>NW_012267314.1:7825809-7983702 GCF_000151885.1 Dipodomys ordii
TTTTTTTGGGGGGGGTCTGGGGGCCTGAACTCTGGGCCTGGGCACTGTCCCTCAGCTCTTCAGCTCAAGGCTAGTGCTCTACCACTTGAGCCACAGCACCACTTCCGGCTTTTTTCTTTTTGCTTATGTGGTGCTGAGGAATCGACCTCAGAGCCTCATGCATGCAAAGTAAGCGCTCTACCACTGAGCCACCTTCCCAGCCCCTTCTTTTCTTGTTAAAGTTTAGTTTGTCTCATTCTCCTGAAAAGTGAATGTCTCCCAAATTCAGGATTCATCTGAACAGAACAAAGCTGCTCATAGAAACATCTACCCCATGGAGAGAATTCAGATTACATTCTGACCTTGGTTCATGCAGAGCTGTGTATGATGTGTGGCCTGCCCTTGCCTCCTGAATGAGTTAGTGTGATGCTCAGTGTCCTCAGCCACCCTCTGTAGTTGGGATCACATTGGCTTTCATTCATTCAACAGACTGAGCTCAGTACTGCCACTGTGCGGGCACTGACCTTGGACGTAGGACACCTGGGCACCAGCGATGTAGTCACTGAGCAACTGTGGACACTTACCCTGTAGCTCCTGCACTGGAAAACAGACCCAGCAATTTCTACCTCACTGGATTATAACAATAGGGGCAGGCAATGAAAAGGCACGAAAGTCCTGAAGCCAGGACCATAGGATCAGTCCTCAAATTTTAATTTCTTCCAAAAGTTGTTACAGATTGAATGGACCTTATCCACGTTAAGCTAAAAAAAAAAAGATAGGCTCAAATAAAATAATCATATTCTCAGCCATAGGTCTGCTTCTGTAGTAAGGAAGGTGTGTGTGTGTGTGTGTGTGTGTGTGTGTGTGTGTGTGTGTGTGTGTTAGAAAATCGAGCCATGAAAGATTGCACACAAAGTCAGCTGCAGGTAAAGCATTCCTCTAGGGATCATTGGCCTCCCTGTCTGAGCCTCTGATGCTTTAGGGGGCTCCACATAATCTGCCCAAGTGAACTATCCTGTCTTATAACCTTCACTTGCTCAATAGGTGGATCACCTTCAGGATGCTTTCATCAGTCCAGAATTGGATCAGCCTGGACTAAGTGTGAACCAAAAATTGTGTTGAGAGGATCTGAGCAGTGACTCGCCCTTTCAGGATTGTTTGAATGTTTTTATTATTTTTTCTTTTTATCTGTGCACTTAAAGAATGTTTACTGAACGTCTATTGAGCCCCAAAGCCTGTTCTAAATTCCAAAGTGAGAAACACAGATGGTAGAGTATTTTGTTTGACCTACATAAGGTTTATACATTTTCAACTCAGTTGCCAGCATTTAAAATCTGGAATCTTTTACATAAAAAGATCTGAATTTTTGCCTTATCTTGAGATATTACTTTTTTTCACAAATGGAAACAAATTAAGTTCTCCATGGAGCTATTGTATAGGAAATCTAAACATTAGTTGCTCTGGTGGACATTGACCCTGTGATGCAGGGTATTTTATGGTGAACCTTGACCCTGAGGATCTTCTTTTTTAAAATTTACTTTATTATTAATTTCTATGCAAATCAAAACAATACCAAGATTCTATCTCACCCAAGTTAGAATGGCCATTATCAAGGAAAATTAATAACAGATACTGGTGGGGATGTGGCCAAAAGGGAACGCTACTGCACTGTTGGTGGGAATGTAAACTGATTCAGCCACTCTGGAAAGCAGTATGGAAGATCCTCAAAAGACTAAACATGGACCCAGCAATTCTGCTCCTGGGCATTTGACCAAATGACCACAAACAAAGCCATATTAAAGCTACCACCACAACCATGTCACTGCAGCATTGTTTACCATAGCTAAGATACAAAACCAATCCAGATGCCCTCAGTAGATGAATGGATCAATATATACAATGGAATTCTATGCTTTCATCATAAAGAATGATACTGGCCCATTCGTAAGGAAATGGTAAGACTTGGAAAAAATTTTATTAAGTGAAGCAAGCCAGATCCAAAGAAACATAGACTGCATTTTTTCCCTCATTTGTAATAACTAGAATTTGTCTAGGATATTCTTAGCATAGAATCACAATAGTTCAATAGCTATGTGCATATGAACACATAAAATGATGCTTATTGAAATGAACTCCAAGAAATGGAAACAAGAGGTTTTATTCTAGTGTACTGTTTGTGATCAGTTCTTTTTTCTTTCTGTTTTTTCCCTTTAGTTTATTCCTGCTGTCACTGTTTTTGATTTTTGTATCCTTTGTCTTGTATATGTTTATCTGATTTGAGAAAGGGAAGGGGAATCACAGAAACAGTAGGACAAAGGGTAAACTGATCCACCAGCAATACTCACAAGACACTATATTGGAATTTTATAACTTGATGAGGGAGGAAAGTGGGAGGGGTGGGAAAATAGGAGAAAATGAGGATGGGGACAACATTGTTAAAAAAATGTACTCATTACCTCATGTAACTTTGAACCCTCTGTAAATCACCTTTACAATAAAAAATTTAAAATTACATTATTGTTATTATAGAGGTGATGTCTAGCGGTGTTACATTTACATGAATCAAGTAATAAGTACATTTCCTTTCATGCAGTGTCAGCCATTCCCTCATTCTCTCCTACTCCTTCCCTCCCATCTCTATTCACAAGTTGTATACTTTACTTTTACCAATATCCAGTGTGCTCCACTATTGTACTTTTTTTTACCCTTTTTCCCTAGAGTTCTGTGCCCTGTGCAAAAATGCACATGTGAATACACCATTTATAAGGTATAGAAGATAGACTGAAAACTGAAAAAAGAAAAATAAGTCTTTTGTTCCCATATCTTGGAGTTCATTTCAGTATATATTTTATAAAAATATGAAGAGGCGCTTAGGCATTGCACATTTGTGATTCTCTCCTAACAACATCCTCTTTTGATCTTACTGTATGCAAATATCTAGAATCCTATATAATTTGTCATCTCCCAATGTGTTTTAGATCTAACTTCTGCATATCAGAGAGAACATGTGCCGTTTGTCTCTCTGATCTTGGCTTACCTCACTTAACATGATTTATTCTAGTTCTATTCATTTCTCTGCAACTGACATACAGCCCAGATGCCCCACAAAAGATGAGTGGATCCAAAAAATATGGTACCTGTATTTTGCCCAGGACCTTCTTTTTGATCCTTACTGGTCTGGGCTTCCTAGGAAGCAGAGAGATGGGCCCCTTGGGGTGCAGAGAGCTTCTGTAGAAGTGCTGCTATGTATGCAGCATACTGCTCCCATTCAGCACAGGACTAGCACAGTAGGGCACAGAAGGACTAAGGGAGAATTCAGACTGTCAAGCTGGGGAGATGGTATCAGTAACCATGTAAGTTAGAGAAGAACCACAGTGGAGATATTAAAGTCAGAAGCTTTGGAGTCAGTCTGGTGGGGCTGAGTTGAGTGATCACGGGGTGAGTTAACTTTGGGTAAACCTCTATGCCTCAATTCCTTTATCTAAAAACAGAAGGCAACATATCACCAGCCTCACAGATGTGGAGGGGTGATTATCAAGGATCTCTTCGATGTCGAGAACTTAGAATAGCCGTTGGTGGGCAGCAAGGCCTCAGCGTGTTGTCTCTCAGTCATCAAAGCAGAGTGAAGTCACTGGAATTGTGTTCAGATACACCAGAGCTCCAGTGGGCCCAGCCTAAGATGATGGGCACACTGCCCTGGGCACTTCATAGGTGCCCTTCCCAAAAATAGACCTGTCCTCTTCAACACCGCTCCTCCATGGACAGGCTGTGTGAGGAGGCCACGGGTGGGTGTGTCCCTGTGTGTGAAATCTATGTGAAGCCGGGAGCCTTTGGCTCATTGATGAGTAGCTGCCATGGTTCCTTTAGAAGGATGAACCTGAGACAGGAGAACCTCAAGCCAGCATGCGTTCCTCTAACTAGTAAACTGTGTGTCAGCCTCTTGAATAATCTTTCAGAGATTAAGAGGAAAGGAAGGTATTTATACCATGAGTGTCATGGGAGAAGACTCTTCCTTGAAGCAGCTCTAGCCGGAGGGCAGGCCGAGGCCCAGGGCAGAGACCATGACTCGTGGCAGAGCCGCCTCACTGATGCAGTGTAAGCTGAGCATCAGCAGCGGAAACTCCCAGACCAGAAGCTCCTACTGCAAATGTGACTGTGGCCTGTGCGTAGAACGGGCCTTTGACAAGAACCCGCCTCAACACTGTTGCTTATGTTTCCTGTCAAGGCATGGTATCCAGGGAGGGTTGAAGGGGAGGTGGAGGGAAACGTAGCTCTGGATGAGAACCTTTCAAGTGGTGTCAATGGTGGGAGAAGCGGGAGGAACCTGTGCATCCCAGAGTTACCAGTTGATTCTCTTCCCACCAGAAATTTTGAAGCAGGTGTCTCACTTCCTCTCAGTAGGACTAGAATGCATGCAGTAAGATGCATCAAGCACATCTTAGAGAGTTGACCTCCATTGATCTCTACTCAGATGGTGGATCTACCACAGTGCTATGGCTGAGGCCACAGGCAGGCAATTTGCTGGCACTTCTGATCCTTTCTCCACTTTGCTGTCTCTCTCCAGGACACTTAGTACCTCTAAGAGAGTTCAAGGAGGACATCTGGCCAGGTCTGCTCTGCTCAGAGCATCCTGAGACTAGGCCTATGGGTTTCAATGAATTAAAATTCCTAGGTTGCACATGGACCCAGACCCTCATGGAGCTAGTGTGTCTCTAATCGAAACCAGGTAGAGATCACATGTTTCTAGCACTGGGCAGTAGAGAGGCAGCGTTGAGCCCCTGGGGACCACCAACTGGGCGCACCTAATCATTCCCTTGTAAACATCTCTGAACTGCTGGGTGGTGCATGCAGCTCTAGATGGTTTTGTTCGAGGGGCTGAAGAGCAGGTAGAAGGATCAGAATTCTATCTTAGCTTCTCTACAGACCCCCACTCCTGTCTCAGAGCATGACAAGGCTGAAGTGAGATAGAAATGGTGTCTGAGAGAGGGCCTTCCAGCCACGAGGGGCTCTTTTGCAAAATTACTGTTCCTCCAAGGTGCTGGTACCTGATTGCAATGTGTTGTGGCATTTCAAAAGAAGACCTAAAGAAGACGGGCTAAACTGACCAGAGTGGCTCTTCCGGGAGAAATCTGTGCTTAGGGAAGATCTGTAGGTTAGATTGTGTGTGTGTGTGTGTGTGTGTGTGTGTCTATATGTGTGTGTGTGTGTTCTTCAACTCAGAGCCTGGACTCTGTCCCTGAGCTTCTTTTGCTCATAGCTGACATACTCTCACTTGAGTCACAGCTTCACTTCCAGCTTTTTTTTTTTGCGGGGGGAGGGGTAATATATTGGAGATAAGACTCTAACAGACTTTTCCTGCCTGGGCTGGCTTTGAACGATCCCCAGCTGTCAGCCTCTTGAGCAGTTAGGATTACAGGAGTGAGCCATCAGCGCCTAGCTGCAGGTCAGATATTTTGAGGAAGTGGCTTTTCCCGTTTCCTCAGTCTTTGAGTGGCAATGTCAGCATGAAGCCTGCACAGGTCTCTCCTGTGTAGTCCTAGGAATATTCTTCTGGGGCATTGTGTTCCTCCATGAGGGCAGAGAAGGCCAAGGTATAAGAAAGTGCAGAACTATAACCCATGATTCTGTATAGGTAGTCATTTACAATGACCCTCCACCCGCGAGAAAACCAACCAACCAACCAACCAACCAAAAACCTTAACCCATTAAATATTTCTGTAGTGAGTACATGTGAGCAGGAGCATCCTCCTGTGTGCAAGAGTGCAAAGGATGGTTGTGAAGTGTTCCTCTGCTCTGCAGGGTTAGTCAGGGCTCAGTAGGACACAGCACACCCTTGCCCAGTATAAGATATTTGGATAATGTTATAATTAAAATAGCAGTCTTAAAATGGTCATAACTATAGCCATAATTGTCCCATAACACAGAAATTCAATCAGGTGTAGTGCTCACAGGGTCATGAAGGAAGAAATGAAGGATTATATTATCCCACATGTACCAGCATTCCAGTGCACAAAAGAAAATGAGCCTTATCTAATTGTTTCTAATTTCATTTGTCTAATCAATGAACGAGCTCAGGTCTTTAACTGATAAGGGTGAATTCTACTCAGCTGTTCTTGAGCTAGTAGGACATTTTGGAAAAGTGAAACTCAATTGACAGGATAGAGTAGGTCTTCTTTGAAACTTCTCTGCCAAACCCTTCTGGAAGATGTGCAAATCCATCCTTTTGAACCATAGGTGATAATTCTCCTTACAAGGGAAATCTGCATTGATGCGACAGTCACTGAGAGGAGCAGCAGTGTCCAGAGGTTCTGAGCAGGTGTTAAACATATCTCATCTTTTCTTGAAAACAAAGGAATGAAGCAAAGTATCCCCTCCTGGCCTTCCCCACAGAGGGCTGGGCCTACCCCCAGCCCTGGAGGGCTCAGTGGTGAGTGCTGATGTGGAGGTTTCATCATTCACGTGGCTGCTGTGCTTTCTCAATCCTAGGCCGAGTGCAGATGCTACCCCAGGCCGTGTGTCTCCTGCATGCTCTCCTGGAGAATGGACACAACGTGTATGTCCACTGCAACGCCGGGGTGGGGCGCTCCACTGCGGCCGTCTGCGGCTGGCTCCACTATGTGCTGGGCTGGAAGCTCAGGAAGATACAATACTTCCTGATGGCCAAGAGGCCCGCGGTGTTCATTGACGAAGATGCCTTGTCCAGGGCTCAAGAAGATTTCTTCCAGAAATTCGGGAAGATTTGTTCTCTCAGATGCACTCGGTAGCTGGCCAGCCTGCCTCTCGTTCCTCCCAGTTTGTTTGCTTGTTTTTAGAGAAGTGTGAGATGATATTAATTAAGTGATCTAGTGACCGAGACCCCACCTGAAGAGTGAAGATTGGTGTGCTCTCCTCCTCCATGCCGCTTTCCTTCCTGTGAGGATGACTTTCTGTGATGCTTTTAGTGGACTGTGTCCTTGAAATACTGTGCAAAGGATGCTGGGACGGCCACAGGAGAGAAAGCCAGAGGCAGTTGGCCATGCAGTGTTCTAGCACCAGATAACCAAAGCATGCACTCAGTTCCGCTGCAGAAGAGACGTTTGCCCTGCTGCTACTATGTGTGAGGGATTCAAGACAACACTTTCTTGTGGTTTTGGCATGTTGACCTGGTTGCCTGGTGGAGTTCATTACTGTAGTCTATGAGTACATGTATACACACACACACAGCATTTTTTATTAACTAAAATGATGATCATTTGCCAAAGGGAGAAATAAAAGTAGAAGCCTGAATTATGACAAAGGAAGCGATCAATGGGGTCAAAAGTAATGGCTTTCCGTTCATTATATTTTCTACATACTGCTTTCTGATGGTTAAAGTGTACTTTAAGGCATTGTCTTCGTTATCTACCCAGCCTCCCCCTGGAACAGCAGATTTAGAGTTAGCTCAGTGTTTGCTTTAACTGAGGTTTAATGAGCGTAGAGAACTTGCCCAGGGTCTGGTGGTTAGACAGGACTGAGCTGGTGTTTGTAACCCTTGTTTATCTGACATAGCGCCGTTTTCAATACAGTTTGTTCTTTCTAGCATAGTGCAGTCAATTCACTTTAATCCGTATCCAGGATAAGGTCGATACCCCTGTAGCAGTTTCTACAGTGAGAAATGAAGAGTATCCTGATCAGTTGTCAAAGAATTTAGATGAGAAGTTCTATTTGTGCAACCTAAAAACACAGTAGATGACCTACAGGCCACTGAGGCCTGAGTGGTCATAGTTCCCGAGAAGAACTGTATTATCCAAACAACCCCAAGAGCCAAAGCCACAGATTTGACTCAGCAGCTTGAGTCTGATCATAGTTCAGCTCTCAGTGTAAGCAGCTCACAGCTGCTGTTTCTTTAGAACCTGGTTTCTTTAGAACCACTGGGTTCTATAGGCTATACAAAGATAAGCAAGATTTTTCCTTCTGAGATGCAGGACCTGGAAACAGACCTGCATTGACACCAGTGTGACTGACATGGTAGAACACTGGATGAAACGCCTTCTAATAGCATCTTCATATATAAGGTATTTTACCATTTTATCTAATTCTACCTTCATAGGCTCCAGTGGGGAAGCTTGCATTATCTTTAGTATGTCCACAAGGAAGCTAAGATTCAGAAAGGTGAAATCTACTATCCATTGTCACATGACACACAGTACAGAGCTACATTTGTCTGACTCAAAACCCAAACTTTAAAAGTTAAACTAAAATACCTGTGTATTTTTCTGTTCCTCCTTTCTTCCACAGTAATGTATTGATAGGTAGGACAGACAGTGATTTAGAGGGTCTAAGGAAAGGATAGAAAATAAGTTCTGGTAGCACTCTGAGGCAGGGTGGCACTCAAGAGAGGTGACATTTGTTTTGGGCAGAGGAGACTAGACAGTCAACACTTGCCCTACAATTGTACAGTTTTACAATGTTAAATAGCTAAACCAGCATTGAATAATGTGCTAAAAAGAGCTGGAAATAGCTATTGTATTTAAGAACCCATTAGCAATCATAATATTACATGTGAAATTTAATGCTAAAAATGGAATACTATTCATATACATAAGTGTGTGTATACATGTATGTGTGTGTAAATTTCTTTAATGTCTAGTGTATAATTTCTTCATAATTTCCACTATAGAATTGAATTTTGGAGTGTATTTCCAACTTTTTGTCTTATTGCTCTGCTGAACAAAACCAGTTTAGGGCTATTGAAAGTGTTCTGGAATAACCTGTAGTCTTCAATGAATAGGATGGCTACCCTACCTCAGATCACCTGGAATTTTTGCTAAATAAATGCATTTCAAAAAGACAGAATTGTTTTAATATTATCCATTTAATCTAGAACCTCAAAGAATAAGCTTTCATTTGTAAAGGGGGGAGTCAGCTCAGTTAAACTCTGTTTCTTACTCTCAAATTAGCCTATGGAAAGGCACATTTAGTTGACAAAGAATTCATATGCAAGGGTACTTCAGAGAAATGAGGATGAACCTTCAAGAATGTGCCTGGAAAATCAAAGCAGCTAGGGTGTTATTAGCTCCTTGTCTCTGGCATGAATGCTTATCCTGGGTGGAAGTACTCCGGATTAAATCCACGACCCTTATTTACTAAACATGCACTCTCCCACTTAGCTATCCCCCAGCTCTAGGAAACTTTTCAACCACAGCTTTCTCCAACATAATCAAAAGAAGTGCTCATTCAAGTAAACAAATGTCCAAATAAGGTTACTTTTTTAGAGACTTTGAACATTATCCTTCTCTTACCTATGTACGAAAGTTAGGAAAAGTAGAAAAGTTATGTGCTCCCTTTTGACCAACATTAAGGTACAAGTGAAAAACTTGTGACTTGGCATTAAAATGGTGCAAAAATATGATTAAGCCTCAAGAATGAGAGAAATAATTGATTGAAAAGTGAGCTAGATAGGTACCCGTGATAGCATGGAATATAGTTAAACATAGAGCCAAATCAGAAGTTAAAGCACAACAAATTTAAAAGATAATCTAGGTAATTCCTTCATTTTAAAAAGGAGCAAAAAACCCAAAGCCAGACCCAAAGGTATCAACCGACTTTTCCTTATATGAAACAGTTGTAATTGAGGGCCAGAGGGAAGTTAGCCAGGAAGCTAGGTCAAAGGATTTATTGTGGTATTGAGGAATTGGAAGAGAATTAATGGAAATGAGATCAGTGTGGTTAGTAAGAAGAATTGATGGAAGGATTCATGGAAGTTGGGGAGGTGGGAGAACATGAATAAAGCAAGAAAAAGCAAAAAAAAAAGTAATATTCCTAAAAAAAGAAAAAGCAGATGTTTTCTGCGGGGAGAGAGAGATGGTGTGACTTCTGAAGCGGAAGGGAGTCAAGGTGACATGTCTGTGTTAGACTTGCTCAGTGTTTTCCTACTTCTCTGAGAGGCAAGAATGAATTCAGAAGGAATCAGATTGGCTATGGAAATGGTGGTGTGGCCCACGTGGTAGAGCACCTACCCTAAGTAAAAAAGAAACCTAAGGGAGAACACGACGCCCTAAGTTCATGCCCCAGTACCAGCACAGAGAGAGATTGGTTAGAAGTAATCTTCCACTAGCTGTCAGAATGGGCAAGGAAATAAAAGAGAATCTGGTGGGTGGTATAGATAAAAATAACGGAAAAATATGATGAAGCTACTTCTCATTATAAAAATAATAATTATAATTATAATATATAGGAGTTGAACAATAATAGAAGCTACTGTATTTTCCCCCCCTTCCTTAAACCATGATGTCAAAAATCTTTCCCAGTTCAGCTAAGGGAATATAGTTTCACTCATTCAGGTCTTGCTTTGGTCTGTTTTTTGTTTTTGTAACAGATTACCAGAGGCTAGACTGGGGAATGTGTAAAGAAAAATATATTTTGTATCCTGATTCTGGGGACTGCAAAGTCCAAAAGTATGGTGCCATCATCTGTTTGGCTTCTGGTGAGGGCTTCGTGCTCCTTCAAGGCGTGGTAGAAAGCCAAGGGCATGTGGGCACTTGTGAAAAAGAGAGAAAATGAATCATTCCTGCAAGTCTTTTCTTATGACACTGAACCCAACAGTGGCACCTTGAAGCATAAAAGTTCAATACTGGTATTTGGTGGGGGGGGCGGTGACATGCTCAAGCCATAGCATGCTTTTAGTCTCTAAGCCATCCCTGGCTCTCCTATTTTCTTTCAGACCTCACATTGGGTCCATCAGGAAAGCCTGTTGGAGATCTGCTCTCTGTGCTTTACCTTCTCAAGTCTGATTGCCACACTGGGTTTCAGGAATAGATTCCTCTGAAAAATTCCTGTTTCTGTCCTTCCTTCTCTCCTAGACCCTACCACTGTCAAATCTGCCCCCACACAAGAGCCTGGAAAAGTATATCTCGGATCATGTTACTCGTGGTAGAATTTCTGAGGTGAGGCTCATTGGCAGGGTATTAGGTCAGTCAGGGTGCTATCACACAGGACACTAGCCAGTTTCTGTGAACACTACTTGTTACAGAGTGCGACTGCCCATGTTCTTGGCTTCTTTGCCATTCAGTCTATCCCTCCTGCGTGACACAGTCAAGATACCCTAACTCCAAGCTGAGCCTGTGGGGCTCTTTGATCTTGGTCTTTTGGCTAAAGAAGTTTCTTTATTTTACATGAAGAACCCACATATTTTGTTACAGCAAAAGACAGACTAATATAACCCGATAGACTCTTTCTCCATGAATGCACACCACCCGCAATGAGGTCTCCCCTGGTACTACTCTACAAAGAGTTA
Source organism: Dipodomys ordii (assembly GCF_000151885.1). Classification (NCBI taxonomy): domain Eukaryota; kingdom Metazoa; phylum Chordata; class Mammalia; order Rodentia; family Heteromyidae; genus Dipodomys; species Dipodomys ordii. Next base: position 7,837,043 of record NW_012267314.1, read on the forward strand.
CCTGACTCTGCTTGTCCCAATTTTCCCACAATCCCTCTCTAATTATAATTATAGGACAACATGTTACATAATTTCCTTATTTTATTGTCTACATCCTCTCACTGCAGGGTGAACTTCATAGAGTCAGAGATTTACATCTGTTTTATTTGATGATGGACCTGGAGTGAATAGAGCTTGGTGTACAGTTCAACAAGGGAAGGACAGGAATAGCTAATAACTACGGAGAGCGTTTAGTGTGATAGCATATAGTGCTTTTATAGGTATGTATAGAAATTTATCGACACTTTCCAGCAGTCTTATGAGATGTGACTATCCTTATTTCACAGGTAAAATTCGAGAGGTTTAGAGAGAATATGAGTTTATTTTCCAGTCTTTGTTGACTTGTTAGTGGAAGCTTCTAATCAACCAGCCGTGGTAAACTCTGACCTTGTATTGCAGTTTTTTAGGACAGCTGTAATAATGTCCTGTACTCTTGATGGCCAAAATGATGGAAATTGATTCTTTCACAACTTTAAGAGTCTAGAGCTCTGAGAGCAAAGTGTATTAAGTTCAATTCTTTCTGAACCTTGGGAGAAGAGAAACAGTTTCACTTTTTTTTATTTCTACGAGTCTTTGACATTTCTAGGTTTACAGAACCACCGGCCTGTTCTCTGCCTTAACTTTCACCCAGCATTTATCATATATGGGAGTCTCAATCCAAACTTCTTGTTTTCATAAGGGCACCAATCATACTCAAGTCATGAAGGTTATTCATTCTGTGTGGATTTGGGGAGATACAATTACTGCTTCTAACTGAAGACCACATATGCACATATGTTCACATATGTGAACTGCCAAGCTGAAACAATCTTGGACAAAGATTGAAAAAAAGAACTACAGTACTGTAAAAGAGATCCTACTCAGGTGGAGGTACTGGCAGGATGGGGAGGGGGAAAGGAGAGGCTGAGGGAGGTAAATGTAGTCGAATACTTCATGTACATGTGCAAAGACGGACTTGCTGAGATTGCTTTGGGAAGAGGGATAAGGGACAAGGGACAATGATGGAAGGTGTGAATGTGGTCAAGGTACCTTGCATGCACACACTGAAGTGCCACAATGAAATCCTCTTGTAAAACTAGTGGATGCCGGGGGCTGGGAAGGTGGCTCAGTGGTAGAGCGCTTGCCTTGCATGCCTGAGGCCCTGGGTTCGATTCCTCAGCACCACATAAGCAAAAAGAAAAAAGCCGGAAGTGGCGCTGTGGCTCAAGTGGTAGAGCGCTAGCCTTGACCTGAAGAGCTGAGGGACAGTGCCCAGGCCCAGAGTTCAGGCCCCACGACTGGACCCAAAAAAAAAAAAAAACTAGTGGATGCCAATAAAAAAGTAGAGAAGATATCAAAGCTAATGAATATGTTCTCTACTTCACATTGTAACTTCTTATATACATTCATTAAATAAAGTGTTCTTTTGCCATGAAGTTTATTTCAAAAAGACTGTAGAGTGAAAAATAAACAGACTGGAGAAAAGTAGAAACTCAAAAGAAACTGGAATATTCTACACCCTCATTTCTCAGGTTTTTCTTGTGAGAATATTACTGAAAGGACAGTTAGGGAAACGCAGAAAATTGGAGCTATTTTGTGTGAAAAAAACATTTATTTTTTTAATGTCAAGATGATGTACAGAGGGGTTACAGTTCCATAGGCAAGGAAATAAGTACATTTCTTGTCAAACTTGTTACCCCTTCCCTCATTTTTCTCCCCCAGCCCACTACTAGTTTTACAGATCAAGTAAAAGACAGGTTGAATTTCTATACTGTAGTTATAGTTGGGAATATACCAGAATCTCTAAAGGAAATAGTTGAAAGTCAGTAAAAAAGATTGCTGTCATCCAAAATCAAACTGGATTAGGAACTTAAAGGTAAGATCCAAAACAAATAAACAAACCAAAACCTCCTAGAATATATGGGTGGCAAAGCTTCTTGATTCTAGCCTCAGATATGTATTTGAATTTAATATTAAAGATACAAGGGAAATAGAGCAATAATAAACAGGTTTGGGTTAAACTATAGAGTTTCTGCAAAGCTTAAGGAAGCAACAGAATGACAGAGGCAACAGACAGAATGGAGGAAATATTCATGAGGCATACATCTGATAAGGGAGAGCTATTAAAATATGTAAGGTACTTGAGAATAGGGTTGGAAGAGGGAAAGTAGGGGAGAATAATGAACGGATGACATTGATCAAGATGCATTGCACTTACAACCTGACATGAAATTATGACCTCTTTATACAACTACTTAAACTCAAAAAGAAATATAAGGAGCTCAAATGACTTAGAATCAAAAGGATAAATAAGCCAGGTGCCAGTGGTTCACACCTGTAATCCTAGCTACTCAGGAGACTGAGATCTGAAGATCACATTTCCTACAAGAAAAGTCCATGAGACTCTTATCTCCAATAAAACACTCAGAAAAACTGGAAGTGGCTCTGTGGCCCAAGTGGTAGAGCACTCACCTTGAGCTGAAGAGCAGAGGGACAGTGCCCAGGCCCAGAGTTCAAGCCCCATGACCAATAAAAAAATGACAACTCCCTCCAATTAAAAAAATGGATCTCAAAAGTCATATTTTCAAAAACATGTAAATACCCAACAAATATATAGAAAGGTGTTCAACATCATTCATTATTATAGAAATGCCAATGTAAATCACAGTGGTACATAACGATAGCTTGTGAGAATCGCTACTAGCAACAAGTGATTATCATTATGTTCTGATTTATTTATATTCATTTAATTTTTCAATCAAAATAACTATTTCTTTCTCCTTTATAGCTGTTGCTTCTATTTTGGCAATTAGATGTTTCCCTTCCAAAGACCTGTGTCTACTGGGATTTGTGGTCCCTTCATGGTGAAATCTTAATTATAATTTCGAGTTGTTTTAGATATATTTTCTCTTTCTCTTTTTTGGTTTTCCTAGCTCTAAAAAATGTTTGTGGGAAGAGCGAAGAAAATGTTGGTGGGAACCTAGTAGTCATTGCCAGACCTGTAATTTCCAGTCTCTCTACTCTAAGCTGCTCCCCCACCCCGCCCTATTTCCTCCCAGAGAAGTTGTCATCATTCCTGAAACTTTAAACCCAGAAATATTCTCAAGGTTCCAGTGAATACTTTATCCTCCATCTCCCTTGCTGCTCTATGCCCCCTCATAAAATATGTCAAGCAACATTGTCCTTTGCTTTAGTTTATCTATCAGCAGTCTTCTAAAAACATGCTCTCTACTGCAATGTTTTACCTGCGGACAATCCTTCTTTCGCCATGTCTTCACAGTGGCAGGTGTATTTCTATCTTCAAGTTTTGTATTGTAGTTTCTGTCCAAGTGTCAGGAGGGATAGTGTGTTTGCCATTCTCAATGAGATTTTTCTCAATCATCATCAATACCAAGTGACACCCAAATCTCAATCCTCATTCTAAACCTTTTCTGGGTGCCAGGCTCATACATCAAAATTTTTTTCCGCTGAACATCTCCCAGGATATGTCACAACTTTAATATTCCAGTCAAGTTTCCTTCTTTCAGTTGCAGTTATTGTACTTTCTCTGTTGGGCAACTCAGGAACCCAGGACAAAAAACTTGAAATGTTATTTTGTTATCTTCACTTTTACCACCCTTTTAAGCCACTCAAAAGTCTGCTTAATTACATCTCCTAACTATCTCTTAACTAAGTCCAGGTCCCTCTCACTTCTGACCCAGATGATTAAGGCATTCTGACATATTTTCAAATTGCTCTTCTTACACCTCTCTCTAGACCATTCTTTTCATTGCTGACACAGATACTTTCTTAATTTTAAATATGGTACTATCTCTTCCTTTCTTAATGCTCCCCAATGGCTTTTTGTTGTTCTCAGCAAAAACTAGAGAACTTTTAATTGATATCTAGGGCTGGTCCATGAGTTATTCTTCAGCTGATTCATCATCTTGGTAACCAACACCCCAAAGTGAATTACCTTAAATGTTCTGTTTTACCCTCTGGATTTTGCACATATGTTTCCTTGTTCCTGGAATCCTTTTCCCTCCCATTTGTCTCTGGCTAGCATCTACTCATCCATTGACTCTCTGTCTTCATCAGCCCTCAGAGATGCTCACATTGTCTACGTCACAGTGATTCTCTACTTAACGTTTGGTAGGAATTGTAAGTAATGCTCTGCAAACACGGGCTTTTGACATTCGCTGATATTCAAGCTAAGTAATTTGTAGGATTCTGCGTTCAGATCTAGTGTACATATTAATCCAAAAGCAATGTGAAGAAAACATTTCACAAGAATATTTTCCCAAGTAAGTTAATGGCTAGGTAATTTATTCAGTTAAATAACTACCAATGGCTTCAGTTTAGTATCTTCTTTGTTCTGAGGGTATTAAAAGCTATTTCACAACACACACACACACACACACACACACACACACACACACACACACACACACACACACACACACACACTGGTTTATAGCTATGCGGTCATGACAAGTACCATATGTCAATTTTAACCATAGTCTTTAAAAGTTTTATTGTGCTTCTAACCCATCTTCTTTCAGAAAATTGTGTTATTTAATCCTCTTTTTTTGGCTTGCCATCCTAGGCCAATATTGATTGTCTTACAAGAGGCAAACTGTATGTGTACCAACTACGTTGTTGATGTATTACATCACACAGTATTATTCCTGCAAGTGATCTCATGGAAAGCATTTTTCTCTGGCCAAAGAATAAAACATAGTTGATGTTCCCGAGCAACAAAAACACTTTATGCAATTACAAAGCTTGAAATAATTAGTTTCCTCCTCTTCATGACATGAGAAGACCACGAAAGCATCTTTCTTTTTTGGAATATAATTTAATTGTTATTATTAAGGTGTTATAAAGAGGAGTGACCACTTTCATAAGTCAGGCAATGAGTATATTGCTTTTTTTGGACTATGTCACCCCTTTCATTGATTTCTCTCAGTTTCCCCTTCCACCCCTGCCCACAGGTTACATGGGGCATACCAAATGAGAACATCCATCTTCCTTCCTTCCTTCCTGCCTTCCTTCCTTCCTTCTTCCTCCCTCCCTCCCTCCTTTTCTTTTTCTCTTTCTTTCTCTCTCTCTTTCTTTCTTTCTTTCTTTTTTCACTTTCTCTCTCCCTCCCTCCCTCTGTTCCTCCCTCCATCCCTCCCTCCCTCCTTCCTTCCTTCCTTCCTCCTTTCTTTTTTGAGAGCATCTTTCTTGAACTAACTTTAATCCTTGATGTACTTACAGTTCTATTTTTTATCCCTTTGCCTCATCTTTCTTATTTTAAATTTATTTTCATTCTGTCATATTATTTGATCAGTTATAAAACTTGATATTTAATTCTTTTTGGAATGGAAAACAATTACAAATAAAAATACGAAAATTACCATGTTGAAATTCTTGTATACTATGAGGCTGACATCATGATATAAATGTTGAGAGACGGTGAGTAATGTATATTTTAGGATAAAATTCTATCGTTTGGAAAGGAAAGCACTTTAAAAGATAGAGTAACTCTTTATTTTCCACCACATGGATGCAGATGTCAGAGATTATTTTAAATGTACAGAATGTCCCCACATTTTTGCGTTAGGTTGAATGTTAGACATTGTCTTGCTAATCAAGAATGAACTAGAAGTGAGGCGTTTATCCTAAATTCCATCCAGAGCCAAGACTATACATTATATTGGAAGAATGTTTTTCTTTCATTTTTCTGACTAATCTATAAATTTTCTTCATCATACCCTGGTATTGGGGCACCCTGAGCAGTCTCTCCAAGGACAATCAATGCTCTAAATGGAGAAGAGGAATGATTGTGAGTTCTAGACTAGCTTGGGGAAAGTTAGAAGGACTTTAATCTCAAAAAAAGAATACAGAATAGAAGGGCGAGGGTAGGGCTCAAGTGGTAGGAAGCGCAAGGCCCTGGGAGTTCAATTCCTGGTAGTGCAAAACATTTTAAAAGCCATAAAACATACAATCTATCCATTTATGACAAGAACACTTAATCTTTTGCCATCATCTTGCTGTCATGAATCCGCTATGAACCTCTGCATGTCTTCCTGCCTCATGTCTTCTCCTGGCCCTCATGATGCCAAGAATCCACAGTCTGAATGCAAAAGTTCTTCCCTCTGTCACCTCTCGCCTGCCCTAGTCAGCTGCCACTCCGGCGTCTTCTCTTCCTGCTCTGTCTTATGCTTCCTGATGTTCCTTCATGCTTGTGATTTCTTTTCATGATTGGACAATGACTCTATTCTAAGATCTAGGTGAAATGTAATCAAATGAGGAAATTTTTGTTATATTGATGTTCTGTAAGCCAGACCCAAAAAATAGAGGTCCCATAGTTTACCTAATTTGCAATAATGAGTATGCATCTAGGATAACCTTATCAGATGATCAGAAAAGCTCAAAAGCTATGTACAAAATGATGCTAAATGAAATGAACCCTAAGATAAATGAACCTCAAGATATGGACACATGAAATTTTCCTTTGTTGTTGTTTTCAATGTACTACATGATTTTTTTCTTCTTTTTTATGTCTTCTTCCTGTGGTATATCCCCTGTTGTCACTGTATTTAATTTTGGTACCTTGCAACTTGTATATATATTTATCTAATTTGGGGAGGGGAAGGGGAATAACAAAATGCTGAAACAGGGACACAGGATGACCCATTGCAACAATGAGACTCACTCCATGTTGGAAATGAGCTTTACAACTTCTGGGGGTGGTGGTGGAGGAGTGGGAGAGGTGGGGAGAGAAGGGATAGTAGGAGAAAAAGGAGGGGGTAGCAGTGTTTGACAAGAAATGTACTCATGCCAGGAGCTGGTGGCTCACACCTGTAATCCTAGCTACTCAGGAGGCTGAGATCTGAGGATTGTGGTTCAAAGCTAGCCAAGGCAGGAAAATCTGTGAAACTCTTATCTCGAATAAACCACTAGAAAACCGGAAGTAGCGCTAGCTCAAGTGGTAGAGCGCTAGCCTTGAGCTGAAGAGCTGAGGGACAGCGCCCAGGCCCAGAGTTCAAGCCCCATGACCGACAAAAAAAAATGTACTTATTACCTTGCTCATGTAACTATAACCCCTCTGTACAGCATCTTTACAATAAAATAAAATAAAAAGAACGGGAACTTCTTTCATCATTCCACACTGTGAAAATCTCCAGAGAATGAGTGGAACAGTCCATGTAGTGAAGTGTCCAAGACTCTGGAAGTCCAGGTAAATTGATGAGTAGGGGCCAGTGACCTTCATTAGCAATCTTTTTACAAATCATCTATAGGCTTACAATTAAGGACCTCCCAATCTTACAATTAAGGACTTCCTAGTCATCTGAAACATGAGCTAGTTTCATCTTTATTCTAGTTTTCCAAAAGACATGTCAGTCTAAATAACAACAGAGAGATCCTCTGATCTCTTTTGTCCTTATGATGAGTTTATTTAGGAACAAGTCAAAGCATTGCAAGGTATGATTTTGAATTCCATGATTGACCTAGGGCAAGAGGAAACTCTTAAGGACAAAAGAAAGATATATTTTTCAGATTTTTTTCTTATCCTGTTTCTTTGCAGTTCCTTGTAAATTGTCTAACTTAGGAAAATTATGTTCAGGTTCTGGGGCAAATGTCTCAATAAAACTACACAGTTTTTAACAAATGATGCTCATTGTTACCCAATTTAAAGATTGTAAAACAATGTAAAGAAAGAAAGTCTTCGTTATAAAACATTACTCTTAATATCATACAGAAATCTCAAAAAATTATTCTGTGTCTGGTATAGACTTACCAGTTATTATATTTTATAGATTCCTTATAAAATTTACATTGATAACAGGCCGGTAAAAATTAATACATAGAATCATTCATATATATATATATATACATATATATTTGTGTGCTTGTATGTATAATTTATCCTTTACCAGAAATCTATTATCCTAAATTATCCTAAGTGGTCTAGTGTGTGTAAATGTCTAAAATATTTTTCTTGAGTATTTTCTAAAATACTTTTCTTCTAGGAAGCAATCAAATCTTTATATATGATAATTTTATCCAGTCAGCACCATAATGATATCAAATTTCTAAGAGGAATACACTATTTTATTTCTTAAAATAAGTTCTGAAAAATGCATAATACTGTTTCAGAATCTTTATCATGGCCCCCAAAGAACATAAACCTTTTATGGTTATCCAATTTGGATTCTATGAATAAACATTTTATTGTTGATAATCCTGTTGAGTAAAAAATCAATCAACGTATTTCCATCATATGTATTTTAATGAAACTTCCCTCAGCTGTTTAAATTTACCCAGAAGTCCTGTTTTTCCTTTACTTAAATGGTTTAAAATACTGTTAGTGATTTGAGATAGAAAATGCATTGTATACATAAGCATATCATTTTTAACTTTTATTTTTTACTGGAAAGTATCCTGTGAGGCATTGCTAGCATAACTTCTTTAGATTTTAAAGAAAGATGGGATTCAGAGTAGCTAAGGCAACCATCTGAGATGCCTGTCAGAAACAACTCCCTGTTTATGATGTAAGTAAGCTCAACAAACATTTGCTGAGTACTTATGGGGGTTTTAAATGTAATTGTGAAATAAGGCCAGTTTTCTAGGAACGTCTAATCTAGTAGATGTGCAGATACATGAGCAGCTTATCAATAAAATATGTTGAATATGACAATAATGACAGTTATAAGGCAAAATCGTGAAAATGGAATGAGTCTTTTGCTTTTCTTCAGCTAACATATGTTGGACACCTACATGCCAGCTGGCAGGTGCTGGTACCTAACATGGACATAGTTCCATTTTATTCTTTTGGGAGATAGATTTTAATTAATTGGTCACCTAGAATGTGCAATGAAACCAAAAGAAGTGCTTTGAAAGAAAGAACACAGGTTCAGGCACAAGGCAGGACCTGGAGAGCTAAAGGTTCAGGAAAGGCTCGTTTCTTCTAGTTCCTTTGACAACCCGTAGATCAAAGAGGTCAATCTCTCTAATAGAATTATTTTTTAATGCATAAGTAACAGATTTTCCCAATATAGTCTAGTTTGCATAGAGAAAGAATTTCACCGCTGTAGGGTGCCACAGCCCGAAATAATACCTGTTGTACCCCCGAGTCACTGCAGCAGGTATGAAACTCCTGCCAACTCTAGGGTACAGCATGAAGAGTCATGTTCCTCTGTCTCTGGTCCTGGGATGTCTGCAGCCATTCCAGTGAAATGAGTTTTCCTGGGATGTCTGCGGCCATTCCAGTGAAATGAGTTTTGGGAGAATCTACTTCTTCACTAGCTGCCTTGCAGAAATGAACTCCCAGGAACAGAAGCAGAAGTAACATAACACTACAGAAGCTTAAGTTCAGATTCCTCACCTGCACGGGTTGCTTCCAAAACCCTGCACAGTGCCATGGGTATTTATTTTATTCACATACTTTATAAAGTTTAGAAAAGACTTCAATCTCAACAAATTAAGGCTGTTTTTGTTTCTTTAAATTTTTATTTTATTGTAAAGGTGATGTATTGAGGGGTTACAGGTACATACTAGTAAGGCAACGAGTACATTTCTTATCTGACAGTGTTGCTCTGGTTTTCCATCCATCACACTTCCTCTGTCAGATGGTTTTATAGAGGCCCCAGGAATTTCTGGGACCCACCAATGAGAAAATGGAGTTAGGGTATTTAAATTTGCATGGTGTGGGATTGGAAGTTTTCAGGTATTCTGGAAAGAGTTAAACCCCAAACTAATGACGATCATTGTGGTACGGAATGGGAATGGTTTCTGAAAATACTTCTGTGTCATTGTGCTGTCTCATCAGCATTATGACATATCATGGCATTATAATGTAAGTCTGTGCATAGTATGAAGGCACCTTGTAGTGGCAGCACAAGTGTTTGGGTAACAGAGGAAAAAGAAAGTCAGAAATGGCAGGGTCAGACACTAGTCTTGGTAAAAGCTTTGTAATCACTAGACTGTAGAACTGTAAACAAAGGATCTGGTTGTCATGCTATGCACAGATAATTGTACATTAATGAAAGCTTGAGGAATGAGAAACATTCAAAAGTAATTCGCTGGAAAGCACACACACACACAGACACACAGACACACACACACACAAACAATGGAGCACACATATTTGGAAATCAGGGTATCCTTTAAGACTTAGTGTTGACTCTCTCATGGAAGCACATTCTCAGTATTGCTCCTTGGTGTACATCAACTCTGCTGGAATACTAAGATCTTGTTTTACTACCAAAACCACCTTCTTATTTTTATATTGTACAAAGTATATATATATATAATTTAGTAATAAGGGTTATTACTAATAAAATTCATTTTGATTACTAAAATCTTTATAAAACAGAAGGGTTACAATTATGTAAGTCAGGTAAAGAGTACATTTTCTTTTGGACAATGTCACCCCTTCCCTTGCTCTCTCCCAGTTTTTCCCTTCCATCTTACCCACAAGTTGTATAGCTCATTTTCAACATGGTGTCCAGTGAGTACCATTGCTGCATTTGTTTACCCTTTGTCCCTCCATTTCGATGCCTCCCTCCCCTCCCAAAGACATATAGACAAACAGCAAAACAAAAAGAAAAAACAAAAACAGCAAAAAAAGACGATTATTAATAATGAGAGAATTTAATAAGAAGGCCATCTCGTAACTGGTATAGTCAGAGGCCAATCAGGAGTCAGAAGTGCCACTATCAATGTAAGCAGGATAAAGTCTTTAACATGGAGAACTGCTGTAACAGGCATTTTTCACTAGAGAGTAAGAACACTCTAGGGACTATCGGATCGACAGTGATGAGCACGACCCCTTTAGAGGTTTGGGGCAGAAGATCCAAGGAAAACACAGCTGAGGATGAGATTCAAACGCTCCTGATGCGTGAGCCATGATGCGTGAGCGGTGGAGCCATGCTGCAGTGCCAGGGCCCTCGGCCTCCTGGTCTGAGGCGGCCCCTCCAGGGGAAAAGGAAAGCCCCGCTAAAGATAGAAGGAGACCTGCTGAGAAACTGTCCCGTGGACCCGCCCTCCGAGGTGTCAGAAGACGCTGTGTAAAGGATGCCCTGCTTGTGCTTCACGCTGTTGAGAAACCAAGATGAGAATAGCCAGACATGGAGAGAACAAAACGTTCTCCCTCCGAGGCTCCTCAGCATTCTGCTGACAAAGCTCTGCATCAAGCAACGGGGAAGAGGAAGATGCTCAAGGGTCATACACAGACAGTGATGTTCCAGGGACTTGGGACTGAGAAGCAGGGAGACAGAAACCTGCCATTGCCAGGAAGCTACGTATAAGGAGCTAGTTCAAAAGTTAGGGGACCTAAAAATAAAGCACAAAGAGAATTCCGTGTACAGTGAGAGGATGCCACTGTAAATTGTGGGAAGGTTGTGACTAAATTGAGACCAGTGAACAATTGTTAGTCTCACAGTAAGAAATACTTGATAGTTGTTGGAAGTAAGAAAAACAATACCTAGGCAAGGGTGGCAGGAGAGCCCTGTGGACTCAACACATCAATCTGAAACTATATATAGGAGGAGGAAGGGATTACGGCAGTAATTTAATGCGAGAAACAACTGGCAGGAAGAACCAGTGTCAAAAACAAGGAAATAAGATGGCACTTACTCTCAGATGTTGCCCGACCCTCCCTCTATCCCCCACAAAATACAAGAGTATAGAGAAACAGCGAACAATTAGAAGAGGTTAGTGAGGTTGCCAATTGGGTCAGCAGATGAAATTTATTAGCATTTCTGCATTCAAGGTGAACAAATTAGAAATATCATTTAAAAGGAGAAAAAAATTATGTGTGTAGCATAATGAAAAGCTGTTGTTTGAACATAAATTAATCTACCAAAGAAATGTGCATGCAATTTATGAAGAAATTTATAACACCTAGTTGAGTTTTTTTTGTTAAGGAACATAAAAGGAAATATGTGTAAATGGAGAATTATATCATGTTCATAAATTCCTCTGAAGAGAAATGGTACTAGTCAAGAAATACTGTTGTATTCCTTTTGATGAAAACAAAACAATTATAGAAGTAAATAGAATGTCCAAGATGAAGAGAAAGCAATTTTATAAAATGATATTATTATATATGTGTAGATACATTTGAATTTTTTGTTTTTGTCAGTCATGGGGCCTGAACTCTGGGCCTGGGCACTGTCCCTCAGCTCTTCAGCTCAAGACTAGCACTCTACCACTAGAGCCACAGCGCTACTTCCAGCTTTTTCTGCTTATGTGGTGCTGAGGAATGGAACCCAGGGCCTCATGCCTGCTAGGCAAGCACCCTAACACTGAGCCACCCTCCTAGCCCATATGTGAATCTTTAGTGACATAATTGAAATAATGGTAAGACACAATAAATTGAGAAAAAAATGGCCTTGAAAAGAAAGGTGAACAAGCTGACCTTTAAAGAAACATACATTAAAAAAATACACTCTAGATTTGGAGTTCTAGGGACTTTCAAGAAAAGAAATATTTTTATATCATTGGAACAATTTCCTAAAACAATTTTTCCCATGTGCAAAATTATGGACACATGCATGCAGATATTGTTTACCAATTTTGTTTTCCTTGTAGATATAAGTTCAAATACTAAATGAAATGTCAGCAGATTTACTAAGCAATATATAAATGATCTATCAAGACACAATTACATAATGACCAATCATATAAGAATGTTTTGTTAGTAAACCTATCAACCAAAAGAATATAAAAGGATGCAAACTATTCTTAATTTCTGTAAGCATTAATAATTATACTTGATGAACCACAACACATATTACTCGTCAGATAATGCATAAACTTGGAACCTTAAAAATAGAAACATGCTTCCTAACTTAAAAATATTTTTAGTTATTTAAGATGTTTTGTTTCCAATATTGTTAATTTGGGGTTAATGTTTTCTTGTTAATATTTAGTTGTACAGCACCATTGGAGAGGCTGGATAATAGAAGAGTCCACATTGTTGTTCCTGGCAGAGGGCGGGGTGGTAAAAGTTGACATGCTCACAATCATTCCTTCACACATGGTTGTAATTGCTACCTGTTCTCCAGGCCCACACTGGCTTTGAACCACCATCCTCAGATCTCAGCCTCCTGAGTAGCTAGGATTACAGGCATGACCACCGGCACCTGGCCGAAATATATTTTTATTTGCAATAATATAACTTTAAAATATTTCTGGAAAATCATGAGCTGAGTATGACTGAATGCAGAATCAATAATGCATATACCAATGGATTTATTTTCCACTGAGAATGGTAAGTTGCAGGCAAATAAATATATTTCTTATTTAGTAGAGCAACACAAGTATGAAAGCACCAAAGATGTGCAGTTTCCAACTTGGTGTATTTAAATGATAGCATAATCTTCGGGAAGAGAGCTATTTAAAGTTGGTGATTTCCTCTAGATTACAACCTAAATTGAAAGTAATCATTGTAAAACTTTTGTCTGAGTATGATTAAATTGTGCTATATTCAGTCTAAATAAATAAGAATAACTATGAAAATTGAAGAAAAATGGAAGTATATTCATAATTTTTATAACTAAGGCAAGATGGTTCTGGCATCAGAACACATACTCTTATCAAAAGAATAAGAAAACAAAATAGACTAAAATGACTCACAATTGAATAGCAGTGAATTTCAAGTCGAGACACATGGATTATAGTTCTTGGATAATAAATGACTTTTTAAAATAAGATGCTTTACAGTTTATCTGACAAGATGAATTTTAGATGGAAAAGTACTAGAAGAAAAACACTTTGAATTGTAGATTTATAAATATCTTTGAATGAAGACAGTTTTGAAAAGGATGTCCTAAGGTTTGATGCTATAAAATAAATATTTAGATTTTTCTAATTACATAAAAAAATCAAAAACAACGTACTGTGCAAAAAAACCAGATAAATAATAGCAAAAAAAATCACACACATAAAACCAAATACCATTGCAGGACAATCATTTGCAAAATCCTTATAAATCCTGAATATATGAATCACTACAAAAAAGGGAGAAAAGTCGACTGGGAAACAAAAATATAGGAAGATACCAAGGCTTTATATTTATACCATTCTTGTGAGATAAATAAAAATTGCATCAGCTCTCTTTTAAGTAATTTAAGCAATATTCATTGAAATTCTTCAAAATATACTCACCCTTTTATTTAGCAATTCTATTTCTAGGAATTAGTCCTAAAAAGAAATGAATAAGGACAGACAAATGAGTAATTTTTAAAAATGCAATAAGTGAAATATACACAAAGGTACCAGTGCAATTTAGTTGAGATGTGGCTTTCTTTTACTGTATTATTGGATCTGCTCATATTTTATGAATAAGGATTTTTCAAGTCTGATCGTGAGAAATATTGGACTGCTTCCGTTTACCAAGTCCAGATAGCCAGAGGTCAGCAACCCAGGCTGCTTCTACTGTTAGAGACAAATCACAACAATTTAAATGTCTTAGTGGACTTCTTTTATGATTCTAGAATTCGATGAATGGTCTGGATCAAAAATTATGATGGTGTGGGCCGAAACGGATTCCAAATTCCCCACTGCATCCCTTGGGCGGGCTGTATTTATAGCTACAGAAAATGAAATGCCATGGAAAACGGAAGCGACCTGTACACAAAGGGGCCCAGCTCACCGCAGCGTGGTCTCACTTCTTCAAACCTCTTCAAATCAGCACCTGCGACTTGGGATTGGCTTAGACTCAGCACCTGCGACTTGTGATTGGCTACCTGGGCAAGAGTCGGCTATAGTCTGTTTACTTATCAAGTTAGGCTGTGGTTGACTATGCATGGAGACACCTTTACATCAAGTGTAAAATGTCTTTTGGCAGCCTTTGGAGACCATCAACACCACTGAACAGCAGAGCCCCTTTCAGTGTCCGGAGATTCTTTCCAGCAGACTATGTTTCCTGGCCTTTTTCTCAGACTAGAGGTGGTAGTGACTTCTTTGTTGCTTGTGCTACTTCTGGACCTCTTGGGGTCTTTCTCCACCCATTTCAGTAGTTAGATATCTTCTACTACTTTTAGAACCCCATATAAGAAAAATTCCCCCTGGAAAAGAGCAATGCGGTTTTGGTATATTAATGATAGAGCTGATTTTATTCGTCATTACACATTTTTCTTTAGTTTTTAATTATCTGTTACACTTTCGCCTTGAAATTTTAAGTCTATCAATGATAACGTGTAAGTCACAGGATCTGCTTTAGACAGTGCTTAATGTCTCACAATAGTTGTTTAATGTCTAAAAATCATTTGAACAAATCAATGAATAATGGGGCTAAGACGTTAAGTGGCTAAAGTGGAAGTGTTCATGTGCATGTACAAAATAATAGGAAAGACAGCCTAGGAGAAATAAGTGCTAATTAATGTGCTCTCTCGGAATCTCAAGAGTTCCTTAATACCATCCCCAAAGTTCAGTTATGTTAGGATTATTTGGAATTCAGTTTCCTGAAGCACATTACTTAACATTGGCTCAATTTGATGGGCAGTGGTGGCTCATGCCTGAAGTCCTAATGGAGGCAAGGCAGAAAAGTCTGTGATGCTCTTACCTCCAATTAACCAGTAAAAAGCCAGAAGTGGAGCCAGGGCTTAAGTGGTAGAGTACTAGCCATGATCAAAAAAGCTAAGGGACAGTGCTCAGGCCTCAGTACACACACACACACACACACACACCCCACACACACGAGTTCAATTCTCCAAGTTAAACATGTTCCACTTGAAGAATTTTAATTCTGTTCTCCAAAGAATTAGTCTGAATTGCATGATTCCTGTTAAATGAACAATAAATAGCCCTCCAAAGTAAACCTAATTTACTTCACTACAGTACTTGTGGCTTATATTAGGTTCTTTCTAATAATAAAAAATATTAAACTGCTAGACTGCATTTTCCTCAGAAGATAAAAATATCAATACCATACTCAATGAGGTCTACAAAATCCGGTATTTGGCAATGAAAGCACATTATTCAAAGACACTCCAGTCACATGTGTAATTCATTATGGCTCAGCGGAGAAACTTATCTTGAGGTTTTTGTTGTTTATCCTCAGCAACTGAGATCCACATCCTTAATAAACTTTTCAAGAGAATGAATAACAGCTGAATTGGTGTGGTTTTTCCAAGCAAAGTACCCTCTGATTTGTTCATGTGTAGCATATTAATTCAGACATTCTGTTTATGAGATTTTACCAATATTTAATTTTCCTCTACAAATCTCTTGGTAACTTCTAGATGCCAGGATGGATTCATTTAAGAAAACTCAGCACATACTTCAAGGTGTTAGATATTTCATTATGTGTATAGCCCACCCAAACTTACTTTAACACAAATTCTTGTATTTTCCACCCTTCTTGGGAATGATACAAGAATTTAGTTGTGAATTCTGCTCAGTAATCACCATTAGCATCTATGAATTGAGAGCCAAATCCATGTTATACACGGAAAAGAATTAGAAACCAGGTAATGGACCTAGCTTCAACCTGTTTGGAAAAATGAGTCTCTCCTCTCTCCAACTCACAGTACCAAGAGAATTCTTACCTTCAGAAGCCAAAGAACAGCTGTTTGCTAATGGATCACAGCAGGCGAGTAAACACAGCAGTCTGAGCAGGGGATATTTCTCACTCTTGTGCAACTTGTTTCTCAATATTTTATTCTCTGTTGTGGATTATAAAGTGTGCATGTGAGAGTCAACATCAGGCAATCACTCTTCTCCCCGCATGAGAAATACCACTTCAAGTTATATTAGTAATTCATATATTCTGAACACTGTGCAACTCAATTCTTCGTGGACTAAAATGAGTTCAAAATGGAAACAGGTTTTGGGTTTACTTTTCTCATTAATCAGAAGAACAACATATTAAGAAGGAAATCTTTCTTTCAGGTGAGAGACCCCTGATTTGCCTATTTCTCTGTGCTATGATGTTTCCAGTTGCTGCACGCTTTCCATAATTATTATAATAATTACAATTATTATAATAATGTAGGTGAGATAAAAGCATGAACAAGAGGAGTAGTGATTGGAATAAGATTTTTTTAAATGAACATTTCAAGGGTTTAAAATACTTTAGAGGGGTCATACACAAAAGGAAACAGGAAAAAGAGAAAGAAGTCCAACAATATAAATTTTTCTTTTGGTAATTAGGAGGGTTTTGGTAGCATTGAGATCTAATTGGAGTCTACATTATGAAAGAGAAGAATTCATTATTGATTACTCTTTCAAGAGTAAAGACCAGGAGCATTTATTTGGAGTTAGGTGTGTTTTGCATTTGGGTTGGGCTATATTTGGAACAATACTTGATATGTTCATATTCAAAGTAGTCTCTTTTGAGTCTAGGTTATGGTTGCAGAGGATGCTCAGAAATAGTAGTTAGCTAAAGGGGAAGGATCATTTTGTAGGGCATGAGCTTGTCTGCAAGTTACGGGAAGGTCTTAAGAAGACACACAACAGTAAGTATGCATATGGTATAAAATGTTCTCTATCATTGTATCTTCAAATACAATAGCATTCACTCTCTTTTATCTTGATGTTGCTCAAAAACATAGCTGCTTGGGCTATATAGCCTCAAAGACAAAAAGAAGAAGAGTTAGTACAATTTCAAAGTATAAACGTTCCTATAGGAATGTTTGATACTGGCAGTGCCCTGCTGTTTTACCTATATGCTGCTTATTTTCTTCTTAGCTCAGGTAAGGCCACGTTCCAAACACCACACTTTTTCTCAGACAAACAGAAATCAGTGCAAGGTCTCTAAAATAAAATAATGAGAGGCTTAAAGTGATTTTCTTAAAACAGGACTGTGAAGATGTAGGATGGGACAACACTTGCCATCCGACACAGAACAGAACAAAACAAAACAAAAAACCCTAGCAGAATATTTTGGGGGGAAAAATTTCAAGACATTATTCATTAATGCAGACAACAGTCTTTGAGTTGTGAGAAAAAAAGTGAACCAAGCCTGTTGTGTCCAGTTGACCATTTTTAAAATTAATTTTATTATTTTTATTTTTGTCAGTAGTAAGGCTTGAACTCTGGGCCTGGGCGCTGTCCCTCAGCATTTCAGATCAAGGCTAGTGCTCTGCCACTTAAGGCACAGCGCCACTTCCGGTTTTCTGAGTGGTTTATTGGAGCCAAGAGTTTCACGGAGTTTCCTGTCTGGGCTGGCTTTGAACCGTGATCCTCAGATCTCAGCCTCCTGAGTAGCTAGGATTACAGGTGTGAGCTACCAGCACCCGGCCTGGTTGACCTTCTTAAGAGAGTTTTCGTGCTAAGATTCCAGCTGAGGAGGCAGAGCTGAGGACCTAAGTTCCCCTAAGGAGCTAGGTTTTAGGATAGTAACAGAGAGGTGACACATTGAAAGATAAACATTAGATGTGAGAAGTTCGATCACAGGGCTTTGGAATAGTGGCTGTTCCTAAGCTGAATAGAAAAACGTAATCATCCACAGAAATGTACACAAGAAAACTAGCCTTGACTAAAGGCTTGTCCATTGAGTCAAAACACACCAAAAGATCCAACTGCTTTCAAGTAAACTTAACTAGGTACAAAAACAAAGCTCAAAAATATTTATACATATGTAAAAATATCCAGCATGTATAACATTTACAGTGTCTGGCAGACCTTGTAAATAATCCTGTATGCAAAGAAACAAAATACAACCTATGATGAACAGAAAAACCAATTTAAAAAGATACATTAATATTACATTTAGTAGAAAAACACATTAAAAGTTTATTAAAGACATATTTCATCTACTCAAAGAAGAAAGCGGAGAATATCAAGATGCAAAAAGACTCAAATTAGACTTCTACAGGTAAAAATTATGCATGAAGAAAGAAACAAATTTTATTAAGTGAAGTAAGTCAGGCATCCAAGAGAGACATGTTTTCCCATATATGTAGAAGCTAGAATTAATGTATAAATGCATACGTAAATACATTGGGTGGTATGAAAGTGTATGCAAATGTATTAACTGAAATATAGTAGCTTGAAAGAGGAACTCAAATAGTCTAATTTTTAGAAAGTCAAAGTCAAAGTTCAGTAACATATACACCAAGAAGTGGGTACTTGAAAGGGGTAGGGTGGAGACAAGAGGTAAGGGGCAGGTGGATGAAGAGAAGAAGAGGGGCAAATGTAGTCAAGAATTCGATGTATGTCCTATAAGATTGAGAGAAGTAAGGAGTGGGTAGGGGAGGGGTTGGTGAGAATGTTGAAAGAGGAGATATTGATCAAGATGCAATATATTCTTAAATTACTTCATAAATGACCACTCTTTTCTACAACTACTTAAAGATAATTTTAAAAATCCCACAGAAGAAATAAATTGCATGAGCTGGGCATGGTAGTGCATGACTGTAATCCCGCCCATCTACTGACGAGGCAGAGGCAAGAGGATCACAGTTCCAAGTTAGCTGCAGGGAATATTACACAAAGGAAAGGGCAGAGATTGTAGTAACTTAAGTGGTAGAGCATTTACTTAGCAAGGGTAAGTCCTGAGGCCCAATCTCCAGTCCTGGGAAAAAATAGAAATAAGTATCAAACAAAGAAAGGACAAAAGGAAGGAAGAGAGGAAAGAGGGGGGGAGAGGAAGGAAAGAAGGAAGGGATTGAAAGAGGGAGAGAAGGAAGGATGGAGGACAAAGAAGTCCTCCATCATATATTACAAGAGAAAAAGAGCAGTTAAGTTTAGTAGACAAGAATAGAACAACTGAAAAATGAAATGCAGAGGGGAGAAACAATCTGAAAAGAAGTGGAAAGATCATTACTGAGCAATGAAGCAACTTCCAGCAACACAATATGCTGTGAGTTTCAGTCCCTTAAGGAAGGGGAAAACTCATTTGAAGAAATACATATTTTCCCAAATTCGATGACAGCTGTAACCTTATCAATCCAAGGACAGTCAACTGATATGAAACAAATGAAAGCAATAGTTATAACTAAGAGAAAGTCTAGGTAGATCCATCTTGTGCTATCTGTCACGTTCTGGGCACTTCACGGAGACAGGGCAACGTCAGAAGTAATAACCATGCCAAAATAACGATGGGGCGTGGGGGGAGGCCGGGCAGGGAATTCTGCATTGTGAGGGGACCCCCCAGGGTTCCCAGGCCTGATCTGGATCCAGGCCTCAATATCAATCCTCTGAGTCAGTGTGCTTGCTTAGATGGGAAATAAATACTGTCAATATCCACTCACCCTCATGCATTTTCTTCTGTTTCTCAGGATTTCCTGCAGTTGGATTGGATCCTAACTTGACAATAAGAACTGGTCAGCCCCATCCAACTTTCTTTCTTGGTCATCACTAGGGATTGAACTAAGAACCTGACATCTGTGAGGCAGGGGCTCTGCTGCCTGAGCCACACTTCCAGCCACTTTTTGTATCATTTACTTGCTTTGTGCCTAGGCTGGTCTGTGCTGCAGTCCTCTTGACCAGCATGTGCTATTATCCCCAGACATTGGGTTTCCTCCATACCGGGCACAACAGGTTTATGTCACCATGCTCAGCCATTGATTAAGATGGAGACTCACGAGAACGTTTTTATGTCTAGACTGGTCTTGAACCTCCGTCTGCTGAGTTCTACCTCCCTTGTACCTACGGTTATAGGTTTGAGCCACTCTACCCAGCCTACCACACGATTGCTACCTTACCACAGTACTCCGAGATGGAGCAGGCAGCCCAACCCGCACTGGACTGTGCTTGAGTAACAAACCATCCTTTGTTGTTTAAGCCCACCTAGATCTTAAGGCTTGCAATTGCAGTAGTTAGTGTTGACAATCCCAGAGAAGACAGGGAGGAAGATACTAAAGGGGCTTTGGAACAGTCTAGGAACATGTCAGTTCTCAAGTCCATTCAAATTGAACTTTGAAAATGTAGATGGATTGATTGTCCCTCTCCTCCATCTGCTGAGTGAGAGCTCCAGGTCGTCACAGGGTATAAACCACCAGCCATGGGTGAGAGGCATGAATCAAGGGCTGAGTATCTTCTTGCAGCATTGCCCTTTGATAACTGGGATACTCAGTAGCGTGGTGTCAGGAAAGACCGTGCCCATGTAAGACCGCGTTAACTCATAAAGGATAGGGTTAGAGAATGTGTGAAAAGCACGCTTCTCCCTTACCAAAGGTAACTTCCTCATTCTGTATTTCCTAAGAAGAAAATGCTCCGTGCATTGGATTTTCACTGTCCTTTCATAGGGCCACTAAAACCAGAATGAGTTTGACACAGGTACCAGGCAATTTTCTTTCTTAATCCACTCCAATTCTTCAGGCCATAGGTGACTCTTGCCTTGGGTTGTTGCCAGGCTACAGCTTGAATCTATTGGTCTGACATACCTCAGAATTGCTCATCTTTTTTTTAAGTTTAGTAGCTCTTTTGGACCCCTGATAAAAGCAAAAGTTTACTAGCATTTTGAAAGGTGGCCTTCAGGACTTTCTGATGGTCCTTTGCTTTTTAGGGTGTTGGTAATGGTTCTTGGCACTCTCAGCCTTCTGCCACATTAAAAACAGCTCACCTTCAATAACCTTCACTGGCTAGTTCTTAGGAATGGAGGTGAAGTGGTAGTCAAGGTGATCGCTACTCAGTAGCAATACAGACTATTGCTCTGACTTTTGTGCAAGGTGTTAGAGGCATAATGTAAGTAAGAGGCAAGGCTGGCAGCAATACACCAGCAGAGAGGACATTCAAGGTCACTGGTGGCAGGAGACTATAATGTACAGAATGAGAGAAATGACCACAATCTGGGAACCAAGGACTGAGGGTAGCCTTTCCACATTTTTCATTTTTCTCTTTGGCTGGCACTAGGGTTTGAATTCATGAACTTGAGCTTGCTTGGCTTATTAGCTCAGCTGACTCTCTACATCTTATCCATGTTTTTAGCTGGGCTTTTTTTGCCAGTTATTTTTGAAGATGGAGCCTTGAGGACTTTTTTTTCTTGAGCTAGAGACTGGTTTTAAATCTTTGTTCAGATCTTAGCCTCCTAAGTAGCTGGGATGATGAGTATGGGCCATGGGTATGTGGCAGCTCTTCCATTTTAAAGTAAAAAACAATTTTCCAGAAAAAAAGATAGAAATGAATGTTAATGATAGGAGCAGTTTGGAGTTCAGGGAATCCACATTCTCCAGTGTGAAAATCAGCAAAGAATAAAGGAGTTCTTCCTCCTAATGTCTCAGAGCTAAGGTGGATTAGAGACCAATCATTAAGTCTTTTATTTCATTACCTCTTGTATGCTCCGGAAAGATTATAATATGCAGGTTCTTCACACTCATATGCCTAAGATAGCTTTAAATACGGGAGTTACTACAGCATTCATGAATGCTTTCTCTTTCCCTTTCTTCTATTCATCCCTTTCCTCCTTCTCTCCTTTCTTTTTCCCTTTCACCTTCCCTTACTTTTTCTTCTCCTTATTCCTTTCTCTTTCCCTTCTTGTCTTACATCCCTCCTCAGCTCTAGAAGCTTCCCTTCTTACATGGAAAGAGTAGCTTTACATTTTCCTTTTCTTGATGTGCACCTTAGAGTTTTGAGAGTTGTATGTTAAGCAACAGTGACTTATGGTTTTGTTGCCATTGCTGCTTTCTGTACGTTTAAGCTTTGAGAAGAATTGTGTTCTCCTCGCCTCATCCCAGAGAGGATTCAGTCTCTTATTCCAACCACTTGTCTGGAAACAAGTGACGGGAAGTCCTTGTAGGGAAGTCCTTGTAGGACCACTCAATGTAAGGACA
Organism: Dipodomys ordii; assembly: GCF_000151885.1. Taxonomy (NCBI): domain Eukaryota; kingdom Metazoa; phylum Chordata; class Mammalia; order Rodentia; family Heteromyidae; genus Dipodomys; species Dipodomys ordii. The sequence goes on from NW_012267314.1 coordinate 7,859,755, forward strand.
CCCGTCCTTCTTCCAGGACTTGGCCAATCTCAGAGGCTCAAGTTTTTTTTCCTGGAGAAAGCAGAGCTGCCATTCTCACCCAGGACCTTCCTTTCTAGTTCCATAGCTGCTACTGTCTGCTTCAGAGAAGAAATAAAACCCAGTGCAGCCTCCTGGTCCGGCCTTCATAGCTGCTCCTTCTCCAGAAGGGCATTGCTGGATGGATCGGAGCTCTGAGGCAGAGGATCTAGAGCTCAGTTCGTGTTGGATTTTTGTCTCACGTTTGGATTGCCTTCACACTGCTTATAAATAGCCAGCTCATCTGCTTTCACAGATGAGGTTGCAGCTGTGCGGGTGGCTTGCTGTGAGCCTTCATTTGCACCTGTGTACCATATGGAACCCGATTGGCGGATCACCAGTTGTCAGTGCCATGCTCTGGGATGTGACACTTGGGAGGGAAAGTGGAACAGAAGGTCAAGTTCAGAAACTTGGATCCTACTTTTGAAGCACAAAATAGAAAGGCGCTCCAATCCAAGAATGCCCAGGTGAGAAAGAAAGAGGACATCATTCATAACGCTGACAAATGAAAGTCAAAGTTCCACGTAGACAGAGAAGGAATGTGGCAGAAAAAGTCACCTGTAAGCTTCCCAGGAGCGTCCTCATGCTGTTCGAGTAAGCCTCAGTGCAGACTAGGTTTCTTCTCACTGACGAAGGACAGGACCACTGCTGAAAGCCTCAGTGTAGGAACAGCGGGATAAATGCAGAAATGAGCTCCAGGGACTTAAGGAATAATGCAAGGGGGGCAGGTAGGCTGGGTTGCCTTCCATTGGAATAGTCAACCTGAAGTTCATTTGATGTCTACCATAGAACTTTTGAGCTCCCTTTTATTTGTGTGTCTGAAACACACACATACTCATGTGTTCAAGTCTGTGGTGCATATTTACATAAACATGTATGTATGTGTGTACATTCAACAAAAGAATGGAAGGACTTCAACCTGTACATTAATTTATACTTTTGAATTCCTTTGTAATCAACTGTATCCTAACTTACTGTGCAAACAATGTGGTTCGTTTTGCAGTTCAATTCTACTTGAATTATTCAAGGGAGATGACTTGAGGCCATTCATTGAGACAATTGGACTAAGTTTCCTTTCTTTTATGTATTACTTAGGTTATAAAGTGATTTCTGACTTTATGTATTACACACCTGGGGATTTTGGGTTATCTGATCACAGAAATAGGGAGCTAACATCATGCTGTTATGATTTGAATAGGAAATGTCTTTCAGAGGCTCACTTGGGAAAGGCTTTTAGTCCCCAGCTGTTAGAATGGCTTGGAAAGTTTTGGAAACGTTAGGAGGCAGAGCCTTCCTGGAGGAAGTAAGGAATTGGATCATGTCCTTGCTATCCTGTCCCTGGTCCTCCTCTGTCTCCCTTTGTCCTATCTGCCATGAGATGAGTAACTTCTGCCACAAGTTCCCACCACCATGGATGCTTTGGACTATATGTTGGAATGTCTGCAACTGTAAACTAAAGTAAGAATAAAATATCCCCCTCTAAATGGTTACATCCAGCTATGTGTTCGCAGCATAAGAGCATGATTAACACTTATTACTACAATTGTTGTATAAGATAGTCTCAGATTAATTACAGTAAAGGAGCTTGTATCTTCTAAGTTGGGAATCAATTAATTCACTTCACTGATTTGATGATTCAGTTATAAACAATTTAGCATTTTTTGCGGGGGAGGGGAAAGAATATGCCATTGGAGAGGCTGTCCACAGGCAAAGTTGTGAAGGAGAAAATTTCTCCTTGCCTCCTTTTCTCCTTCATTTTTAAAAACCTTGTTTTTCCTAGAGGTGATTAATTATTGACGCTAATGATATTGAAGAGAGCTATACTAATTATTATAAATCATTTCAAATCCTTACATTTAGTGTCTGCCAATTACTTGCTAACCATCTTCAGGCTATGGGATTTTATTATCAGACACTCTATTCTTTCTATAATACAAATTGAAATTATGAAACTAAAGGACTTAGACTAAGTCACATTGTCAAGAAATAGAAACTAAGATGAGCCCAGTGCTGATTTAATTTTTTCAAATCCACTGCCTTTTATTTCTATTGGTTTCCATTGTTGTCCGCTCATTATTTTTTTTTGGTTGGGAGAAGTAGTGGCTTAAGATCTAGGCATTGCCTATCTTCTTCTATTTCCCATTGTTGATTACTGATTATCAGAGATAAATCTATTCATACTAGGACTAATATGGATTTATCAATTAATATCTACTAATACAGGTTACTGATAATTTCTTTTTTTCAAAAACTATTTTTGCCTGGCTCTAGGCTATAGAGAGTTCCTTTAGCAAGCTCTTGGCTGAGAGATATATACATTGGACAAATACTGAGTATGCATTAGCTCTTCTCTATAGCAAACTAAGTTTGAACATAAGATTACTGCAATATTGGCATCTGAGTTATCAGCCCTTGAACCATGTGTAATTGAATCATTTGTGCATGTGAGAGGGTTGGTGTCTGGAGGAGAAATAGGACCAGGAGCAGCAGGACTTTGCTTCTTCCTGAATCTGATCCTAGAAGAAAATAGTTCAGTTTAGACTGTGGCTGGATTTGCATTATTACTAACTAGTAACTTTGCCAGGCTTCATCTCTTACTGAAATCTAAATTCTAATCAAAGCCATGAATCAGCTATTTGTCAAAGGAGGTTATGCCAGTTTCACATAGGTATATGAAAAATATTCAAATGGGGTAATCTATAGGTTTTTAAAATACAAGATCATATCATCTGCAAAATCACACTGGGAAATTATAAATTATACAGGATTCTAAACATTCACACAGTGAGACCAAAGGAGAATATTCTTAGGAGAGGATCATAAAGGCTCAATACAAATGTGCATATGCTCATAAACAATGATGTTTATTGAAATGAACTCCATGGAATGGGAATAAGAAATTTTTTTGGTCATTTTGTCTTTTGTTTGTTTTTCCTCTTTGTCACTGTTTTTGTTTTCTGTACTTTTTGTCTTGTATGTACATTTACCTGTTTGGGAGAGGTTAGGGAGACAGCACAGAAATAGAGGGACAAAGGGTAAAGAAATGCAGCAGTGATACTTTCTAGGTACTGTGTTGAAAATGAACTAAACACCTTGTCGGGAGGGAAAATCTGGGAGAAGACAAGGGAGGATGTGGCATTGTTCAAAAAGAAATGCACTCATTACCTATTTATGTAAGTGTACCCTTTCTGTACATTACCTTTACAATAACAATAAAACCATATTAAAAAAGAAAAATGTTCAAAACCACTTCTCATGAGAGAAATGCTAATTAAAACAATGAGGCATCACCTTATAGTTGTTAGAATGGCTACCATACAAACCATAAACAAAAGGTATAGGAGAGAGGCCGTGGATAAGCCCAAATCCTCACAAACCACTGATACTAACCATAAATAGTTCAACTATGATGGAAAACAGTATGGAGGTTCCTTAAAAGAATTAAATAATAGAATTCCATATGATTGAGTAATCCTATAACTGGTTATAAGTCTAAAGAAAATTTCATCAATATGTTGTTGTGAGAACCTGAGCTACCATTGTTATTGAAGCATTATTCGTAGTGTGTGATTACCCTAATTGCCCATCAGTGGATGAATGGATAAAGAACACGTAGTATATATGCATTGTGAAATGCGATTTCAGTCTTAAATAAGAAATCTGCTCATTTGTAAGAACTTGGATGTACCTGAATAACATTATGTTAGGTGAAATTGGGCACAGAGATACAAATACTGTGCAAGCTCACACACATGTAGAATCTAAAAAGTTGGACTCACAATAGAGAGTAGCATCATGATTTGCGGTGTTTAGAAAGATGGAAATGAATGGATATAAGAATTGTAGCCAGACTGAATAAGTTCAAGAGTTATATTGTATAACCTGGTAGTAAAAATCTATTGCATTTTAAAAATTGCAAAAATGTTCTTACCAGAAAAAAGATTATATCTCGGAGATAATGCCTATCTTAATTACCTTAATTTGGTCATATCACCGTGTATACAGATTTCCAAGTAATATAAGTCTGTACAATTTTTGTCATTTAAAGAGAACCTGAAATCGAAATTCTTTATTGTAGTGTGATGTTTCTTTTCAAAGATGTTTATAATCCCATTTTTTTAGATAGAAGAGAATACTTTTAAGTTAAGATTTTATCTGTTTTCCCTACTTTTTTCTCTACTTTCTGCCTCTGTGGAGTTGTGTCTGTATTTTAGCCAACTGCTCTTCGGAACTCCTGTCAGAAAATATTAAAAGAGATTACTTTCAAAATATGTAATTTGATATTAAAATATTTAATGAAATGTTACTCCAAAGAGTTGATGTTTGCATATTTAGAGACATCTTTTGCATGTAAAATATGCACAGAACACATTGACATTGCCATGCTTTTATTTTCTATTTTTATATTAATGCATTATTCCTTAGGAGAGAGAATAAACCCATGCATAGGACCCTGTGCTGTGAACTGAAGGTTCTGATTTGCTTTTGAAAAAGAGTTGTGAATAACTTTCTCATGCACATATCACCCAATGTTCTCAAATAATTACAAACAAATGAAACTCTGAACACAATAAGACTCAATAGGAATGCATTAGAGATGCTTCAAGTAGAGTCAAAGAGGGAATGGAAACCAGAGATAAACATTGTGGTATGTGTGATTCAATTTCCATGTTTAAGGAGACAAGTCTATGGTTTTCAGCCAATACCTGATAGTCACTCAAAGAGTACACTACCGGATGAGAAGAAGGGAGTCCTTCCAGAGGCTTCTACCCAGATATTTCCAGGACATATTTTGGAGCTAGATGCTAAGGGCTTATTCCAAGTTAACAAATGTGGGATCACTCATTTCCTGTACAGTTTTACATTGTGTCTCTCCTTGTCTTGGTGTGACTTAACCTTCCAAAGCTCTAAATACTTTCCACCTTCTAAATATTCCCTATTAACCTCAAAGCCAGAGAGAGGCCAACAGGGAATTTAGAAGGGCTCTGCATCTTCTAAGCTCAGAAAATTCTATCATATCAGGGTCAAGTAACTTTTGCAAGAACCTAGCTCATCAGAAACAATTTGGAACCGGCTGCCTTTGCACATGGAAATAAGGAAAGACAAAAAACACATCAGTAGCAGTCTCTCTCCCCTCCACTGCCTCCAACCTCCACCCAGATGAAATGAAATGCAGTGTTCTCCAACTTGTCGGCTGAAGTTATCTCCATAGGAACACAGTTCAAAGCCTGGGGGAATTGTGATATGCATGTTATTATATTTCTATTCACAAGTTTTGTTTGTTGAAAATTTGACCCTAGGATGTAAGCCTAATTAATATGTACTAAGTTATTCTTTGTTTTTCTTTTCCCCACTTGATAGTTTGGCTGTAGTGGTAGCACGTGAAGCATAAAGCAGATACACAAGTAATGGAGTATGGAAATCAGTTATGCCCACCTAAGATGCTATGAGAACAGAGAAAGGTTAGTGCGAGGCTTAATGAATTCCTCTATTATGGAAACTTTGCCCCTGCCAGGTTATGCCTTTTGTTGGATGGGCACTGCCAGCCTGAATGGTTTAAAGCAAAAAGGTCAGGAAAGTCCTTGTGGGAAAACAAAAGAATTACTGAAAGGTCAGAGAGAGTGAAAAAGGGGAGAGAGTTGAATGAAGGTTGGTCAGTGGAACAGATGGAACTACTGATCTGGTTTCCTACCGTACACACAGATGTATATGCTGTCCACAAGGAAAGCTTTGTATGCATGCAAGAGTCTCTCCCCCTCTCTCTCTCCCCCCTCCCGTGTGTGTGTGTGTGTGTGTGTGTGTGTGTGTGTGTGTGTGTTTTGAGAGATGAAAGGAGTTTTAAAGATTTCATTTGTGGAGTAAAGTTTTAATTCCCCCATATACTTTCAATTATTTCTGGATTTCCCCCTGGGATTTCTTGTTAATCCCTATTCACCGTGTGGTAAAGGAGCTTACTTTTATAAAAGTCAGACATATGAAATGGCAGATCTCTGTAAGTAAAACGTAGCCAAAATATTGCCAATTTGTCCTGGTTCAACTTAATTCATGGGTCAGGCTAGATTTAGATAAACCTGAGTGGTTTATTATGAAGTGTTGTGGGCAGGAGCTACATCAGAAAAGGTTGTGAGGAGGGGAAAGCTAGGCAGGGTGGGAACCTGTGCCCTGGGGCTGGAGCAAGGTGACGTGGGAGAGGAAGAGAGGGTGGGCTGACATGGTGTTAGTGTTGTTCTTCATTAGATGGGTGCAGCCCATGTTCTCCTATCACTATGGCAAACAGAGAGCAGAGCCTATCATAACCTCACAAGAAACCTAGCAAGCAAATAGTATGACTAGTCACATCTGCTTTTCTTGGCAACGATGCTCAATTAATGTGAGTAGCACATAGATGATTAGATCTGAGTAAAGCAGATGACCCCATATGCAGTGTGGGCTCTTAAGACTGAGTTTCTAAAGAGGATGGAGTTCTGCCTCCAGGCTCAGGATTACAAGATCAACTCCAGCCAGATGCTCAGTTTTAGTCTTGTAGTCCTTGAAATCACACTATCTAGTTTCTTAAAATCAATCAATCAATGATCAATCATTCAGTCAATCGATCAGTCTGTCTATGCATCCTATTGGTCCTGTTCTTCTGCATAATCTTACTAATAGAGAACTTATTTAGGTCTATTTAGTTTTCTAGTTCTCTCTTAGTTCTAGTTCTCTATTATTCATTGCCTTTAGTTCCCTAATTCTATTAAAACTATTGAATTGCAATGCACAGAATGTAAGTAATTCAGTTTTTTTCTTAATCACCATATTATAATTGCCATTGTGTATTTCCACTCGTGTGTGTGTGTGTGTGTGTGATTATAACCAAGGTCCCTGGACTTCTGCTAATTGCAAGCAATGAGAGCAGTGTTTGGAGGAAAAGGAATTATTGAGTTGTTTTACTTAATAGGCAGAGATTAGAATCGAGACTCCTATCAAAAGCTACTGTCTTGTTCCTGAGAGCAAATGTCTGTTCTTTTAGGAGAATGTGCGGAAGCTCAGCTCTGGTGTACCTGGCGGACCACATCATCGCTAGATGGTGATTGAGGTTCTTATCTCCTAGGTTACTGGTGCCACGCCTCTGAAGCTTATGTCTTGTTTGGCAGAAATTTCTTCCTTCTTGTGATCAAAGAAAAGTAAGTGGGAGGGACTGTCCAAATTGGTGCAACTAGTGTGAATCGTGGGTTCATCTTCCCAGCACAGGGAAGAGAGGGGGCAGGAAGCATTCAAGTTCCTAAAGAAGAAACAACAAACTGGCCAGCAGTCAAAGCTGTCTATACACCAAAGTTATTTTTTGATACTACACATTACATGGTTGTTTTCTTTACGAAACTCCAAGCTTAAGCACAGAAGAACTTCCATATCCCCAGATGCTAGCACTTGTCTGTCAGTATCACTCATTACATATTTGTTTTAGTATTTGAAACCAAAGGTTTATGGGATTGTGCTTTCATACCTATAAAGCAGCATGCAAAGATGCTCTGTAGCTATTATGTATGAAAACATATTCTTCTTCAGTTTTAAAAAAGCAAATATAGAATGTGTTTATCCATATGTCAGATTGTGCATGCCTAAGTCATTGTGAACTTCTCAGTGAGTATTATTGCTTGCTTTAACTTCTTTTACTCTTTGCCAGCAGCAAGCTGTGGAGGAATAGTTCCAAGATAAAAGTAAAATAGTACTTATCTCTTTAACAACTAAAGAAAGAAGTATCAATCCTAGATCATTTTCCTTTAAGCTGGGAAAAAGATCGAGGATTAGTGTTCAGGGCCGTCTCTCATTGGCTGCCAGGGCTGTCAGGAGCACTTGAAAAGGATTTTGAGATGCTGACAAGGATGCCTGAGTCTTTGGTAAAGGATGTAATAGTAAATGAACGGTAGCTACATTGAGCAGAAGAATGGAGGGTGGTCAACATGAGAACTATTTTGTCCCCTTCCAAGAAATAAACAATGCAGAACTAATCACCTTAGTGTATGTGTGTGTGTGTGTGTGTGTGTGTGTGTGTGTGTATGTGTGTGTGTGTGTGTGTGTGTGTATGTGTGTGTGTGAGTGGTGGTGGTGGTGGTGGTGGTGTGTGTGTGTGTGTGTGTGTGTGTGAATTAACTTGCTCTAGGGAATGAATTAAGGAATAAAATACCAATTTGGAAGGAAGACAGAAGCATGCTAAATGCTTAAGGGAACATTGATTACCCAAGTGTTATCTTTGACATATACAACATCCAATCAATTTTCTACATTTAGTCATGAACCAGGTGAGATCAAATTAACCAATAGTTTCTTAGACATATTTGCAGGATATGCCATCAAGGGCCATGTTCAAAACTCATAGTTGGGCAGAAAATAGTCAATTTTTGTAGAGAATTGTATTTAGTCTATATTTTGTTGATTATATCAAACTGTGAAGTTAAAGATGTTCATTCCATAGTTTGATTTGGTCCATGTTGCTCATATATTTGTTACCCTATTCCTTTTGGCATGTCAAATTTGCTCATTAGGATTCTTTTCCTTCTCCTTGAACTACAGCCTTTAGAATTTACCTTACGAAAGGGAAGTGCTATATGTGCATCTGACTTTATTTTATCTGAAACTTTCTTTGCTTCCTGTGGGTTCTTGTTTGGTGTGGTTACTTGGAATGAAACTTTGGTTTAGTAATGACTTTCTGTCTCTTTTCTATAGTCTTTTGGTTTTCTTTTTTTTGATGTGAAATTATCAGTCATTCCACTTGTCATTCCTTTGCAGGAGATTTGTCTTCTGCTGAAAGTTAAAAAATTTTTGGTTATTTTTTTCAGTCTTGTTATTGTGTCTAAGATTGGATTCATTCTTATTTGCTGCACTTAAGAAGGATTTGACTTCCTGGAGGTCTTTCAATAGTTCTCAGAATTGATCAGTTTTTTTAAAAATCCACAAAAAAAGCCTGTGTCCAATTCTTTATCTTTTTGCTGATCAGATATTATTATAGGCCTATCACCCTTCCATCTCCTACAATTCAGTTCTCATATATTTATGCCTAATCTATTTCTACTTCCATTCTGTTCTCTATTCACATGAATCTGCTATGCTGCTCAATTTCTTAAAATTTCAGTAATTAGTAAATCTTTATTTGTTTCTATGTAAGTAGAAATTTAGATACAGATTATATTCTTCCTCAAAGCTAGTCATTCTTCATCATGACTTTCTCTTTTTTGTTCTTGTTTCAAGTTTCTTCTTTTGCATGTTGATTTAAGCATATTGGGATTAACAATTTGTTCCTTTATATGACATGTGTAATAGTGACATCATTTTCAATGTTTGATTGTCTATCTCTCAGGATATTTTATGCATGCTATCTTATCCCTGTTTTGCAGCCTGAACTACTCTTAGCCTATACCTATGTCAAATCTTGGGTCAGAGTTGACTATGAAACTTTTGCTGGGGAAATTTGACTTGGAAGACATGAAATCTACATGGAGCAGAAAAGAGCCTACTGACTGTTTTCAGACAACTGTTTGTAGACCTTTCTATGATTCAGAGTTTGAAAATTGTAAATACATATAACAGCTTATGAAATTTTTGTCCTACTGGACTCTGGGATGTATGAATAAAGAGGAACTTGTAATAACACAAGTTAGGGGGCTCCCTAGGTTATTTCTACCTCAATGAGTTTTATGCATTATAGCTTACATCAAGGCAGGTGATGGGGATATTAAATTATGCATGACACAGTAGTAGAGATGCATGGCTCTGCAAAGCTTAATACACTCTTTCTGGGACTGAGGATTCTGCGACCATAAGTTTGTGTGAGGCAGGGTAGGCTGTTCATCACGAGGCACCATCTGGGGGCAGACAGCTTATCCAGATGCAATTTCCCTTAGCAATTTTCCTATGCTCAGTGCCAGTACCATAACAGGTTTCTATCATCTATTCCTTGGGAATATTTTATCAATGAGGACAGTACCGGGATATTTTTTTCTTTTTGGCCAGGAATGAAGAAATGTGAAAAATTATCGTCAATATATTTGGAAAGTGAAATATTCCTGTACTCTGATCTCATAGCTCAGTTCTACCTCATGAAAACCTTGTTTCAATTACTTGAATCTGGAGCAAATTGAATGTAAATAAAATTCTGACATTTGCATTTCTTTAATGGGCAGAGATGGAGAACATTTCTTCATGTATCTATCAGCCGCTCTTTGTTTCTTCCTCTGAGAAGTCTCTCTTTAGGTCTTTAGCCCATTTATTGATTGGGTTGTTGTATTTTTGATGGTTTACTTTTGGGGGTTTAAATTTTTTAGCTGTAGGTATATTTTGGATATGAAGCCCTTGTTTGATGTATAGCTAGTGAAGATTTTCTCCTGCTCTGGGTGCTCTCTATTCATCTTGCTAGCTGTATCTTTTGCTAGGCAGAAGATCTTCAGTTTGATATAATCCCATGCATTCACCTTTCTTTGATTTGTTGTGATTCTGGATCTGAAATTCCACCTCACTCTAGTTAGAATGGTCATTATCAGGAAAACTAACAATAACAACTGGTGGTGGGGATGTGGCCAAAAGGGAACCCTATTACACTGTTGGTGGGAATACAAGCTTGTTCAACCACTATGAAAAGCATTAAGGAGGTTCCTTAAAAGACTAAACATAGAACTTCCCTATGACCCAGAAATTCTGCTCCTGGGCATCTATCCAATGGACCACAAGTCAGGACAAACTAAAGCCACCAGCACAACCATGTTTATTGGTGCATTGTTTACCATACTAAGATATGGAATCAACCTAGATGTCCCTCAGTGGACATATGGATCAAGAAAATGTGACACCCCCCCCACACACATATACACACACAGAATGGAATTCTACTCATCCACAAGAAAGAATGATATTGTTCCATTTGTAAGGAAGTGGGAAGATTTAGAAAACAATATATTAAGCTAAGTAAGCCAGACCAAATAAACATAGCCTGCATGGTTTCCCTCATTTGTAGGAAGTAGAATTTGGCTATAAAGATACAAGTAAACATACTGAATGACCAAAACAAATAAAACTGGGACATGATAAACTATACAAGACCCTATTCATTCACATACCGATGCCAAAGGAGGCTAAGCATAGGAGTAATGGGCAAAGGCTCAATAGCAATGGACAGATGATCATAGAAAATAATATTCTATGCAAAGAACTCCAAAAAAAGGAAACAAGAGACATTTTTTATTTGCCATTGTTGCTGTTTCTGTTCTCTTTTCCTTTTGCATTGTTCGTTACTTTATTTGTATTTGGGAGGGTAAAGGTAGAACAGGATGTAAAAATACAACAGTGATACTCATCAGACACTATGTAGAAAATGAACTGGATATGTTATATATGGGGACAGGAGGGAAAGATTGGGGGAGAGTGACCGAAGAGGAAAAATGGTTCAGAAAGAATTATACAGATAGTACCTGATTCATTTAATTGTAACCCATCTACAACTACACAAAAATAATAAAAAAGTAAATAAAGTTCTGACATAGAATTACATCATTGCAAGTAAACTATCTGGTGTAAATCACAAAAACAACTGTTGGGTTCTAACTCTCCAAAAGAGTGTCATACTGCTTTGTGTTCTTTAAAAATGATAATTGGGCTTATGAATTTTAACCACAAGAAAAGAAGGTGTTTGAAGTATAATTGCCTTTTGTCTTGCTGAAATCTTAACAGACCACACTTCAAAAGAACGGAGAAGGGGGAAGATCTCAGTGTCTGATGCACAGCTCATGTACGTTTACAGTTTTGGGGCCGTGGGTTCTTGCTATCACATTCCCCTGAAGGTTCTTTTGCATCCTTTGAAGAATTTCCCTGAACAATATCAAGATTAAAAAACATCCATGCAAACGCCAAACCAAGTATAGTTGTTGTTTTAAAATTTAACTCCCTATGTAGTTTATATAGTAGCAATTCTTCACGCATGTGTATAGAACATATTATTTACCTCACAAGGGAGTTAGCAGATGAGAAAGACTCTGTCCACCTAGAAGAATCTGGGAAAGCTTCTGAAGGACAGGGCATTTAATTTGGTCTGTGAGGTCTGGTTGTGGTAGGGCATGGCTATCCCAACTACTCAGGAGTTGAAAGTAGGAAGATTGCACTCTGGCTTTTCACTTCCAGACAATGTGAGATCATAATTTAACTCTTAGGAAAACAAAGAATGATTTTAAAGGCAGCAGAGGACAATAGGAATGTCCAAAGGAAAGGCTTTGGGGGACACATAGGTGACCAATAGCAATCAGTGAATAGTGTTGCAACCCTGTGAACTTCTGTCCTCCCATGGCATCTTTAGTAAAATGTGCATTTTCATTAAGGTATTTTAAAGCTATACCTGCAGTGTACAGCTTCCAGACTGTTAGGAGTGGAACACAAAGGCCGCTTCCAAGGTCCTGCTTGCATCCTGCATCTTGATGGACATGTTTATGATGGAAAGAAGTGGGGAAAATAGTTTGTGCAAAGCCCTCAAGGTAGGAAGAAGTAAATGTTCTCAGGAAGAACATTGATTGAAGCAAAGGGTAATACTTTTCTTATTCAGGCTCTTAATAGAAGCCAGAGAGCAGATGCTTGAAGCTATGTGTTCTCAAGAGTGTCTGAAGTGAAAATAAACTGAACTCTTGATTAGAATCTCATTAAAAGCCTCTAGAGAGCCCAAGATAGAGAGTAAGGGTGGTGTGCTTTTGTGGAAATTGGAGAGTCTTGCAGAAGTCATGGTGATGGGGATGGGTGGGATCCCTGCTCCAGTGGAGACAGAAATGAAGAATGGGATCTAACTGCAACACGACCAGAGAAGAGTCTAGAAAAATTATCTGGAACCCAAATGTGAAGAAAGGTCTTGAACACTAGGATTAAGTATTGGATAGGGTAAAAGAGAAATAGAATATTGGTTTGGGATGGTTATTTAGGAAATGTGTTTGTTTTGCTTCTTTTTTGTTTCTTAAGTAGAAGGAATGTAACTCAGGGTCCAACACTTCCTAAGCAAGTGCTTTACCACTTGGATGATACCCAGTTCTCTTTTTTTTTTTTTTTTGGTGCCAGTCCTGGGGCTTGAACTCAGGGCTTGGGTGCTGTCCCTGAGCTCCTTTTTTTTTTTTTTTTTAAAAAAGACTAGCACTCTATCACGTCAGCCACAACTCTATGCCCAGCTTTTTCTGAGTAGTTTATTTGTGGTAAGAGTCTCATGATCTTTCCTGCCTGGGCTGATTTTTTAAAATTTTATTTTATTTTATTTGTGAACATACTGTACAGAGGGGTTACAATTACATGGGCAGGATAATGCGTACATTTCTTACCAAGCATTGCAGCCTCCTCCTTTGTTTACCCTTCACATCCCTTCCCAGCCTTCCCCCTCCTCCCCCAATCCCAATCCTTCTCCTTCCCTCCCCCTTCCCCCCCCCCCCCGCACCGACGTTGTAAGGCTCGTTTTGGACATGACAACTTGTACTTCTCATTGTTGCAACAGGTCCACCTGTATCCTTAAACAACTGGTTTTTCCCCATCTCCTCCACAAGTTATACTGACATCAAATATAGTGAAAGCAGGGGTTATACTGTGGGGGAGGGACATACAAAGCAACAAAGAGATAATCTTATCAATGCTTTAGAAACACATGCATGAAAGAAAAAAACATTAAAATACATATCTAAGGGTTCATTTTCCTGACATCACATTATCTGACTTTTTCCGCTTGACTCATACATATACTAGATATTGCAAATAAGGGAAACCATGGGACCTATGTTTCTTTGGGCCTGGCTTACTTCACTTAATATAATTTTTTCCAAGTTTTTCCATTTCCTAACAAATGGCGCAGCCTGGGCTGATTTTTGAACCATTATCCTCAAATCTCAGCCTCCTAGGTAGATGGGACTACATGTGTGAGCCACCAGCATCCAGCTCCTGTTCCCTTTTGATTACTTTTAAAACAAATAAAACCAAATGATTTGGAAGTGGTATTAAAAAGAAAACAGTTATCTCAACACTTCTAGCATTCTTTCTGTAAGCTGCTTCTGTGTACATCAACTAAAAGAAACAAAGGAAAACTGTCATGATGATGCATTTACTACCTTGTCACCTGCAGCTGCACTTTGCTTATCATTGATGACTTGGGATGATGGCTCAGAATTCTCTAAGGGAAGAAGAGTAGTTGGAAATGAGGTGCTAGATTGTAGTTTCCAGACCTTGGAGTTACTGGCAAAACCCAAGTTAGGATTGGAGGTGAGAGGGAAGAAGCCATAGACAGTGAAGAAGGTCGGAAGAGATGAAAGTGCTAAAATTGGTGAGGGAGAGTGAGGGGGGGTGAACACATTCCTTTATATAACACTGCCTCCTGCAAAGACCTCATCAACCCATTCAGTCTGGTGGTGCCTTCTACCAGGTCCCACTTCTTAACCCTGCCACACTGGGTATCAAGCTCCAAAGTGCTTGAATTTCAGGGACATATTCAAGGTATAGCAACTTCTCTTTTCCTTTACCTAGACAGATTTCCAGGAATCTGACCTTTGATGTTCAACCTCCATGGGTGGTCCTTATTTTATCAGACTTTCAGCCTCAAATGCTGAAGATACTGAACTTTTCAGCCTGTCCTGTTCCTGGAACATAATATCCTAATTAGTGTTAGGTAATTGTAATGGCTGATTATTTTGTTTTATTTTTTTTCCCATGAAACTAAAGAATGACTCTTCTGACCAATTTCAGTAAGCTGCAGACAGCATGAGGTTCATTGACATAGTGAACAAATAAAGGTTGCTAGCTCAGTCATTGAGAATAGAGGATTGCTAACTCCAGGAAAATCAGGAAAGCCAGAGAAGTTCGACTTAGTCTGCCACTGGCTCTTTTTTTTCCAGTGAACAGGGAGCTTGCTCTGGCCTTCCTAATGGAAGTGAGAGAGAATCAGACTCATCCTGACTCATTTGCCAGGCAATTTAGCCTGTTTGGGTTGATTTTCTTGGTTCCACCTGGTGAATTTGTCCCTATTGGACACAACTCAAGCATAACATCTGTCTGTTTTCTCCTTGCAATAGAGTTATGGGACTCTATGACTCACCAAGGATGTGGGTCTTTGATATAAAAGGTAGTTTTGTTAACTACAAATGTTAAATAAGCATCACCATAAGTAAAGCTGATAAATATAATATTCTATTTTGGCTTTCCCAGTTCAATGCTCAGTTTATAATTTCCATTGGAACACTTACCAAGACCTAATGTGCACTAATATAAATCTCTGTTTCCTTCCAGTTCTTAGAAATCTAAGGCCCATTATGGAGGAAAAATATGGCAAAGATCAAAGAAAAAAGTGCTCAAGAAAGCCTATAAATCCTGTTATCAGTGTATATGTATCTCAGAGCCCAAGAGGTGTTTATTATATGCTTTTAGAACCCTCACTTATAGGAAGAAATTACCTTTCCTATATTTAAATTGAAATATAAAAATAATACTTCCTTTCTTTGTATTTGTTTTTATTGTTGTTTTACTTGATTTTTGAGATTGGGTCTTACTTTTTATTACTGGCTGGCCTAAAATTCATTATCTACTTGCCTCAGTTTCCTCTGTGATGACATTATAGGCACATACCACAGCACTACCTAATGCAAACACTTTGTTCTTAATTTCAATGGTTACTTCAAAGGCTTCAAAACCATGGACATAATATTTGGAACCAGTAAACTTTGCCTTATCTTGTTCTGCATGCATAGGGTATCATATGACCTGTGCCAAGTCATCTGACATTTCTTAGCTGCAGAGTTCTCATGTGGAGAATTGTTTCTTTGGATCATCTTTAACATGATCTTTCTTGACAAGGGGCTGTGTTCTTTATTTTATGTCTTGTCCATTGACAGTAGCCTGAATCTATTCTTTTCATAATGCTAGTCTTGCTTGTATAGATATCTCTCAGGATCCACTAATCATTCTCTGACCTGAGAGTAATTTATTTTGACTACCTTGATTACTATAAGTGCCACTCATTTTTCATGATTAAGGAAAGCAGTGTCCTTTGCCTCCATTCTGTTTATATCTTTGATGAGGCTATATTTCTTACCCTTTTAGTTTCACAAATTTAATCTTAGGACCAAACTGCTGAGAAGGACAAATGCAACTAACAAAACAAATACAAAGACAAGAGGAAAGCAAACAATTAAGCCAGCTAAAATTAAAGCAAAATGTCAGAGACTAAAGAATCCCTGAATTCTAAAGAAAGATTTAATTGTCCAGAGAGGGCTAGGGAAGTATCTTAAGCTTAAATTACCCACAAATTTACCATTATGTGAAGGCAATCTAATGGCTTTGCTAAAAAAAGTTGGTCATTCTCTGGTTATTTTGGGCTTTCAATAAAATGTGTTTGCCTTGACAGCTTCATCATTTCAATACCTTTGTTGTCCGGCTTTCGTCTCCAGGGGGCTGCCCTCTATCTGGGCATCTCGAAGGACAGTTTAGGTAGATCTGAAAAGGACTTATGAAGCCCACGGTCCTGAATATTTGCTCCTCTGGGAAATCTACTTGTCCACTAGGATGGATGAGCCCTCTGGAGCCTCAAGCTCTAATTTCTTTGGAAGGAGGAAAAATGAAACGTTCTAGTTGTGTTGGCAATTGTTGGGGATTCAGGAAGGAAGAACGTGAGTGAGCATCACAGATGGAGGGAGACTGGCCAGCAGAGAAACAAGGTAGCCTTGAGATCTTTCACAGTTCATCACTATGACCAGTGTGGTTAGAACCAGTAACTGCTGCATATTAGTTAAGATGGAGCCTTGACATGCTGACTCAGGGTTTTCTTCCAGTGTGTTTTCATAGAATCCCAAAATGTTTTCCACTTGTGATACACTGGGTCCTGATCCTTTTGAAGTAAATGTTTTATTTGAGAAGCTTTCTTTACTTCAATTTTCTCAAATAAAATGCTGTTTTTTTTGTAAGAAGATGTCAAATAGTCTAAAATTGGTATGATGTTTTTAATAATGTAGAATATTTTGCTACATCATTTCCAATGAGGTTCAAGACACATAAACCAACCAAAGATTAATCATATATGGCTTCTTGTGTCCTACAATCATCTCTAATATGTTACCATTAGAAGTGTGCTAATTTCTTTTGTTCAAATTTAATTTATTATAAAAGTGTTGTACAGAGGCATTACAGTTACATAAGTAAGGTAATGAGTACATTTCTTGTCCAACATTGTTACCTCCTCTCTAATTTTTCTCCCACTATCTCTCCCCCTTTCACTCCCTCCCCCACAAGTTGTAAAGTTCATTTCCAACATAGTGTCTTGTGAGTATTGCTGTTGCATTGGTTCACCCTTTGTCCTTTGTTTTACCGTTTTGTTGTTCCCTTCCCCTCCCCAAATCAGACAAATGTATATATAAGACACAGGGTACCAGAATCAAAAACAGTGAAAACAGTAGATTAAACCAAAGGAAAAAAAGAAAAAAGAAATAACTTCATACAGTACATTAAAAACGACAACAATAATTTTAAAAAGTGTCAATTTCAATAGTACTTACCTCTAGAGGATTCTCAATGTTTGAGTATTATTGCAACAAAATTACATTCTCAATTCTAGTTCATGTATTAATTCATTAAAATGTCTCTTTAGTGCCTTTAATATGGCAGATACTATGTATTACCTTCATACCTTCGATTGGCTTAGATGGAGACATTTATTGAAAGTTTAGTAATTACAGAATCTTTAATTTAAAAAAATGGGTATGACAAAAGGTGAACCAGTACAGCAGCGATACTCACTAGATACTGTGTTGAAACTGATCTATACAACTTGTGGGGGAGGGAGTCAAGAGGGAAAAGCTAGTAGAAAATGAGGGAAGTGGTGACACTTTCAAAAAGAAATGTACTAATTGCCTGACATAAAACTGTAACCCCTGTACATCACCTTACAATAAAAAAATTAAGCAATATAGACTGAATAAAAATAACTAAGTATTTCCAGTTTTGAATGATTTACCATTAATGATTGATTCTCACAGAGAACAAGCATATACATTATATTTATGTGTATATGTATACTCATGTATATATTCCTCAGTAGCAAAATACTATCTTTAGTTCTTCATAAAACTATTTCCCATATGCTTTGTTTTTTGGCCACATGTCATCTGCTCCTATTTTTACAATTATAAAAAAATTGGACATGCACATAATGTGCTTACATGTGCTTATGGTTAATGAATGTTGTCAAAGTTTCTGACAGTTCTGAGATTTACAGGAAGAAATTTATATTTGGTTGTTTATTTTTAGTTTATGATGAATAAGAAGGAATATAGTATAATTGTAATACTTTTAGAGTTTTTAATGCATTCTTAAAATGGGAACTGAGGATAATGTCTATCTTATATACCTGCTGTGTAAAATATCCAAATTTTAAGCAATTTAGAATTCTAGATTCACCATACTCATAAATTCATTCTTAATTTTTGCAATTCTTAAAGCTTGGAGGTGTACATAAAATGAAATTTGTAACAGCTTAAACATTTAGCTCAATTTCTCCATTTTTAAAAAGCTTTGAGGTATGTTATAAAGAGAATTTATAATAGCTTCAACATTTAGCTAGAATTTAAGACATTTTATGAAAGGCTGAATGTTTATCACACGATCTTTTTATAGTCTTCTATTCTCACATATAAAACTTGTTTTATAAAGTGTTCCATTAACAAGAAGATAATTTTCCCTAAGGAACAAAATGTTGTATTCTTCATTTATCACTCAACTCAGATCAAACTTGAACAGGGACATAGGATTAAAGATTTGTGCTTTGGTTCAGAGATGAAAACATGTACCTTTAAGAGCTCTTCCAACTTGTGATAAACCTGACATATGTTAGAAATATTATTAAGTAGCAAGTGTATTTAATACTCTAACCTTCAAGGCATCTTAGCCTAGCAGCCCAGTGCATTGTGGGGAGTCAGTTGTTTCGCTTTGGTAGTAAGAGCTGTCGTCTCTGCCATAGTCTCTCAAGAGAGCATCCTAGAGCATAGCACTAGTATAGGAAAAGATCAAACTTCAAAGAACAATTTCTACTACATGCGTGTGACACTTGTGTCATCACAAGGCCAAAAAAACCTTAAGTGGAACCATCGTAAGTTGGCTCCCATCTGTACACCACTTTCACATATATGAAATTCTGGTGCTATGAACAGACACTGTCTGGGGTTGGCTTTTAGTGAGCTCACTGACCACCTCTGCATGTCCAGATTCAGTCAGGGCAATAACTGAAGACTAAAGAGTTTATCCTCCTGTACAAAGCTTTTCCATTCTTCTGCCTCGTCCTGTGAGTCTTTGCCAAAACACAATAATGGTGTCTGGTTCCCTTGCTAAAACAGGTTCAACATAAAGAGCCTTTGCTCACCTCATCCAATTTTAATCCATTTCCAGAAGATCACAGGAGTTGAATGTGGTGAGTGTGGACATCTCTGCACAGGTCCTTCCTGTTGTCCAAGGTAAGAGACCTCAATGTCTGCTAAAGGTAGGAACTGGGTGTCTCACGAGCAGACAGCTTAGTGCTATATGTGCCAGGGACAGAAAAGAAACACCTGGGTAAGGAAAAGGGGCTGCCGAACTTCTTACAACAGCAGAACTGAGAGGCAGGGCACAGAAATGGCAAAGGCAAACACAGTAGCAGATCCAGGACTCTAAGAGGATGACATTGGAAAGCCAACAGCCTAGAAAGAACACCGTGAAACACTGACTGAACCATACTTTCAACTGTTCATGCTCCTGCCGTGAATTTCCCAGGTATTTCTGACTTTAGCCATTTTATGACAATATTTTTTTAGCTTTTAAACTGCTTTTTGACATAGCCTTGAAATTCATTTAAAAGGGTTCCCCTCCCAATCTTCAATACATCAAAGTTGGGCTTCAGGCAGGAAGAAGAGCGACACAGAGATTTTCATTGCTATGAAAGTCCATTTGGAAAAGAGAAAATTTTACAACGTGAAAGTGAAGTTACCCAATGTGTCATCAGAAAAGCAAAACCCACAGGAGTTACCACAGACCATTTTCATTCCATTCAACTTTCCCGAAAGAGTGGTAGGCATGATCCATTGTGATTAAGACCCTTTAACTGCGGAATGGGATTTCCTTAGCTTAGTGCTTTTCAGCACCAATTAAGCTGCGCTTCAGTTCTCATTTACCTTTTTGTGGCTTGTCTTGTGTATGTACTTAGTGACAAAGTCATTTTGCAAAGCTGGAGTCTGTTCTCCCAGCCTAGCTTCGCCTCCAGAAGCTCAAGGCTCCTCCTACTCCCCAAGAGCCATGGTTCTTAACAGAAACAGCTTATTAGCCCATTTTGGGGGAGCTTAAAAAATATCCATCATCATATCACACCTCAAACCAATTAAATCATAACCTCTCAGTGTATTTTTAAAAATAGCTCCCAGGTGACTTTAATGCACACCGAGTGTTAAAAATCTCTCTCCGAGAAGCAAGGTTTTCTTGACAGGAAGTATCACCTTGCAATGTATTCACTTTGTTGGAGGGTTGTCAAGTTTTACTAAAGCAACTTTTCCTTTGCCCATTTTCAAGTGATGGTCATACGGAGGTTACCAAGGTGTTCCCTGGAGCCTTGTGTGGCCTATTCGAATCGGTGTGACATGGGATCCAAGGGTGAGGAGTTGCAAGAGTTGGAGTAATGGGACAGTGGAGAGCAGAATCACCTGTTCCCTCTCCCTGGCTTGAATTTGCAATATCAAGGGAAGGAGGCAAAGACAGGAAGAGTAGTGGTAGGTCAAAACGACCGTGTGAATGGCAGATGATGATGATGCAGTAGCACAGGCCTGCCCGCATG
This sequence comes from Dipodomys ordii, assembly GCF_000151885.1. NCBI lineage: Eukaryota > Metazoa > Chordata > Mammalia > Rodentia > Heteromyidae > Dipodomys > Dipodomys ordii. The sequence goes on from NW_012267314.1 coordinate 7,880,624, forward strand.
TCAGTGCAGCATTCTTCCCACATTGCCAGGGACCATCAGAAGGACCGGGGGTCTACAGAGATAGCATGGCATTTGACACCGATGGGTTGACGGGTGGGACATTGGGAAGTGAGAGGTGGAGTGCTTATTGTGTCTCCACTCTCAGAGGCTGATGCAAACGACGTGACTGTTTAGGAGTGATAGAGTTCATCAGGCAATAATAAACTCTCTTTCAGAAAAGAGCAAATCAGAGTGACATCAGTAGATTGTTTAAAAATAAGCCCCAGTCATGAGATAATGAGGAGGAGGAAACCTTCTTCAGCAAGGGGCAAGCCATCTTCTACGGCAGCTGCAGGAGGTCTGGCCACCAGGCTCTGGACTGGACCTTTCACAGATCCATTTGGCCAGAGCCTGTGAATATCCCTGACCTGAGAGGCACAGCACTGATACATAGTTTTGTTTTCCTGGTTTCCTTTGAGTACATACGGTGTTTTGTTGTAGAAATGACAGGTTTAGGTTGTGGCATAGACTGGCTCGCCCCTTCACGCTGGTGGAATTACTTCCCTGTAAAACGGGCAGGGTTTTCTTTGCTATTTGAACAATCAATCATCCTCGCTGCTCATGAACTTTGCATCCATTTAGGAGAAAAGCCACTCAGTGCTATGCCCTCTGCAACCCTCAATCAAGGCAAAAAGATAGCTCCACACACTGTTCATGTACCCTCCTTCTCAGAGCCACTGATATTCCCTGTCAGCCTGAACTGTGCCTTTTTTGCTTACAGTTACCTGATGAATACTCTTGTAAGAGCCTTGAGATCATCTGAGAAAAATCACTCCAACTTTACCGTTAGTTGAATCAGACAGCAGATTCTCATCCTCATTTGCTTGTCGAGGAAGAAGGAGCGATCAACAAATCATTCACAATATTGTTTTATTTTAAATAATAAAATCAAAATTCTTTCAGAATTAGGTCCACACATTTGCCAATGAGCAAATAGTGCAAGTATTTTGTGGCTGTTTATACTGAATGCCACACGTGAACCTGCATGTACAAGATGCAGTCTCTCCTGGATCATCTTTTAGAGGGAGAGAGATAGGTTTTAAAGACAAGCACACAAATAACAGACATTGGAATAAGTAATAAGTGAATCCTAGCCCCTTGGGAGGCACAGACAGAATCACAGTTTGAGGTAACGTAGACAAAAGTTTGTTGTGAAATCTTCCTTACCGCCCTCTTCTAAGCAGGATTAAGTTTTCCCTTGTCTCTAGAGCGTAGGGTTTTCTTAACAATATTTAATAACACTTTTTTGTGGTTAATTATGTAAATTACTGTCTCCCAAGTGGATTATAACAGAAACTCCTTGTGAGAAGTGTTCTGCCCTTTATTAAGCCTCTTATGTGTGAATTCAGTTACTTTCACAACAACCCTTTATTGGAAACATAATCTTTATTTTGTAGGTGAGAGAGTTCTGGCTCTAAGAAGCTATAAAGCTGTGGGTGGCACCATGATGTGACTGAGAAGAGAGAGGTGGAGTAAGACCCTGTCTGCATACTGCAAGCTTCATCTGTTCAATGGCCTCTTTGTCTATGTATTCTCAGTGCCTAGTTTGGGCAGTTGAACACCAGGCACAGAGGAACTTGGAATTCATTAATGGAGAATGAAACCAAGCTATATCAATCAACTTTAAATACAAGGCAGTTCCATTTGTTTTTCAAAAATGTATCCCATTGGTTGATCTAGAAGGGATATTTTCAATGGTTTTAGCCAATAAGGGACTAGGAATCACCTTGACCAAGAGAAAGGGAAAATCAAGGGAGCTTATACTGGAGATCAGGCTGAGGATATGGCTGAGTTGACGTTGAAGGATGAACAATAGTTAGCTAAAGAGGGGTGAACTGATACAAAGGCGATACTCACAAGGCAACATGTTGAAAATGAACTTTACAACTTGGGGGAGTAGTGGGGGAAAATGAGGGAGAGGATAGCAATGTTTGACATGAAATGTACTCACTACCCTATGTTTGTCACTGTAACCCCTCTGTACATCACCGTGATAGCTAAGTTAAATTAAAAAGTATTAATATACTTCAAAGAAAGAAAAGTACTCTCAAGAGGAGAAAGGAGGATGTCTTGGAGGAAGGATCACAATATGGAGGAGACACTACAAGTGTGTTGTACTGGGATCAGAGAAAGGTGAAGCAGGAGGTAGTAAGGATAAAACCATGGAAACACTTTAAGCAAAGTGGCATTTTGTAAACAGTAGTCTAGTTATTGTTTTTGCTATTTTATTTTTGTTGGTTGTGGGGCCTGAACTCTGGGCCTGGGCGCTGTCCCTCAGCTCTTCAGCTCAAGGTTAACGCTCTACCACTTGAGCCATGGCACTACTTCTGGCTTTTTCTGCTTATGTGGTGCTGAGGAATTGAATGCACTCTACCACTGAGCCACCGTCCCAGCTCCACAAACAATAGTCTAAATCAAACACTCTTTTATCCTTTGCATAAAAAACTATCTATTAGTATATGATACTTAGATGAAGGTGGGTTCCTTGTGACATTTCCATACGTAGACTCCATACCTTTCATCTCTTCCCTTCACCACTCCCTTCTTAAAACAATTTCAACCTCTATTTTTACCCATGTGTATAAATTACTTCAATTACCTTGCCCACTGGCCTTCCTTCTTCGGAGGGATACTTATCCACAACATTCCCTGTTTTATATTCCTGTAATTCATGTTCACTTCTTTTTAGTGAAAAGGGGATTTCACCATGGTAATTTGCACATGTCTATGTTATAGTATAGTCCAGATTATATATATTGTTTGCTTTCGTCGATTCCCCTCTTACTATTCATAACTTCTAGTGAGTTTCCTTACTTTTATTACATAAGCATCATGTATTTCAATATTATTCATCCTCTATCATTCTCTTTCTTTTTTGTTCTCCTATCCCCCAGTCTCACACATATTCATGTTCTATAAATGCGTGTATATAAAAAACATGTGTGCAGTGTTTTTATTTATTTTATTTTTAATATATTTTTATTGTAAAAATATTGTACAGAGGGGTTACAGTTACATGAGTAAGAGAATGAGTACATTTCCTATCAAACATTGTTACCCCCTCCTTTATTTTCCCCTACCATCCCTTCCCTCTCCTCCCCCCCAACTCCTCTCTCCCCCCACCAAGTTGTAAAGTTCGTTTTCAACATAGTGTCTTATACATCTCATTGTTATAGTGGGTCAACTGGTATCCCTGTATCAACATTTTGTTATTTCCCTTTCCCTCCCCAAATTAGAAAAAAATGTATATACAAGATGCAGGGCACCAGAATCAAATACAGTGATAACAAGGGTTATACCATGGGGGAAGAATATACAAAAGAAACAAAAGAAAAAAAAAGGAGAAGGCAACAATGCTTGATAAGAAATGGACTCATTATCTTGCTCATGTAACTGTAACCCCCATGTACAGTATCTTCACAATAAAATCTTATTTTAAAAAAAGGAACAAAAAATCACACAATACATTAAAAACAACAGCGACAAAGATAAAACCTCTTGTGTCCATACCTTGAGGCTCATTTCACTTAGCATCATCTTATATGGTCATATGTACATAGTTTTTGACCTTTTCTGCTCGTCTGGTAAGATTATCCTAGATGGATACTAGTTATTAGTGTTTTTAAAAAAGCATCCACAGTTTTAGTTTTGTGGTCATGAATTCCTTCAGCTCTTCTTTATCATGGAAGGTTTTTAAATTTTTCCTTAATTATGCAAGTTAGCTTTGCTGGATATACTAATCTAGGTTGAAAATTATTATCTTCCAGAGCTTAGATTATGTCCTTTAATGTTTTCTTGGCATGTAGTTTGTGTTAAGAAATCTGCTATTATTCTAATAGATTTGCCATTGTTCCTGACTTTTTCCTTCTCTTTTGTAGCATTCAATTTTCTTTCAGTGGTTTGTGTGTGGTGTTTTATCTATAATATGCTTAGGGGTGTTTCTTCTCTGATCTTGCCTTTTTGTGTTCTATCAATCTCTTCCACATAGTTGACTCTATTTTTGTCATTGGGGAAGTGTTCTGTCATTGAATTGAAGACGTTATCTAGGCCTTTATGTTAACCCAAAGGCACCGTGAAGCTGCCTCGGTTGTTCTGTTCTGTCAGGTTGCTGCCCCGTGGGGCCCTGTTGGTCACTCTCCCTCTCCTAGATCATCTTTTGTGACCATCTCACACCCAGAATCTTGGGCAAGGTGTCCCAGGATTCCTCGAGTCATGATTGTCCCTGTTCTCAGGGCCTCAGAGTAATAATAGTCATCCTTTCAGGATGTCATATTATTGTGACTCTCAAAGATAAAAAGTAATTGAATGTCTTCCTTCACCAAGGTGTTCTGCACTGTACTGGAATTCGGGCTTGTGTAATGTGCAACTAGAGTTGCAGTCTGTCATCATGACAAACTTTTAATGGAATCTTCAGCTCCTTCTCCTCCACATCTGGGGAGCTAGAACCAGCTTGGACTCCTTCACGTTGCTCTTCCATTGACTTGGTTTTTCTATGGCTTTCTACATTTTGCCTTTTCAACACCTCTTTCCTGGTTCCTGATTCTTTTCCTCTTCTCCATTTGTTTTCAGAACCTACTCTCCTCTGTGTTAACAGAATCTTCTCATACAACAGAATCAAACAGTAATATGCAATCTTGTTTTGGGGCGAGGTAATTGTACTGGGGTTTGAACTTAGAGCCACGTACTTGCCCGGTAGCCACTATACTATACCTCTAGCCCTGCCATCTTAAGTTGGTTTTAGGATGAACAAAGAAAGAGCAAAAAGGCTGGGGAATAACTACAGCAGTCTAGATGATTTTCAGTCATAAGGATTCAGGATTTCGAGGATTAAATCACCAGAGATAGATAAATACTTTAATGTGGCTGGTAAGGGCAGGAATTGACTAGCAAGCCCTAGTTTCTGCTTTGCATGCATTGGATGAGTCATACCATTTTCTGATTTGGCTGATGGAAGGTTCAGAGGAGGAATAAACTGGTGAGTTAAGTCCAGGACATGTGTTTTAGGCAGGTTTTCCTCTTTGTGACAAATACCAGAGGAAGATGACTTAAGCTTTTGTGACTCTTGGTTCTTGAGATTTTGGTCTATTGGTTAGCCAGCTTCACTGCTTTGGGTTTGAAATGAGAAAGAACACAGTGGAATGGAGCTATTCACCTCGTGGAAGCCTGAAGGAGAGACAAAGAGAGAATGAGGGGAGGGCTAAGGGACAAGGTAGATTTTCCCAGGACATACCACTAGTGACCTGTTTCTTCCATGTAAGCCCTACTTCGTAAACTTTTCAACTGCTCCAAAAATAACACTGTCAGCTTGGGAATCAAACATTCAAAACAAGCCTGGCGGGGTGGGGTGAGCATGTCATATTCAACTATTTGTTTTGTATCTCTGTGGAGGCATCCAGCAGATAGCACTTACTTAAACTGAATGCAGGAAGTTAATCACAACACACCCAGTGTACGGAGTCAAACTGGGTTATATGAAAAAAGATTTAGATGTAGTTTTTCACCATTTTGGGGGTGTTATTTTTGACCCTCTAATGGTTTACATTGCCTTGTTCTGTACATTTTTCCATATGTGTGAATGCCTCAAATGCCTGAACTATATTGGCTGGCCATGACTTTTGCTGGTTACTCTGTAGTATATTAGTTTTTATCCCCTCTAGGGTATTCACTCTACTTGATTTTAGTAAAAAAGCTGGAAAGTAATTATATTATTTTCAACAATACCTCAACCCCAACTGGAACCAACCATGTAGTGTTTCCATCTATCTGTTACTCCTTCAATGTTTAAACCCCTGGCTATACATCTTAAATTCATGGTCAATCATTCTGATCTCCTATTTCCTCTTACTTCATTGTACTAAATTGACAAAGTAACAGCTCTGATTAAGTTCAAGCTTTTACCTAATCTCTGTGTCTACATCACTTCAACCAATTGTACCTAGAAAGCAACAATAGCAGTATACACATACCCACACAGTCACACAAATTAAGTGAGTCTTTTAAGTGCTTCCTGGAAATAAAATTTTTCTTATCTCTTATTATACTAGATAATTTTTAAAAATCTTCTTTGATCTTTTCAAAACTTTCAATTTATAGCTTCTATCCCTTCTTCTCTTTTGGAAAATAAGCATGATTTGTTTTTCACCGAGAAAAACTGAAGAATTTGTATCAGTGTTCCCATGGGAATAAAGCACGTCTACGTAGCATTCTGGCTCATTACCGTGACTACAGTTTGCACACTCCCCACTGAAGGCCATCGTTTCAAATGTGTACCAGATCCTCATCCCCTGCCCATTCCAGAACAAGACATCTCCAATCTCCGCTTTCTTAAGGCTCGTCAGTTTTTCACTCTGCCAGATCATTCCCATCCACATACACAACCTGAAATTATTCTCTACCCTCAAAATGACTTCTTTGTTCCTCTGACCACTTTCTGTTCTATCTGACTTGTTCAGAAGCAAAACAACTTCTCATGCATTTCAAGTCTTCCCTTAGCTTATACACACCTCCCAAACCACCCCGTTTAGAATTGCCAAATATCCCCTCCCAGTCATTTATCCTTTAAATTCTACTTTTTTCTATAGTTGTTTAAACAAATTGCATGATTTATTTTGTTCATAGCTTACTGTCTAATTTCACAGGATTTTGAGTGTGAGGTAGGGTTGGTTTTAGTTTGTTAACTACTTATTTCATGAACCTAGAAGAAAGCCTAGCTCAATGTAGATCCTCCACAAATATTCATGAAAATAGACATTACAAATGAAAGAATACATAACATTTGCATATGGAAAACATGCACATATGTTACATAATGTGTATCTCTATCAGGATCCTCCCTTGCCACTAGAGGACACATATGTATGGGACTCTGGGATAAATACTTCAAGTAGAAGCAAATGGACACATTGACCATTTAGAAATAATTGGGAAAAGGAAAGTATAAGAAAAGATAGCAGAAGAGTAAAGAGACTCAAGCATGAAACTGACTTTTACAGATGAAACAGACATGGAAGTGGAGGTTTTTGGTTTGTCAGATGTTTTAGAGAAAGGAAATGAGGTAAAGGCCAAAGCTATCCATAAATTTTAGGATCAGGAAAGCACAAATGACCATGGTGGAGACAACAGACAGATGCAGCGTGCAGAAAATTGAATGGACAGAAAGGATAGAGAAAAAGTACAGGAGTCATTTCTAGACATCTGATCATGAAGCAAAGGAATTAGAAATTATGTATATTATTCAAGTTTTGGTGAATAAAGATGGAAGAGATCTCAGTATGTGTATGTACTGAAGAAGAGCCACTTAAGTGGTGGAGAGGGATGGGGAGTTTAGGAGTAAACAGAGAAGTTTGGAGGTACAAAACTAGCCTAGAGGGTAGACAGGATTTCAGTCTCCTAATATAAGTCCTACTGTTGAGGTCATGCCTTTGGAGTTTGAGGGCTATTGTAATCCTACTCCACAAAGTCAATACTACTAGAATGGATTCTGAGTGTGAGTTCCTTTACTCTACAGCTGACGTTATAAAACTTTATTATGATAATTGAATGAATGGCTGCATTACTTAAATGCCAATAGAAGAGCTACCTTATGCACTGACAAATTTGTGTGAAATCCTTTGCCAATATACATCCTAGAGAAGTCTGATGGTTTCTCCAAATCAGTGTGATCTTCTGGGGTTACTGAAGCTGTCCTCTTTGGAGTGTTTCTTAGCTGTTCCCAGCTCTGTTTATTCCACTATCCTTAATGAGTACTTCTTTTCTTCCTGAGGCACCTTAAAAATTCTCATTAAGGCTAAAAATATAGTGTAGTCATCTATGATTATGTGATTTTTTTAAAAAATTAAAACTTGATAGAAGAGTGAATCTGAAGGGGGAAATTCCATGAGCAATACTCGTGGAATGCAGAAAGGAATATCAATAGAACAAGTCTTCCATACATCCCCGCCTCCAAGTCTGAGTCTATGTCACCTCCTGTTCATGTTCTTGAATCAAATCTCTGTTGTGAATCACACAGAGAAGCGTTCTCTCTCTCCTCAGAAACCTGGAAGACACAAAAATAAAGCCTTATAGAGCTTTCCATCTTAATCACTTATCAAGATATTGCTCCAAGAAAGTAATTCTTCTAATAGAAATTCAGGAGCCAACTATCTAAATAATAAAAAAATCATCACCTTATGACATTTATAAAGTACGTGTGTAAGCAAATCTTTCTATTATTAGTAAAAAGTAAGTGAATATTCAGTTCTCGTCCAAGGCTTGCCTCTGGCAGCTGTGTATGGGAGATTTATGATTCTTCTAAAATCCATTTTGAGCAAATTTGGGGGACTCCATTTTTCCTCCTTCTTATGCAATGTGGAACCGCCTTTCTATCAATGAACTCTGTCTCTTGTTCTGGATATAGAATGAGCTTCTCACAGTTACATTGTCAGCAATTCAACAGAATAAACTGTTCTCTATGATGTCAGAACTCTGAATTGGTAATTTGGGTCCTAGTAGTCTGGGCTACTCTTGTGATAAAGGCAGAGGACAAAATGAGGAGAGGAATGATGAATAACTCTTACCTCAATATAACCACATGTCATCCTTAATCTCTTCTACTTGAGGTAATTACTGGTCAATCCTAGCCACAAAAAGTGATTAGTAGACTTACTATGTCATAACCTTTATTTTGTGAATTTCACCCAATCTGGAGCTGATCCCTGGGTAAATGCCATACTGATTCCATTAAGGTTAAATTTCAGAAAGACAGTAAAGGGCAAAGCAAGAGCTGAAAGTAATTACAGAGAAGAGCACGCATCTGCTTCGCTGAAGTGTCCATCTTGCTGCTGGGTGCTGGAATGCATTAATCCCCTCTTAGAATCAGCCAAGCCACTTGTGGGGAAGGATGCTATTAAATGACAAGATGAGTCCATTTTGGAATGAAGGCTAGAATTTAAGGTACCCTCCTCCCTCCAAAAACAACAACAACAAAGCACATATCTCAACTTCTTTTTGGAATCAGCTAAACTTCTCTTGCTGAGAATACAAAACACTGACCTTTGTCCTAACCCAACCATGTAATATGAATAACTGATCCTGAAAAAGTGATGTATGGTTCAGGAGATGAACAAATGGAATGTGGTCGCTTTTGTGCTGAGTTCAAGCTCTACTTGGAAGTTATGCTTTTTAAGGCCATTCACAAAGTGTTTTAAGCTTTTGGAGCATCATTGCATTAGTGTTATGATTTATGGGTGTTGAGTCTACATGATGATAACAAAAGGCAGTTTTAAGAATATCCCACTAAAGGTCAAAATGGCTTTTTCTCTAAATTGAGTGTTGAGAGTTTTATTTCTGGGTATTTAGATCTAGTTATGGAAGTCTAACCATAGTAGCATAAAATATGGCATGATAACAGATGTCCGCTGAGTTCATAATTCATTGTCACTCTATAAGACCCATATTTCTTGTCCAAACAGAGCTTAAGAAATTTAAGATGTGCATCTTTAAGTGTTTGACTTACATGGGGGATAATGTGCTATCTGCTTAAAGCATCATTGTTTCCCTTCCACTGACCCTGATGAGCAGAGCATATTCAACTTTAGATATAGCCCACCAATCATTTAAATTAGGTACTCTCTTATAGTGACAGAAATAAGTTACGTCTATTTCTATTTAATTAGCTTTTGCTTTATGCCTTTTGAAGCTCCTCAGACTGTGATAATGGGCTCTATGAAAATAATAGTCTTGGGAAAAGTATGGGAAACTCTGTTTCTGGTAACCTGAGCTGGGCTCTAAACTCCCTTTCCTACCCATAGCCATTTGCTGTGGCAACATTTTGTTTGTACTTGTTGACGTTATTCATCTATTTTTATTGTAGAAAAGATATATAACACAAGATCTACCTTATCCACAAAATTTTACATGTATATACAATAGTGTTCATTATATGCTAACGTGTGCACAATAGAGTATTCTCTAGAACCTACTTGATTTGCCTAGCTGAAACTTTATATATGCTCAAGAACAATCCCATTTCTCCTTCTCCCAGTCCCCAATAACAAAAAGTATATTTTTTGTTTCTGTGACTTTGACTATTTTAGATACCTCAAATAGTGTCTTTCTGATATGGGATTGTTTCACTTAGCATAATATCCTTAAAGGTTTGTACATGTAATCTTTGATGAGATTGGCTTCTTTGTATGGCTAGATACTATTCCAGTGTGTGTGTGTGTGTGTGTGTGTGTGTGTGTGCACGCACGCGCATGTGAATCGCTTCCATATCTTAGCTGTTGTGTAGAATGCTGCAGTGATCAGGGGAGCACACCTACCTTCTTAAGCTTCTGATTTCATTTTTTCCCCTGGATAAATATCCCAAAATGGGATTGTGGGATCGTATGACAACTATTTCCAAATATTAGTTAGAAGCCTTCATATTTCTTCCCATTGAGGCCACACTTTTGAACCCATATCTGGGTAGCCAAAGTTGTGTGAAGCTCAGACTCAGGATCCAAAATCTGTCTTCAATTTTCCCTTCTCTGGCACCTTCTTATTTTATAGTCCTACAAAAAGCCTTCACACACATGAAAAAAAAAAAACTCAGGTAAAAGAATCTCTGATAGATACAAGATACTTGACAATCCAATAGTCTTGCTATTCCGCCATGATAACATGAGCCCAGAGTGTTATTAATCCATGCCATAGTCTAGATCAGATTTCTTTCCTTCCTGGACATGTGCCATGAAAGTGGAATATTCTTTGCCTAGCCTGTAAAGTTTTGAAGTTGTTTTTTTTTTTTTGTCGGTTGTGGGGCTTGAACTTTGGGCATGAGCGCTGTCCCTCGGCTCTTCAGCTCAAGGCGAGCACTCTACCACTTGAGCTACAGTGCCACTTTCCAGTTTTCTAGTGGTTTATTGGAGATAAGAGTTTCACAGACTTTCCTGCTCGGGCTGGCTTTGAACCTTGATCCTCACATCTTGAGTAGCTACGATTATAGGCATGAGCCACTGGCGCCTGGCAGTTTTGAAGTTTTTATTGCAGGATAGCCAATGCAGGCCATTGGAAGTTTTCAATGATGAAAATGTCAGCTTGATAAGCTAGGAGGGAGGGCTGGCATCTGTTGGCAAAGGAGGCTCGTTGGCATTTCATTCCTAGCAATTACAGTTGATAACTTAAGTAAGTACTTGGTCACTTGTGTGCCACAATCAATATTTTTTCTTCTGGCAGTGAAGTCATTATTACCTTCAAGTTTAGCTGGATTAACAAATAATTGTAGGTTCCTAACCCTGAGAATGTTTTTTTTTCCCCTGACATCACCTTTAAAACCAAATATCGGTCGGGGAAAAAAATTCCCTATTTACAATGAGCTTATTTGCAAATAATTCTTGAGAGCAATAGTTTTGTGGCTACTAGAATCTTCTATGGCATCAGAGTTTCGACAAGTATTTTTCTGTAGTTTCGGAGAGTGGACTCTGCATTCCTGGCATGTACTTTTTGTCAGTTAATAATATGAGAACCACTGGGCAAATCTCCTTGGCTGCGAGCAAGTTTCAGATATGAAATGATTGCTACCCATACTAGGAGTGATTGATATGGGGATGTCTGATGCTCAGTGTGGATGCTATTTATGCTCAGCACTTTCCAAGGATGATGGATTTGACTTACTCAACTTTGAGGCTGCGGTGCCTCATGGACTAGCTCCCAGAATGCGATAGATACTCACTGAAATTTTGTTGTCTAACTGGAATAGGTCAGTGTGCATTTTACCAGTTTAGCCCAAAGATAACTGTGGGCTCAACAAAATTTGTAACTAGAAATTCTGAATATATACTTTCAGGGAAATATCAGAATGTAGAGGAACCCAAGCAATGGTATGTATGCAGTTTTGAGATTTTTGTACAATTTTTAAAAAAAAATTAGTTAAAAAGGAGGTTCAAAAGAAAGATACTGCTCTAGGGAAAGGAAACAACATGATACCCTAAAGAAACGGCACACGATTCCAGAATTGTTGGAGAGTCATCTGGGAAATTAAAAATGGCCAAGAGCCAGACCAGAGACACAAAGAGAATCCAGGCTCCGCAAAGCCGTAGAGAACTATTTCGACATTATTGTAACTCAGCCTATTGGTCTATGGTTGTCAGTCTTTAATTATGTCTCCTATTATGTATTGAATGTCTATTCCCCCCAGAAATCTATATGTTCAAATCCCAGTTCTAATATGATTATATTGTTCCTGAGAAGAGAGGTTTCCTTCTGCTGCCATTTGATAAAGCCAATGACTCTAGAGAATGGCAGGAGTGGAGTGAACTTTGTTCAGTAGCCAAAGAATGGAGACAAGCAAGAGCATTTGCTCACAAATCAGCCTCTCAGCTCTAGGGACTTGTGAATTCCCAAATATAGAAATAATGAGGCTAAGAAAAGGGAGGAATATTCATGCCTATCCGGGGAGTAGAAGAATGTCTTCCAAGGACTCAGATACCAATGGTTTTCATGCCTTTTTTGGTCTAGTGTTTCTAGTCATGAGGGCTGCTTAGGTGTATTTAGTCTAAATGTTAAGGTCACAAAAAAGATAGGTGTCATATGAAGACAGAACTGTCTATGTATTTTCCCCTGCTCTAAGCATCTTCTCAGGCTTATGTGAGTCTAAGTAAAAGTTGATGATCTCAAGGAACGTGGCCTTTAACTCCATGAAAAGCCTTAGAGGCAACTGACCATCATTACCCACACAGCCAAGGTGCTGCATTCAGCGAAGCTATTGGGAAATGGATAAAGCATTAGCCATGTGCCATCTAAAATTAGAGATCATTCAGTCAAATAAAAGCACATGAAGCTAGAATTTTTATTTGTTGTATTTAGAATTACATCTTTGGGGAAGAAAAAAAAACAAATGCCAGGAGTGGAATGCATTCTTGACTAGAAGGATAAGGCTACTGATAATTATGCACAGTTGTCCCCAAAGTGATCTTTATATGCCCCAAATCATTGATGATATTTCTGTTTTTACACTACAAGAAGATGGTTACAGATTTTAAAAAGCCAGACCTTATACACTCTACTGCCACACAAATCAAGCTAGGATTCCTACACAAAAAGAATTCCATTATTCCAGCATAAGGTGTTCGGCCTTGCAAACAGTCTCATTCTCTGTCACTTCTTGGCAATGAGAATCACTTACTGTTGGTGGCAAAACTCCCTGGGGAGGGCTCATTTCATGGTGAGGATGAGATCCAGCAAACTCTTCCTGAGTGATGCCCTTTCTAAGAGACTGTCGAAGTGTCTCACTCCCATTCCAAATACACTGGAATTCAGCAAATCCTACTAGAACATCTGACTGAATCTTGTTTTATATTAATTAATATGTTAGTTTTGCATAGGTAAAGATCTATAATTGAGGTATCAAAAATAAGTAGGAATTTTTTAGCTTTGCAGAAAGCCAAATTGGTAAAATATTTGTAAGATTAGATAATAGTATTGAATAATTTTTTTATTAACATCCTGATTTTGATGAGAGTGGTTATATAGAAAAAAGGAAAATTATGGCTTCATGGCCGCAACTTATCCTGAGGTGGTTCAGAAAAAAATTGTCATGTTCAAGTATAGACATATATATTCACATACATATGCACGTCTCTATCTCTTTATCACTCTCTATATCATCTATCTATCCATCTCTCTATGTAGAGCACATTGTATATACTGCGATCAGGTGGAAATTGGAATGGAATTCTTTGTACTATTCTTACAATTTTCCTATGAGCCTAAAATTATTTCAAAATAAAAAGTTACAAAAACTAATAAATAGACCAGAATAATGCTCTCATATAAACACATTTTCCTCTGTCTTCTCTTTGAACATTTAAAAACTATTTTAATAGGAAAAAAACCCAGATAATTATATAGTAGGGACTTATAAATCATGTACTTACCTCGGTTATAGGAACGCCAATATTAAACATTTAAATGAGATATGGCAGAGCTAAAGCTGAAATTAATTGCCCTTTCATTTAGAATTATGGCTGCGTAGACTAATTATGCATGCAAACCCCATTTAATGCATATTCATAATGAATCTGCATAAAATCTTCGATCAAGCCTGTAGGATAATTATTCAGTGAAAACCTGAAGATTCCCAGATGCTAATTTTCTTATTGATTTGCACATTCAATTTGTATCAGACAAATACATTAGTAGTCACAGTCTAGGAAGGATTCCTTGGCTTTCATTAAGCTCTTTGAGTTTGCTAAGCACCACACACTTGACAGCAGACGGCCCCTGTTTGTTTCAAGGTGCTTTCCTAAGACAGAATAATAAAGACGGCTCCAGCAGGGCTGATGTGGTGCCAGTTCTGAGCCGGCTGCCACCTTCTCGTTCCAGATGGGGAGAAGAGGGCAGTGCTGTCTCGGGAGATGGGAGGGGAGCGCCGGTGAGCCAGTGCGCACTTCCTCCCGGCGAGCGGCCTCTGCTGCTGCTGTCATCTCTTCAAGAAAAGTCAATTATTGGGAGCCCTGCAGTCATTCAGAGGACACCTCTGCAAGTCTCACCTCAGGATGACTTTGCAAAAGCGTGGGACTCTGGCAACAGGGAGGCCGAGTTTGGCCCTGGCTGGAGCTGTGTGTGTGTGGCAGGTGGTGGTCGTGGGAGACTGGAGGTGTGGAGACATCAGGGGAATTCCTATTTCGTTCTCCTTGCCTCCTTTGACCAGCCTGACACCCAATACGGACCCTTTACTCAGAGGAACTGCACCTACAGCTACCATTCTTCAGCCTCCAGCTAAAGGCCTCCTGCTACTTCCAGACTCTTATCTTGGCCTCTATTCTTGCCACTGGTGCTTTGCTGCAGGATTATCCCCCTCAGAGCCCAATCAGAAAATAGAAAGTCCTGTCGCCAGTGTTTCTCAGAAGACCTTAATGGTCCATGGCTTGTCCATGGCTCCATGTTCAACTCTTCCTTTTGTTTCAGTTCTAACACCTTGGCTGAGTAGTTAAGTATATACCTTCTATCTTGAGTCTCTGCCTCCATAAAATAATGTTGACAATACAAACAGCTATTACTTCTCCTTATGCCTATCTATCCTCTTTATCATTTTTGGCCTGGGGATTATGGATTACTCAAAAGAAACTGAGTTACACTATATCTCACAGATGATGGGAAATAGATAGTGATGACACAGGTTCACACATACAGAAGGAAAAGTCTGTATGGAAAAATCTGTATGTGTGTGTTAATGTATTCCTATATAACAGACAATCCTTTGCGCCCCATGTCCCTCAGCCTTGCCACTACATCAAAACATGTCGTAGAAGGCAATCTCTGAGAAGTTGCAGCCATCTGAGTACAGTTCAGTTTTGTGCTTTGGGACAGATACTTAAGCTGGTCACCCCAACTTTACAGACTGATGGGATCAGAGGCAATGTCACTGAGTTCCACCAGATGGCCACAAAATACTACAGACAGACAGGAACAACTCAGGGAGGGAAATAATTCATTGGGACAAGAGAAAGGACAACAGTTAAGGAAGTGTGGGGACAACAGTTACCGATGTGTGGCCATTTGAGGTCATTACCTTAAAAAAATTAGCTAGAGTCCTTCAGCTTGTGTATCATAACAACTTTGGTAGTATCCTCAGGAAGTTCGCCTAGTCCATGATTTGAACTGAAAAAGAACGTGAAAGATCTTTTTTCTAGTATGTTTATTTATTTGAATGTTAGTACTTTTGTGATCATTCTCTCGGTTTGGTACAGTCAGAAGTCTGAATTTTCATACCACTAAATGCTTCCACCTCTGTTTCTAAATATTAGATGTCAAACACCAGCAGGCCAGCTATATTGTGAGGAATCAGGAGATGTTGTTATTACAAATATCAGATGCAACTTGGACTACTGCCACCCAAGAAGTGTGGATCCTTCATATGCTTGCTGAGCCTAGTCATTTCATTACAGCATCTTTTCATGTATTGTTCCCAAAAAATAGTCTACACATCTCACCTACTTGATAGTTCTCCTAAACTGATTCTGAACACCCAGTCATGATTACCCTCTGATATTAGGCTATAAAGAAATTGGGTAAAGCATTTGGTGATTTATGTATGTATGTATGTATGTATGTATGTTCGTACGCCTATAACTACCTACCTTCCTATCCATCCACCATCTTAACTATCATCCCTTTTTGTGTCAGTACGGGGCTATCCATTATCTAACTATCATCTTCCTATTTTTGTGCTTGAACTCAGGGCCTTGTGTTCTTGCTTAGCTGCTTTGCTTCTGGCTTTTACATGGCTAATTGGAGTAAAGTCTCACACACTTTTCTATCCCAGCTGGCTTCAAACAGCATCCTCAGATCTCAGCCTCCTGAAATATCTCAGCCTCCTTAGGATTGTAGGCGTGAGCCACCAGCACCTGGCTCCGTGTGGTAAGTGTATTCTGTGACAGCTCTTATGAAGACCAGCACATTCTGCTGCTCTTTTCTATTTCCTTTCTGTTATTTATTTTATTATATTTTTAAATTAGCACGAACTTCTAGTATGAAGGAGTTTCCGTGTGGTATTTCTTAAGCATGCACAGAGAATACTTTGAACAAAGTCACTAATTTGTTTCTCCTGTCCCCTTTTGCCCCACCCCCAGGGAACAGAAGGGTGGATATGGGCATTCTCTGTGTTTCTCAACTTAAGTAGTCTTGAGGATGCTTTTTTTTTAAATTTAAAGATGGCTTGGATAGCCAGTCATGACAAACTGTAAGCAAGAGAAAATTCCAAATCTATACTTGACTAAGCTATGGTTGAAGATCATTCTCTCCTATTCTAGAGAGAAATTGATAAGCTCTATTTATCCTTGGAAGGTGGAAGCCTGAGCCTGTGGAAGCATGTGTGAGGAGGGCTTCAGAAATATGTGTATGTATAAACATATATGTGTGTGTCTATGTGTGTATATATATAAATATATATGTATATACATATATGTGTGTATGTATATAAATATATATGTATATACATATGTGTATATACATATATACATAAATACCTACATATATATAAATACCTACATATACATAAATACCTACATATATATACACATATATATACATATGTGTATATATGTATATACATAAATACCTACATATATATACACAGGCTGTATATATACATATAAACACATGTATATATACATACATATGTACGTATGTATATATACATATTTGCAGAGCAAATTGCTGTAGTGTCCACGAAAACTATCACCAGAACATCCCATTCTTTCTGTCTGTCTCACAACAAACTCAGTAAGTACTATTGCAGTATTTGGGGATAGGCCAGAAAGGGGAAGTGGTCTACAGTGCTCTGTGTGCTTGCTGGTAGACAGCTATATCGTACATGTCTGTGTGGTTGTGTGCTCTGGACAGATTTTCAGGAGAGTCATTGGCTTCCCACACTGCTTGCGTTGTGTAGTGGAAGGCACAGAGCGTCAGTCATTTCCGCCTTGCAGTTATTCTCATCCCTACTGCGGTAACGACATCAAAACAAGCCCTTGAAAATCAGACAGAATGGGATGTACATGTTCTGGAATCAAGATTGTCACTCTTACTTTATTTATTTCACTCAAAAGGCTTTGATGAGGGATGTTTTGATGACAATCTGCACAGTTGCAGCATCATATAAATGATTGTTCTACAGCTTTCAAGTAAATTCTGACATACTGTCTTGCAAGTTCTTTTTACCCAGCTCTAATTACATAAATTGTTATTTTTTAAACAGATGTCTGATACACCAACGTCTACTTTGCTTGGGAGCTGTAATTTTTTCTGCATTTATATGCCAGTAGGCAAAAGGAAACATCTTTTGATGTTATCAATGAACATTTTTATGCAGTCAGGATGTGAGCAGAAAGGCAGTCATCAATCAGATTCTTTTGCCTTCATGCTCTAAGGAACAAAGAGAAAAGACTCAGAAGAGTACACAACAGGCCTTGGCACAATTCCTAATGGAGCTCTTTATCTTGGTTAAATTAATTCCGCTTCCCAAGGTACACACTTCTGTCAATGTCTCTTGTATAACCATGATAACAATGATAGTATATACTTCTGTGTGAGATTTTCTATTATCTTTGTAAGATAGTAATGGAATTGGTAGAATGCAAGCTATGGCCTTTCATTAGGCAAGACATATTTCAAAAACAGGGAACATACACTAAATAATTTCTTCATGCGCAAAAGATATGTTGGAGTGTTTCAGAAATATGCCAGGTGCTGTGTTCCTGTTCTTAGAAAATGATGAGCTAAAACAGACTTGACTGTTTCCCTCAAGAGACTTATAGTCCGGTTGAGGCGACATATATTAATCAAGAAAAGACAGAAGTGAGTAATTATAAGCCAGGGTAAGCATATGGTTTGAAAGTATAGTGTGAGAGTACATAGAAATGAATTATAAGCTTAAGCTAAATCATACATAGAGCACAGTAGGTAAGAGAACAGTCCAAGTTAGGAAAAAAAAATATATATTTTGCAATCCTGTAAAGAGCCTACTTGGCTAGAACTCAGAGAGGAAACAGACATAGAGTAAAATGAGAAAGAAGACGTGGTTAGAGAGGGAAGGGCCTTGTATACCATGTTAATTTTTTATTCATTTTGATGTCGATACAAGAACAGCATGCATTTTATCCAGAGAAGACACATGATCAGATTTGTATTTTAAAAAGTTTGTAAAAAACTGTGAAAGGGATGAGGAGTGGGTGAAAGAGACCCACTGGGAGATGTCTATGGTCACTAGTCTGTAAATACTGCAAATACTGGTGCTTGACTAGACCAAAGTAGTCAAGTAGAAAAAAATGGACAGATTTCAAGGATATTTTGAAGGTCAGGTTTAGTAATGGATACATTCAGCAGCTTCTACCTGTGCAGAGTCCTCCATGGAAATACCTTGCACCTTAGGTACTTGTGCAGAGTACTTCCTTAGGAAGCCTTCCGACTCCAGCTTGCTAAGGTGTTAGCTAAGATGTTAGCTTTCTGGTTTTGTGCCACCTCTCACGAATGATGTACTTGGGACAGCAAAGTACTAGCTGAAATTGCTGCCCTGGCCCACATATTAGTAGACATTTGTCAACTTCAAGCCTGTTCATATTTCACATACATGAAATTTATTGTCTTCATAGTTCCAAACCTGTAAGATTTTTTTAAAATTTTGTTATTGGTCCTAGGGACTGGAACTCAGGGCCTGTGTACTGTTCTTGAGCTTTGCTGCTCAAGGATAATGCTCTATCACTTGAGCCAACAGCTCCACTTCTGGCTTTTTGGTAGTTACTTGGAGATATGAGTCTTGGACTTTCCTGCCTGGGCTAGCTTAGAATCAGGATCCTCATATCTCAGCTTCCTGAGTTGAGAGGATTACAGTTATGAGCCACCAGAGCCCAGCAACAATGAGTTTTCTTTATGTTTCTCACTCTACCATTTTCTCTAATCTTAAGGAAGAACCATCTTTTTACTTTTTCAATGGGGTTAACCCAGGTTTCTGTGCTTTCCCTTTCTTCCTGCTCCTCAGCTTCAGGACCAACTCCTCCCTCCAGTAGAAGTATTGCTGCTGTTAAGATAGTTCTTATGTGGCAGGCCTCCGAGGAGCTGAGATTATTAGTGGATGTGTGAGATGCCTGGAAAACTAATGAGAGATAAAGGCTAGATCCTGGTGTTAACCAGACAGCCTGACAGATAAATTAAGTAGAAAGCAGAGAAATTGTAAGATGCTCAGGCCATCAAGACTATTGTGAAGAAACCTGTGCTCAGGCATCCTGTTTATCATTACAGCTTGTTTTTGAGTCATACAGAACTGCCCACTTTTGTCTGGAGTTCTAACACAAAGTCACCCTGAAACAGAGCAACAAATGCCTCTAGATGATTCATTCACTCCCTTCCCAGTCTGAGGTTCTCTTAGTCATTGTCTGTAGGTAAGAGAATGAATATGTCACATCACTAGCTATAGTTTAGTCTTCAAAAAAAATGGTGGATTGATGATTCTCTTGCTTCCTTAAATTCCAGCCACAGAAAAGAATGAGATGAAGATTAAAAACGAAAAACAACCCCATCTTTATTTTTAGCTTTTATTTAAGAGGATGAAAAAATTAGCTATCTTTGGTATAAGAAAAAAAAAAGAAAAATGTAGAAACTTCTTTTTGTTACACCCAGTAAAAGATTCAGTGAGTTTCCCAGTCTATTGAAAGCTTATATTGTGGGAAGAATTCAAACTAGCTGGTCACTTGGCTTATTCTCCATACCAGAGATTCACACTAAACAGCAGGCTTAATGGAGAGATTATCCACAGCTAACTTACGAAACAAGTTTAAGTAATGACTGTTAATGCCTAGAGATTATTTTTTTTTAAGAAACTGTGATGATGAGTTTGCACTATCCCATTTGTTCTTTCATTTTGTCAGTCATGGGGCTTGAACTCTGGGCCTGGGCATTATTCCCAAGCTCTTCAGCTCAAGGCTAGCGCTCTACCACTTGAGCCACAGCACCACTTCTGGTTTTCTGGTGGTTAATTGGAGATAAGGGTCTCACGGACTTTCCTGCCTGGGCTGGCTTTGAACCATGATACTCAGATCTCAGCCTCTTGACTGGCTAGTGTTACAGGCGTGAGCCACTGGCACCTGGCCCATTTGTTTTTTTAACTAACACTGTGCCAGTACTATAGCAATGCACAGGAATAAGAATATACACAATACTAAGTATGAACGTTGTAAGTTGTGTGTCAAGACAACAAACATAGTTTTATTTCTTATGGCATTGTTTGTGCATTGCCAAGTCACCCGTTGAGAAATTTCTGTTCTTACTTGCCCTTGAAGCTGTTCTCTACACCATAGCAAAAAGATGAAAGAACAACTATAATTTAAGACATAAATAATCAATGCCATGAAACAAAGAGTGTGGATGAATGGCACATGGAGAGCTGACTGTAGTTATTGATACTGATCTAAAAGAAAAGAAAAAGGATTCATAAAGCAAAATGGGCTCTCCTTCACTGTCTGCTACGTAGCGTCAGTAAATTTCTGCTTTAAATAGCTCAATGTCACTGTTGTGTTTATCTCTGAACAAAGCTTTTCCCCAGTGTATCTGAGGTTTCATGCAGTATGCTTGCCAGTGGACAATGTCACTGTTGCCATTTGCCCAAGTAACTATTACACTAGCAACTATTTTACACTAGCAACCATTACCTTTATTTAAATAAATAGATGCTCATAATTCACAACCACAACCAAACATTCCGCTTTTTAAAATAGACCTTATTGTCACCTGTCCATCTTAATGAAAAGTAGGTCCAACAAAGACTGTTCTATTAAAAATCGTTATATATATTTCAAACATTATCAGGATCATTATAGTCACTATGTATTTTTAACTTCATTCAAGCATTCATATTTTCCAATGTGATTTCTTTGAAGCTTTAACATGAAAGCTGGAAAAATAACTGAATGACACTCAGTTAGTGATATCATTTTTTCTTATTACCATAGATAGCTAATAGCCCTACTTGAAATCCCAGTGAATGTAGGATTGTCATTCGCAAACCCTAGCCTGCTGTTTTCCAGGAGAAAATGTAAATGTGTACACATAAAATACAGCAATGCTATCAGTTGGATGTTTACAGTTCCCCCGAGAAAATAAGGATGAGGAGCATCTTCATCAGCTTCTCATAGTGCCTGTTCTCTCAGGGAGTGTAGATTTTCCTACTGAGTCAGGTATGAGTTTTGCTTTGGTCTTTGTTTATGTATTCATTGAAATCTATTGCTCATGGTCTGGTTATATCATTCGTAAAGAAACTAAAGTGCCGGACTGAGTTCAATGAAGAGACTGCGTGTGCAGATTCTATCAGGAAAAATAACGGGCCTTAATCTTTTAACATGAGCACTGGTCTTTATCATTGTGATTGGACACATTATTCCAAAATTTGCTGGCTTAACTCAGCAATCAGAACTTAACTGTACCTCACAACTTCTGTGTGTCATAAATTTGGGAGTAGCTTGGCACATTCTGGATTATGATTTCTAACAAGATCTGTCTGCTGACAGATCTGAGCTTGGGTGACAGCCCCTCGGAAAACATGCTAGAGGCTTGGGGATCCATTGTCAAGCCAGGCTGTAATAATGTTCTGCAGCAATCATTTTACTAAGTAAACATTCATGATGATCAGGATATTGCATTAAGCTCACCTACTTCCTACACCTTTTCTTTTGGAACAATAGCATGTCTTATCTTTGAATTGGTGTGATATTCAGAAGTAGGTGATTTTGGCAGTGTGACAGAATACGTTTTCTGAAGACTCTCTGGCTTAAAAAAATTAGACAAATGAAAGACCAGCTTCTGTCTAGATAAAATATTCTCTTTACTTAATTTTTGTTCTCAGAGTCAAATAACAAGTATAAGGTAATCCTTCTTCACTATCTGGAGGATATAAAGGGTCAGAGAACAAGCAGCAATCATGGAAACCCTGCGTAGTCCAGAGAGTAAATGTTATTTCTAGTGCTATTGTCCACTGGCAGACTAAATCAATTGTGGGAGGAGAAAATTGATGCTGGGAATTTCTCATTAGTCCACACAAACTTAAGGGTCTGTATTGCTCCCTGAACAATACTTTTAACTCCCACAAATGCAAAGGCCTACCCATTCCCGTGTAGATCTACAAAATAGAAATATTCCCATATAAAATCATTCTCACAGAATACCAACTACAAAATGGTGTGCTATTTTAAGTAAGAGTTAGTGGAAATAATTGCCAATCTGTTTAAATCGTAAAAGAATTAAAAGGGAAAATGATTGACTTTAGCATACAAAATAATTATACGCTATATCTAAAGAAATTGGGAGGGAATCATAAAAATAAACATGTAATAATAGGCTGTCAAAATTATGTGATAGAATGGAAAAGCTTCATTTAACCACAAGGTATAACATTTCTGTCTATGTCTCTAAGTAGCTTCAAGTTATATTAACAAAAAATACCAACACGAAATGTTTTTGTACATCATAAAACACTAGGAAGAAGATGAAATAGTAGCTTACACAATGGGGAAAATATTTGCAACTCAAATAACTGAAAGGGGACCAATATCCAGGATATATAAAGATTCATAGCTTAAAATTAAAAACACAAAAACAGAAAGAAATCTTAACAATGACAATTTTAAAATGGACTAAAGACTTGAATAGATATATATCCATATGTAACTATTTATTATATATATTTATATAGAAGTGGCTAGTAATCACATATGCTCAACTTCACTACTCATTAAGAAAATGAAATCACCATGACAACGTGCTGCCATTTTGAAGTTACTAGTAGGAATTACAGCCTCTATAAAAAATAATTTGTTGGTTCTCCTCAAATCTATTCATCCAATTATTTCTATCCCTCAATCAGCTGGCCACAGCCTGCCTACAGATGAATGAATAGAGGTAATTACTGTTTTAAGCCACTGGGTTCTGCTATGTTTTGTTACGTAGCATTATTTTCAAATAGCTCATGGAGGGTAGATAAAGGATGTTACAGTAAAATTCAGCTATTCATGCTAGACTGCTAGTAAATTAGAAATGAAAAAGAATCTCCTTTTCTGGAAGAACTATGTCTTCTGTTACCTGTCACTAAGAGAACTTGTGGGTTCATCATTCCTTCTGCTAAAGAAATTGCATTTGTAAGAAGTTTCCTAGAGGAATTTTGTCGCATGAACCAGACAGCATGTGCCATAGTTCAGATACTATTACTACTGTTGCCCTAAATTAGAAATAACTCAGAGATGTTAAAATGGTAGATGTAAAATAAACTGCTGAATAATCACACAATGCACTATTAACCAGTAGTGTCTCCAAATGAATTATAGAAATACCAAAAAAACCCACATTGATGAATCTTATTTACATAATAGTGAGAATTGCAAAATATATGAATTCGTTTGTAAATCTCAAAAGAGTGGCAGTTTTTGTTTTTGAGATAAGATCTCATTAAGTAGCTCCGGCTGGCCTCCAACATCATCCCACTGCCTCAGCCTCTCAAATGATGGGATTAAAGTCATGTGCTATCATGCCTGGCTTTTAAAATATACACATTCTTAAGTGTAGTGTCTTTGTTCATTTTTGTCATTATAATTTTACACTGATTGCACATATATGTTTATATCTGTCAATATAAAATATGATTATATGGGCTAAAATATAATAGAAGTTTATATCATACTATAGTCATTTTGGTTGATAAATCAATGCAAATTTATTAAATATACCATATCTTAGCCTTGGTGGATTTTATAAGAAACTTTCAGTGTACAGAGATTGAAGTGATTTTAAATATTACTGCATATGATTAGTATTGCAGTTTTGTTATTTTTTTACAGCTATAAAAATGAAAACATCCTCTGAACAAAATGTGGCAGGAAATTCAAGGCTTTTAAATATGTTTTATTTATTTGTGAATGGCATAATGTGCTTAGTAAGAATATGATAGTATCTACTCTCAATAATACTATTTAAATGTTCATAAGGACTGAAATATAAATAACCCATGCACATGCACATGCATTACTTAAGGATGGGTAAAAACATCACTTGCACACAATGTGATTACCCATCTAGAGTATCTAAGAGAATCAACAGAAAAAATGCCTTTTGTACCTATTCATGCTTATAAAATTCAACATACCATTGCTTTTCTTCATAAGGCAATCAACAGGGCATATGACCAGAACATTATTACAAACATAGTAGCAGTAGAAAGCAAAAACCAAAATTAAAGAGATCTGAAAGACTAGTATGGCAAAGAACAGAACATTTCTTGAAGGATATATAAACCAACCTAAATAAAATACAGAAACCTAGCATATTCCTGGAGGAAAAAATTTAACAATGGAAAGATTTTGTTTATCCCCAATTGTACACATTCAATGTAATCTCAAATAAAATTCTTAAAGAAATATGTAAAGAACTTAACAGGTTTTATTTAAAATTCAACTGAAACACAAATGTAAAAATAGTCAAGAATATTTGAAAAGGATTTTTAGGGTGACATTTGCTCAGTCATTTAAAAAATACCTAGTATAGCTGTAGTAACTAAACTCATGTATGTAATTGTTCGGGAATGGGTGGCTTGATTGCCTATGTAGTGTAGGGTCAGATTCAGCTATCCAGGAAAGTTTAATATGTGACAATGGTAATGTCATTTGTCACTCTGTGGTGAAATTCACAGGGAGATGATGAGCTATTACTAAGCAGTGGTGGAGCAACTAGCTGTCACTTTCAAAATGCAATTAAATTTTGCCCAACATCTACTCTCATAAGATTTTGGAAATATATCAAGTAACTATACATAAATAAAAGAAATCCAAAGTTATGTTGAGGAAATTAAGCCTACAGACATTTATAACTTAGAGGTTTGGGAGTTTTCTCAAAAAAGGCCACAAAGAGGAAGTTATTTATCTACATAAAAACTAAAACATCCTAAATGACACAAATCACAGTAATCAAAAAGACAAGTGACAGCCTGGGAGAAATAAGGTGTATAGGAAACAGGTAAATGTTTGTCATTATAGTTATGAAATAAAAAAGACTAAGCAATTAAATAGCTAAAATGGTTTATAAACCATTTAAAATTATCTTGACCTCATTATCTGACAGGAACATAGAAATGAATTGAAATTATTTTTCCCATCAGGGCACAAAAGAAATTACAAAGCTGGCTGTTATTCACAGTAAAAATAAGTAATAAGACAACTTTTTAAAGCTTTTGTGTGTGTGTGTGTGTGTGTGTGTGTGTATGTGTGTAGAAGTTTGCTTAGCATTTTGGAGAAAGATTTTAAGGATCTAGCAATATTGAGCATGCACAATCTGATTCTTCCTAAAGATGAATTTTCTAGAGAAATAACACCCATTTCCCTAAGGACACACGCGCACACACACACACACACACACACACACACACACTCACACAGCTGGGGCCCAGCCTCGCGTCCATCAGTGGTGGAACAGTTGCCCTCTCATGTATTTTACTGTGCAGTGGTAAATCAGCTGTAAACACGCCACATTGGAAGATGGCTACTACAGATTACAAAGTGCAAAAGACTGTTGCTATTGTGTAAAGAACTGTGTCACTTAGGCAACAATTCAAAGTAAAATGATATGTATATGTAATATGCACACACACATACACAACATATTCAAACACACACACACACACACACATATTATGTATGCATGTGCTGTATATTGCATAGTAGAAAGTGCCATGGGGAAATTTTCAAGCTTCCACAAATGCCTATTCTTGCCAAGAGGTGAAGGAGATTCAGGTACATACTTATAGGAAATGAAATTGGACTATATATCCTTATAATTCTTTTGGGCTTGAATTTTAACAGACTTTTAAATAAAATATAAATCAAGATAGATGTAAAGAAAAGAGTAACTAAAATGTAAACAAAAAATTTTTTGGCAGTTTAATATTTGGAAAGAAGTCTTGATTTCAAATCAATCACATAATGCCCCTTGTCATAGTGCTTGTTTTACTTACTGGATTTGCATCTTTTTCTTCTTTTTGGTTGTACCATGGTTGTAACTAACTCAGGGTCTCCTGCTTGACTGGCAAATGCTACACCACTTGGGTCATGTTTCTAACTCACCTCTCTCTCTCTCTCTTTCTTTTTTTCTTTCTTCCTTTCTTTCTCTCTCTCTCTCCCTCTCTCTCTCCCTCCCTCCCTCCCTCCCTCCCTTCCTTCCTTCCTTCCTTCCTTCCTTCCTTCCTTCCTTCCTTCCTTCCTTCCTTCCTTTTTTCTCTTCTTTCTTTCTTTCTTTCTCTTCTTTCTTTCTTTTTCTTTCTGTTTAGCTATCTTTTAGATAAAGTCTCACCATTTTTGCCCCAGTTGATCTGGCCTGGGACCCCAATGTCTTTTTTTTTTTTTTTTTGGTCGGTCATAGGGCTTGGACTCTGGGTTTGGGCACTGTCCCTGAGCTCTTCAGCTCAAGGCAAGTGCTCTACCGGTTGAGCCACAGCGCCACTTCTGATTTTCTAATGGTTTTTATTGGAAATAAGATCTCATGGACTTTCCTGCCTGGGCTGGCTTTGAACCGTGATCCTCAGATATCAGCCTCCTAGTAGCTAGAATTACAGGTGTGAGCCCATGGTGCCAGGCTTGGACCCCAATGTCTTGATCCTACCTATGTACAGATGGGGGTATCGGATGTGGACCATTATGCCTAGCCTTGATTTATATTTAAAGCCAAAGAGGTTACATTCATTCAGCAGGAAGCATTCAACAAGTTTTGGAAGATGAAAAATTAAGGGGCTCAGAACATTCTTGCTGTGAGTCTCAGGGAGATGGGTTGACAGAGTACCCACACTGGCGAGGGAATAAGACAAGACAGCCTTTTGCTGAGCTCTGGTTGTCTGAACTGCCATTCTCACCTCATCAAGAATTCCAACAGCCATCTGTTAGGGTCATAGCTAAGTTGAATACCAGACTATATTTTAAATTATGAGTAAGATTCATTGCTTTTAATTAGCTGCTGAAGGTAGGTGTGTGGTAAAAGATTCTCTATAAAAATGCTTCTCGATGAGTAAGCTAGAAATAGCTAATCTTTTGAGAATTGATGAAAGTTAGCCGCTTCTCCCTGGAAAAGTATACTTCAGTATAAAATGTTGATTACAGTGTTTCTTCAGTGAATTTCCCACTTGGTTCCATGCAAAAAGGGAATCGCATATTTGTTGCAGGGGTTAATCATGCTCCATATTCACCCTGTCCCCAAACACACATAGATTTCTTTGGATAGTTTCAAGTGCATTGCCACAGCTAGGCATATTCTTTTTTTATTTTTTATTGTGAAAATACTGTACAGAGGGGTTACAATTACATGGGCAAGATAATGAGTACATTTCTTATCAAGCATTGTAGCCTCTTCCTTTGTTTCCCATTCTCATCCCTTCCCATCCTCCCCCCACACCCCCTACCCAATCCTCCTCCCCCCCCACCAAAGTTGTAAAGTTCGTTTTCTACATAATGACTTGTACATCTCATTGTTGCAATGGATCCAAGTGTATCCCTATTTAAGCGATTTGTTTTTTCCCTTCCCCTCCATTAAAAACAGTGAAATACAATCAAATACAGTGAAATACATCAAATATATCAAATACAGTGAAAGCAGGGGTTATACCATGGGGGAGGGACATATAAAACAACAAAGAAATAATCTTATAAATGTGTTAGAAACAATCTCATGAAAGAAAAAAAAACATTTGAATACATATCTTAGGGTTCATTTCCCTAACATCAACTTATCTGACCGTTTCTGCTTGACTCAGACATATAGTAGTTATTGCAAATAAGGGAAACCATGGGACCTAAGTTTCTTTGGGCCTGGCTTACTTCACTTAATCTAATTTTTTCCAAGTCTTTCCATTTCCTAATGGGGCAATGTCATTCTTTCTGATGGAGGCATAGAATTTCATTGTGTATATATACCACAATTTCTTGATCCATTTCGATGATGGAAAGTTTTATAGGAAGATCCGTGTTGACTGTGTTTGTCTTGTCCTTGGGGATTCTTTCTCAGACAATTCAAGGACCCAAGATACTTACAGGAGGTTAGGATCACTATTTTCCAGCCCAAAAGCTGGGCGGGGGTGGGGGGTGGGGGAAGGAAACCATCAGGTTACTTATTCTGTGTTTTGTTCTGCTTCAGAGACTTTATTTATCTGTCCTCTGTCTCTTCTAGAAAGTCACTTTCAGTCTCCCCAGGCAGCCTCCTCTCTTCAGACAATTAACAGTCCCTTTTCCCTCTGACACAGCACATAGCATATGGCATTGCATTTTCGGGTTGCTGCTTAATCATTAAGCTTCCAGTAATGTTAAGTGTGGATGGGACCTAATTCAGAACAACAACAACAGCAAAAGAACAGGTTGTGTCTCTTGTTCAGTCTCATCATCCCCATTTCATCCAGTGCTTTTCTCTTAGGCTGCTTGCACAAATGGAAGCCTTGCCTTTTAAAACTGCTCCCTAAATGTCCAGATCTGCCCGGTGCCTCAGCCTCAAGTGCACTCTGCCGTCCTGACGGTATATGCACTGCGGCACATGCAGGAAAAGAGCAAGGCCATCAGTCACGTTCTACAGAACTATTGGCTGGAATTCTTCCACTCAAATGCTTAACTTAGGCAGAAATGTTTCTTTAGACTAGAAATCATTCTCAGTCTTCTAAGGAGACTTAACTTATGTCTCACTTTAAAAAACAGAGCACAGTGGATAGGGATTGGGAACAAGAAAGGAAGCTAAACACACACACACACACACACACACACACACACACACACACACACACACCCTTGAGAAATGAGGGAATTGGTGAAGATGGACATCATACCTCAGACAGTGTTTGAAAGGCCTCTGAGTGAGGAGTAAAAACCACTAATTACTAGTTTTACTTTCATATTGCATGTGGATATCTTCTGTGGGACACTCAATTTCCATGTCTACACAAAGTTTAGTGCTACTTTTTCAGACAAAATCTTTGCATTTGACTCTTAAAATTTTATTCTATTTCAAAGTTGACTACATTGGTAATTGGTTAAAAAGAATATTACTTCAGTTAAGCCTTTTTGCTTCTTCTTTTTAAAGTTTATCCTATCTCCTGATTATTGGAGGAGATTCAGGGATAGAACTATTGAATTAATGAAATACTGTGATTTGTATGCTTCCTAACATAAGCAGTTCTGACCTTTTGACAATGTCCCAACACTTTCTGAGATTAGGAAAGGCACCACTGACTTAATTTGAATCAATAAAACCGGAAGCAAAATACACCTATAACCTTTCTATATACTAAGGAGTCTTCAGATTGTGGTTCTCAAAGCCCAAATATTAACTGGCAAGTTATTGTGAGTTTTGGTAAGTTTAGTCACATTCAGTGACTGAACAAGTCTCTTTCCTTATCCACGTTTTAGCTAAGCTCTTCCTTTGGATTATCTTTGTGGAGAATCTATGTTTGATATTTCCTCAGAATAGTTTTCCATCCCCTGATACCACCTCCCCTGTGTCCATTGGTTGTAACTCCCTAAGTGTCCCCTTGTATTTGGAGCTCTGTTTCACTTCGTCTCCTGATGTATTAGTCTTGAGCCCGTTGCTGTAGTTTTGAATCAAATCTTCCTTATCACTTTAACAAACAGTTAATTTTTCTCTAACACATTTTTCCACATGGATGGCTCCAAATAAAGTCTTTACTAGTGCCCACAGGAGTGCCTGCTCAGTTACAAGGCAGACTACAATAACAAGCTAGTAACAAATAAGTGATTTAAAATATTTGTTTGGAGACATTGAACTTCATGGTTTGTGCAAGGAAATCTAGACAGTCCTTCATTTCTTTCTAACATGACTTGGCTACAGCCACAAAATGAGAGAAAGTGATGCCTGTTCTGTGAGGAGCTTTTAGTTCCAGACACAAGAAAACAGGTGCTCGGACTGAGCCAGACTGGTGATAGACAACTTCATCCCCTGAAATTAGTTGACCTTGATTTCTTGTCTCTTCTTTTCACTTTTCCATAATGTATGTGTCCCCGCTGTGATAAACAGGAGGTCTGGTCACAGGAAGACATTTCTTACTGCCATTATGATTCATAGGAAGGGAGACTGAACCTAGGAAGCTATATCCTAATGACTAGAGAAAAACTCACCCAAAGAAAAGAAGGCATCATGCTTAGTAAACTTGACACAGGGATAAAATATAGTAGTTCTGGGCCTGGCACACTTAGGGGGGTGGGGGAGAATGATTATGAATAAGAATGAACTAACCCATGGCTCAGGCTTGTAATCCTAGCTACTCAGGAAGCTGAGATATGAGGATCACAGTTCAAAGCCAGCCCAGGCAGGAAAGGCCATGAAACTCTTATCTCCAATAAACCACTGTAAGTGGTGGTGTGGCTCAAATGGTAGAACACTAGACTTGAGCTGAAAAGCTGAGGGTTTTCCTCCAAGGTCAGTAATACTGAGAGACAAAATATCTGACTCCCAATGGAGTCAGGCCCCCATAGCAGGAGCAATTTTTTCCCTCTATAGTGTTTAGTGTTATCTGAGGAGAATTATCAAGGATCAACAGCCAGCAATGGTGGCTGATTATCAGTAGTGAGTACTAATGATAATCTGAACTATAGACACATACTTAAGAAAAAATGTTAGGGATACCCACAAATACTTTATGAATCAGAATTCCAAAGGGGTATGGACTTGTAGAGCTGTGTTTTTCAGAACTGGATTCAGAGGTTGAGAAGTAATTGAGACATTTGAATGAAAGGCAGTGGCTGATACAAGCTTCGTGTCTTTTACAAGTGCTGTTTAATAAACACCTTGATTTGTTTGTCCTATTCGGTATTGCATTTGAATATATCATAATAATTTCTTATAGTCAGACAACTGTATCTTGGCTGATACCACAATTAGATTTCAACATATGGAGCACGTGTTATCATAATCCATTTCAGGTTTTGTCTGCCCAGAAGAAAAACGAACCCTTGTTTGGAAATCAAGAGAGGGAATTCCATCTCCTGCTTGTACCTGTCTGACTGCATCTTCCTAAGTCAGGTTATTTCCCTGGCCTCACTTTCTGATTGGCTGCTTGCAATAAAGACCACTGCTCTAAATGTGCAATAAGAATTCTGTGGATGAGCTGGGTGATGCCGGCAAAGAAGAGATGCACCGGCTGCAGGTTTCTAGCCTGTCCATTATAGTGTAAGACTGCTTTGTTTAAGTCTTAATTACGTATTCAGTCGTAAAACTTCAGACCCATTCATCTTTGGCTCTGTTATCTGTAAAGTAGGTATAATATTTCTTTTGAATGGGTAAAGCTTAATAACTAAAAGAAAAAGGCTCACCAGTTGGCCACATCTTTTTCCTTTACATCATGTCCCCAAACCCTAGATCCTTCCTACCTTTCTACATTTGAAATCAGTGATGTCATTTTCATAATATTTTTGGTTTGATCACAAACTGGACCTAGAACAGATCGTGTTAACTAAGGCAATCCAAGCTCAGAGAGACAGATGGCAAATATTTTCTCTCATATGTAGAAGCTAGATTAAAAAACAACTGGACATGATTAATTATACAAGAAGCTCAGCCTTCCCACACAAACAGTCAGACTAAAGGAGGGTTCCATCTTAGGGGAGGAACCCAAAGGTATAATTCATCTGAACATTCAAAATACTATTTATCAAAACAAATTCCAGGAAATGGAAACATGGATTGTATTGTTGTTGGAAGTGGTGTTTATTTTGGATTCTTTTTGTCTTTTCGGGGGCAAAAGGGGGCACTGAAATAGAGGAAGGCTCGAGCAAATGCGGTCATGATATTCAGTATACACTCTGTGGAAAAGGAGCTACACAGCACAATTGGTGGTCAGGGATGAAGGTGGAAACTGGAGAAAAACGAAGGAAGGGGTGACATTACCCCCCAAATTATACTCATTGCCTGACTTATTGAATGATAACCTCTCTCTACAAAGCCTTAATAAGGGCTAGGAAGGTGGCGCAGTGGTAGAGTGCTTGCCTTGCATGCCTGAGGCCCTGGGTTTGATTCCTCAGCACCACATAAGCAAAAAAAGAAAAAAGCCGGAAGTGGCACTGTGGCTCAAGTGGTAGAGTGCTAGCCTTGAGCTGAAGATCTGAGGGACAGTGCCCAGGCCCAGAGTTCAGGCCCCATGACAGGACCCCCCCCAAAAAAAAAACACCCTTAATAATAACAATGAAATTGTATTTAAAAAATCTGAATTTTCAAAACATTAACATCACTCAGAGATATTGACTGCAATAGAAAAAGATATAAAATGCAATACATATTTAGATTAGTAAAAGAGTAGCAAAGCTTGATAAAGAAAAAAAAAACCTATTTTGCTGCCTAAAGAGCAGATCTTAATCTTTCCACCTCTACAGATACAGGATGCCATTAGGACAAACCATCTCCACTAACCCTTCTCTATCTGGGTCTTCTTGTGAATATCCTTAGATCTCATGGATTTCTTAGATCTATCAGAGTTTAAGAGGCTCTTCGGTGGCTGTATTGGTGACTTGAGCATTGGGACGGGAGGAGGCATCCATCTTGGATGTCTCATTTTCCTCTCCCACCCTTCACTGTACTCCACCCTCCATGTCCTTTTCCAGGCGCTAGCTTGAGGCCGCAGTGGGCATCACAGGCTCTTGCACTGAGCAGCATGTGCCAATGACCTCATCTCCCTGCCTCAGTTCCATGTCTGGCTCTTAGTTTCTCCATCACCACTCTACAAAGCCTCCAGGTGCTAGTCACAACAATCAGGTGCAGCGCCAGTCAGCCTCATACATTATCACACACACACACATCGCACAAAGCCCTTGGTCACACAGATTCCTGTCTGGATGATCTTCTCCCTCAGATATTGAGGGCTTGTGCCAAGGATGTGTGCTTTGCTCTCTTGATTTGAGGGAAAATGTCTGCCAAGCACCTAATCCAGAAGAACCTACAGATTGTGGCCTTCAGTGGATCCTGCAGGTGAAAATGCCACTCCTAAGGGTCTGAGATTCTGGACAAGATGGAGAAACAGGGATTGGATCAATGCAATTATCTGGAAAGAAAGCACAACAGAACAGTATATAAAATAGCCAAGTGTCTGAAACAACATTAAAAAGTGATCCTTGAGCGACAGAAAACGCACTTATCACTACTCGAGATTATAACCTTGGAGAATTTCCAGGATTGGAAACAAAGAGAAGAAACTGAGGCAGAGCTTGCCAGATTATACAAGTTGAGGAGGTGACACTGAGTAAAGCCACTTGAAGTTACTAGGACATGAGACAGGATGGAAGAGAGCCGTGCAGACATAGCTGGACATTTACAGAGTTCCCCTGAGCACTTGCTAATCAGCACGTGCTCAAGTCAGAGACTGAATCACCCCACAAGGTGAGAGCGAATAGAGCTCTGTTCATTCTTGCATGCACCTTTCAGTGAATACTCCCAAACATTTCTGCTAAGTAAATGCTGAGGAACAGGCTAGCTGATTGACAGAACGTGCAGGGTTTACCTCTAGTGTTATACCGTTTGTGCTCCCACCATTGGTTTCAGTGCTCCTGCATCCTCTAAATGTTTATGTTGCCTATTGTTTTTAACTTCAGTAGTTCTGGTAGATGAATGTTTATTTCATTGGTTTCAATTTTC
Source organism: Dipodomys ordii (assembly GCF_000151885.1). Lineage (NCBI taxonomy): Eukaryota > Metazoa > Chordata > Mammalia > Rodentia > Heteromyidae > Dipodomys > Dipodomys ordii. Next base: position 7,914,815 of record NW_012267314.1, read on the forward strand.
ATTTTCCATATTGTTATGGAATTGAATTCCTTTCTATAGATTTCATTGGCTTTGTTCATATGGATATACTAACTAATCACTGAAATAACTTTATAACAAAAATGAAATGCTTATTATTGAGTGCACAGGACCATTTGTAATCTTTAAATGTACTCAAAGACCCATGAGTAGGAGAATTTCATTTTTGTTAGCATTATATGACTATTTTGAGAACAATCCAGGGCCAATGCGAAATTTAGGAAAGATCAACTTTTACTAAGTAGGTTTTCCAGAACGTGTTCATCGATTGCACTAGCTAGAAATACTCTAACAATCTGAGTAAGTCTGTTCAAATGTTAATTAACCAGTGAATGATAAAATTTCTCCTGAGGAGCAAAGCTTGCCTTTCTGTGGATTACATGTAGGCCTCTTGTTTCCAACTTTTATGTTAGACCAATACAGCTCACAAAGTAAAACACAGAGAAATGGAGTACATGCAGTTAGTCATGTGAGTCCAGTAAATTTTCTCTCATCAAAATTAGAACAAATTGATGGCTCTCTGTCAACTTTATAAATAACATTTCTATGTAAACAGAAATAAGACTATGTTGAAGGGGGCATCTGGTCGTACAAAAATAGACTGCACATGGCCCAGTGAAAATTGGCTCTCATGAAAGGGTTGGCTAATTATTTCTTCTTTGGTGCTGTTGTTCCTGAAATACCTCTACCACCTGAGGCCTTACATTTAGCTTTTCTCAAATCTCTTGATTTAAATGTCTAAAAGAACTGTGGGTGGCTAAATATGCCAGTAGCATAATCCCAATTAATACAGATTGTTTTCAAGTCACATTACTCATAACAACAGTGACAATGGGTATCACTGGTTATTTTATAACTCTCAAATGAAACATGAAGAATAGCAAGTCTCTGTCTTTCTGCGTCCATCTGTCTCTCTCTCACACACATGCACACACATACAATTTCACAATATAAATGAATATTAAACTGCTCTCTGGCCTTTATATTTCTGCTATTGGCATTTTCTATTTATTTTTGATAAAGCCAGTAGCTTTTCATTGTTATTTTTGTTTGTTTGTTTGTTTTTTTTTAACTGTATTTTTTTTTGTCTTTTCTTTTTTGGTACTGGGGATCGAACCCAGGATGCTGCACTTGCTAGGCAAGCGCTTTGCCATTGAGCTTCATTGTTATTTTTATATCACTTAGTTTTAGGAAATATCATGGTAACTCATTAGCTAAACAACTCAGGTGATCTATGAAAGAGGACAGACATTTTGATTGGATTGTGTCTCTCACTTCAAAACATAGAGAAAAGAATCATTTGTTGTATTTCAAATGTTTAGTCTATATAGCTCTCTGTTTCCTTCTTTGTTTTTTAACTTAAAGAGCAGACATCTCAGGTACTGTGGTAATGATGAAAATGAACTTATGTTCTAGCTATAGATTTTTTTTCTTTGTGTATGCCTGTTCTAAGGCTCAGAAGCTGGGCTCTGTCTCTGATCATTTTTGGTCAAGGCTAGCACGCTACCACTTGAGCCACAGCACCACTTTCAGCCTTTTTAAAGCTTACGTGGATAAGAGAACCACAGACTTTCCTCCCTGGGCTGGCTTTGAAGTACAATCCTCAGATTTCATCCTCTAGTAGCTAGGATTATAGGCATGAACCACCTACCCCTGGCTTAGCTGTAGATTTGTTGTTCCTTCTGTTGAACAGCAAAATCATGATATGTTTCCTAAACCCCAGATACTCTATGAATAGATTCACATGCATTAACTTTTTGTTCCTTTAAAATGATTATATAATTCTCATATTATAGTTTCTATTTTGTGTATAAGGAAATTCAATCTTCCTAAGTTTGCATCCCTTTCCTTTCCTTCTTTCTCAAGCTCTTTTGATATCAATTTCACTGGTGTTTTCAGCCTTGCTGAAAAGCAGATATTTTTCAAAGTATCTTAATTTTTCATCTTAGACTCCATGAAGAACTTAAATTAGATGATGATTTTCTGTAAGTTTTGATAATGAGATAGAAAGTGCTACATATACTTGTAATTAAATATGAGGACCCAGACACATGAAAGTACTTCATTAGAGAGCACAGATTTTTTTTCTTGTATTTTAACTAAAAATCCTTATGAATTAAAAAAACGAACTGAAACCCATTAGTTCATTAATTAGACCACTGTGTCTGTTTGAATTAATGATGTAGAATGACTAGCATATGTACCCTTTAATTGAAAACAACACCCAAAATAATATCTTATGTATTTATATGCACACACACACACTATATATATTATATACATACAAAATGTCGGAAGGAGTTAGAAAGTGAATGACACAGAAGGTTGTTAACTAAGCATTCAAGAAATAAAGTAATGGCAATATAACTTTGTAAATTGAAATTGAATAGAATCTGTGATTGAAAAAAAAGTCTGCTAAGTTTATGGAAGGGAAAGGAAACAAATAGAACAGAAAATACGACATCGATGACCAAACGTCTGTGGTAACTGCCATGGCAGAAAATTGTCCTCTATTGTAATTACCGGGCTTTCCCTCCACTGTAGCCCATTGGCATGTCTGGCAGTTGATACTGGCTGTTGGTACGGAAGTTGGCTCAGGCAGTTCACTGGGATGATTAAGCATGGCCTCTGCAGTACTGGGTCCTTCCGGTAGCTGGACTTCTTACTTAGCAGGGTAATCATCCCACACATTCAGGCAGGCACTGTAGCCATGGACATAACTGCAACACTTATGGTGCACTTTTGGCTAATGTAACATAAATCAGAGTGAATCCACAAAAGAGGACTCTGCCCCTTGCCTCTGAATGAGAGAATTTATAGCCGTGTCTAATGACTACATGGCGATATTAAACACAGACTTTAAGCATCTATGATTAGAGTAATGGTGGGGAGAACAGTTGGAGTCAGGAATTTTGCAAGTTCACTTTCACTCTAAGGACAGAAAAAAAATTTCACAAAACTGTCAGAGTCAACTTTTTCAGAACTCTTGAAAATTATTTCTTGTTTGCAGGCCTTCTGGAAAGTGCTTATTCTAGAAAAATGGTTGAATCTTTAGTAGACCCAGGGAGCTTGATGGCATTTTAACTTGCCCCACCTTTTTCTGGGTCAGCGATGAGCCAACATGATGGAAATAAAAGCTTGGATTCTCTACATGCTAGAGAGTAGAGCAGTCCTTATTCATGAAGAATCATGATGATTGTTTTTAACCCATCTGGAAACACCTTAGAAGAGCAGGTCGAATGGCCTTCCTTACTCATCTGGCTGGAACAGAACCAGTGTAAAAGGTGCTATTTAGAGAGGGTCATTTGTCAAAATAACTCACAGAAAATATTTTGTTGCTGCTACCTGAGTAGTTAGGTACCATTGTGGCCAGCTGTAGACTAACAAAAGCTTAGGAGGAAAAGCTGGAGAATAAGTTATCCATAGACTTTTGGAAACACAGTATATGTTTGGAAATCTAGAAGGGCATACACATAATAGGGCTGTGTGTATACTCAGAAAAAATCAACGGAGGAAGATTTAAGTCTCTTGCTATAGCAGTGAGAAATGAGGGCTAAGGCAGAGTTTTAACTGAATTGTGGAAAGTGTGCCTCTAGACACACTCAGAGTTCCTTCAGAGAGACTGGGAATTGAAGGAAATTTCAGCTTCCTGACTACTCAACTAATAGAACAGTGGCTACATTTGACAAAACACAGGTATTTAAGAAAATCATTTCTGAAAATTTGCTAAATAAGAAGCTCACTATGAGCAGCAGCATCTAGAATCATTGCAATTATAATATTCAAAAGTTCTATTTTCAACCAAAAATATGAGACATACCAAGAAATAGTACAGTTCTTACACAGGAAAAAAAGAGATCTTTAGAAAATCAAGGCCCAATTTTTGGCCTTGCTAGGAAAAAACTATAGGCCAGCCATTTTACATATGACAACAAAGGTACAGAAACCCAAAGAATGGAAGAATTAGAGGAATTACCATATGAGAAGTATGTCACACTAAATGAAAGACTATCAACAAAACAATGGAGATTATACAGGAAAACCAAGTAGATACTCTGCAGCTGAAAATAGAGTAACTGAAGTGAAAAATCCATGAGAGAGGCTCAATAAGATATTTGAGCAGGCAGAAAAAGCATCAATGAACCGAAAGGTAGGTCAACTGAGATTACGCAGCCTGAGGAACAGAAGGACAAGAGAATGAATGAAAGTCAACAAGCAAAGAAAAAAACCCAAGAGCTTTACAACTTTGGGACAGGGGAGGATGGGAGGGCAGGGGTGGTAAGGGGAAACAAAGGAGGAGACACAAAAAATGAAAAAAAAAACAATTACTTTGAGTAAGATGTCTCAAAAGAAAATAGTGAACAAAGATATGAAAAAATGCTCACTATCCCTAATCATTAGGTAAATACACATTTAAAGCACAAAGACATTACATCACAAGCCCTGGGAAGGCTAGAGTTAAAAAAAAAAAAAGAGTCAATGCCTGCTGACATCCGTGGCTGCCCCCTGTAATCCTCACTACTCAAAGAAGATGGGATCTGAGGATCACAGTCCAAAGCCAGTCCATCCAGGAAAGTCCATGAGACTCTTATCTATAATCAACTACCTAAAACAACAACAACAAAAATGAAAAACTAACCAATCCAGAAGTAGAGTTGTGGTTCAAGTGGCAGGAGTGTTAACCTTGAGAAAGAAAAACAAAAAACACAAAAAACCACCCAAGGACAGTGCCCGGGCCTTGAGTTCAAGCCCCAGGACCAGCAGGCGCACAACAAAAAATGGTTAATGATGAAGAATATGGTGAAAGTATAGTTCTCAGACGACTGTTTGTAGAAATGTGGGATTAAATGTAGTAGGGAATGTAGGAATACTGCTGAAACATTTAGTTCTTCATCAAATATTTACCATGGAGTTATAATAAGATCCAATATTTTTGCTGATAGTTATATTCCAAGGGGATCAGAAATATATATTTGCGCAAAAACGTGCCCATGAATATTTTCTCCAACATTATACATAATTAAGAAGCAATAGTAACCCAAATACCCATTAACTTTTGAAGGAATGAGAAAAATATGCCATACCTATATAAGAAAATACCATTTGGTCTTAAAAGGAATGAAGTATTGATGCATGACTACAACATAGATAAACCCTGAAGAATTATGCTAAGTGACAAAATCCAGACACAAAGCAGCAAAGGAATGTATGATTCCCTTTCCTGAAATATCTAGAATAGGCAAATACAGGAATACATTAGTGAGTGCCAAAGGAGTGGAATTATGAGATTTCTACCTCAAGGATAAAAGTAGCTGTCATTAATATTTTCAAGCTGATAGAGAAGTAGATACATGAGGAAATATCAAGGCCTTAGGACAATTATTAAGAGATTATATTTGGGGATTTAACAAGAAAGCTAGATTCTGCTTTCTAAAATAATCAACCTAGTTATTGAAAATAAGGGAAACCACGGGACCTATGTTTCTTTGGGCCTGGCTTACTTCACTTAATATAATTTTTCCAAGTCTTTATTTGATGTTGGTATAATTTGTGGAGGGGAAGGGCAAAAACAAACCGTTAAATAGGGATACAGGTGGACCCATTGCAACGAGATGTACAAGTCCTTATGTTGAAAAATGAACTTAACAACTTTGGCCTGGAGGGGGCGGGATGGGAAGGGATGGGAAGGGGAAACAAAGGAGGAGGCAACAATGCTTGATAAGAAATGTACACATTTGAGGAACCTCCATACTACTTTCCAAAGTGGTTGAACAAGTTTACACTCCCACCAACAATGAAGTAAGGTTACCTTCTGTCCACATCCCCTCCAGCATCTGTTGTTATTAGAGTTCTTGATTTTTGCCATTCTGACTGGGGTGAGGTGGTATCTTAATGTTGTTTTGATTTGCATTTCTTTTATGGCTAGGGAGGTTGAGCATTTCTTCATGTGTCTATTGGCCATCCTTCTTGCCTCTTCAGAGAAGTTTCTCTGTAAGTCTTTAGCCCACTTATTTATTGGACAGTTGTTTCTTTGAGGATTTGTTGTTGGGGAATTTAATTTTTTGAGTTCCAAATATATTTAGATATGAGACTCTTGTCCGTTGTATGGCTAGTGAAGATCTTCTCCCAATCCGTGGGCTTTCTATTGATCTTGCTAGCTATGTCCTTTGCCATGCAGAAGCTCTGCAACTTCATGCAATCCCATTTGTCCAACCTTTCTTTGATTTGTCCCCTATGACCCAGCAATCCCACTTTTGGGCATTTACCCAAATGTTCACAAACAAGACCACACTAAAGCTACCAGCATAACTACCAGCATTATTTACTATAGCTAAGATATGGAACCAACCCAGATGTACCTCAGTAGATGAATGGCTCAAGAAAATGTGGTATATATACACAATGGAATTCTATGCCTCCATCAGAAAGAATGACATTGCCCCATTTGTTAGGAAATGGAAAAAATTATATTAAGTGAAGTAAGCCAAGCCCAAAGAAACATAGTTCCCATGGTTTCCCTTATTTGCAATATCTAGTATATGTATGAATCAAGTAGAAAAGGTCAGATAAGGTGATGTTAGGAAAATGAACCCTAAGATATGTATTCAAATGTTTTTTTCTTTCATTCGATTGTTTCTAATGCATTTATAAGATTATTTCTTTGTTGCTTTGTATGTACCTCCCCCACAGTATAACCCCTGCTTTCACTGTATTTGTGGAGGGGAAGGTAAAAAACAAATCACTTAAATAGGGATACAGTTGGATCCATTGCAACTATGAGAAGTACAAGTTGTCATGTCGAAAACGAACTTTACAACTTTGGTGGGAGACGGGGAGGATTAGGTGGGGGGGGCGGGGGGAAGCTGGGAAGGGATGGGAAGGGAAAACAAAGGAGGAGGCTACAATGCTTGATAAGAAATGTACTCATTATCTAACCCCTCTGTACAGTATTTTCACAATAAAAAATAAATAAAAATTTAAAAAAAAGAAATGTACACATTATCTTGCCCATGTAATTGTAACCCTTCTGTTCGGTATTTTCACAATAAAAAATAAAAATAAATAAAAATAAAAAAATCAACCTATAGGAGGTTGGTGATGTGGCTCAAATGATAAAGCCTCTGTCTAGCTAACATGTACCTTGAGTTCAAGCCCCAGTAATGGCTTGAAAAAAATTAGAAATTCATGAAACAAAACAAAACTATTTACTTGACTAAAAATATGGCACTGGGTTTTATTAGTAGATTAGACAGCTTCTTTTGTTTCCTTTCCAACAGATTTTTAACTGATGTATAAGAATTATATTTATTACGCAGAGAAACTTTTTAGGGTCTTTTTACTTTCAGCTGAGACATTAATATAGCACAGTCTTATATGCTTTTTATTTATTTTTAACAAGCATTTGTACTGATCAACTCTTTTGTAAGAAGAACCAGTATAAGATAGAATTTATTGAATAATGCTATGTCAAAAATAATTCTGTGTTCTGTCTAAAAATCACTTATTTGAATTCCACAAATGGCTATAGCAAGCAAAAATTGTCACCAAGTAGAAAAAAAGTTCCATTTCTTTTCAAAGCTTGCCATTATCCTGAAAGAAACATCTTTAGAAGAAGAGAAAAATCATTTTGATCAGTAAGGTCATCATATGAATTACATTTTGAAGATGACTCAGGAATTTTAGAAGACATAAACAGATATTGAGTAAAACAGTCTCTTTGAAGTCAATTAAGAACTGGATGAAAGCAAGGAAATGCAAGTGTACATTAAAAATTGAAACATCACATGTAAAATATTTAGAAGATTAAAAAATAGAATTCTATTTCAATTCTTTGCTTGACATTTTTGCAATTTTATGCTTTAATTTTATGTCAGAGTTGGGCAGAGCTGGAGCTACAAACATGGTTCAAATCATACAATACTTAACTAGAAAATTTAAGGCTCTGAGTTCAAAGTATAGTACTGTAAGAGAAAGTAAAGAGAGGAGGAGGAGGAGGAGAAGGAGGAGAGGAGGAGGAGGAGAGAAGGGGAAAGGAATAGAGGGGAGGAGAGAAGAGGGAAGAAACGAGAGGAGAGGAGAGAAGGAAAGAAAAGAAAACCTCAGCATAAATGAAGTTGATGCTCAAACCATTTCTTTTCTTAGTGATTTTAAAAATGCATGGCTTAGTTGCTTGTTTATCAGTATTGTGGTTTCTACTCAGGATCTTGTGCTTGCTAGACAGGTGCTCTGCTGCTGAACCATGCCTCCACCTCTTTCTTGGCTTGGTTATTTTTTAGGGTCTTGCTTCTCTCCCGGATCTGTGCTGAGACTAATCTTGCACTTTGTGACTGTTTTGCTTTCCCTGTAGCTTTGGTAACAGCTTCTTCTGTTCAGATGGAATCCTCATATCATTTCTAGTAGACAGATTATATGTAATTATTATTTTACACTTTTCACAATTGTTTATTACACCATGGTGCAGGCCAACTATTTAAACTTTATTAGCTTGTTTACTTTGTCTTTAATCTTAACATGTTAGCCACTAGGAAAAACCAACTTAAATTAAAATATGTCTAATTAACTTTCCTATATTCTCTCGCAATTTGAGGATTTCATTCAGCTTAACATAAGCTCCCTCAGTAAATACGATATATGAACATTGTTCAGAGCATATAATCATATATATGTGACTTAATACAGTCTTTTAAACAAATAGAGAAAAGCTTTTTTATTGTAGATAAACTTAAATGTTTGTAATTCTATCAGTTTTAATTTTGAGTATTTGAATATATGAGTGAATGGTGGATTTTTTGAGTGGTCTTAATTAACATCACAGTTCAGAATTTACCTTTGTTTCTATTGACAAAATATTTTATCCCAAATTCTTTTTCAGTCTGGTGATAATATCATTTTGTTTTATATTTATCAGCTGTATTTTTCTGATTATCTTGTATTAATGTCATTTTGTTTTAGATACATGTTTTATAAGGAGCACATATCCTATTTCAATTCCCATTTGATATCACCCTTCATCTAAAGTTTAATGTGCTTGCATTTATTGTTATTAGTGTTATATTTGAACCCGGTTGGAGGATCTTTAGTATTCTATGCCTCCATTTTATTTTCCCTTCTCTTATTGGAATGTGACTTTTTACAAATACAAATTCTCTTTCATGGCTAACCTCAAATTCTTATAAGCATCTCTGTAATCTCTCCCCCAAAACCATAGTCATTATAGAAATTACAATAGTCATTTATACCAAAATATACAAACACAATGGTAAGGAATTCCCTCCACCACTTTCTACAACTCCACAACAGCATAGAAACAGCTTACTTAATAGTAAGCAAACAGTGGGTCTAACACTTGAGTACCCCATAGATTACTAATAGTCAATTTGATGTTCTATCTGTTTTCCACATGTCCTTAACTGTACATTCATAGCATGTTATGTAAGCACTGTATTATATCACCTCTTAATAAAACAGCCTATGCAACTTGGAAAACAGTGAGTGATACCACTGTGAAGTTAACATCAGCATTTGCTTAAGTAAGGTACAGACACCTAACTGGTATAATTGTTACCATAAATTGTCTGCTCCATTGTCCACCTGCCAGCATAATTATTGTTGAAATCATTAGAAGTTTCCTAAGTGTATGCTCACTGTCAGAGAAAAGAGCTAGTTAGATTCATGATTACCTTTGAAATTTTAATTACCTCATTTCTTTGGACAAATGTTTCTTACCTGCTCTATAAAAGGAACTTATAAAAGTTATACAGAAAGCAATGAAGAGTATGAAGTTACACTCATAATTATATGCATGCATGAACTGCTGAAATTATTGATGCAGCCAGGGCACAACATAATTTTAAATGTTCTGGTAGCACCATATGGTGAGTAATTTGCAAAAATTGCAGAACATCATAAGCATATGGGTCTATCCCATATGAGCTGAAGCAATTTGAGGGGAAAAGAAGATGGAATCAAAAGGTATGCTCTTTTAAGTGTCAAAATAGAGCAATATTCAATACTGTTGGCCTGAATACTTTGATACAGTGTGATGGCGTGTATGTATGCTTGAAGGTATAAAAAAGAAAGAAAGAATAAAAATAACAGATAGTTTAAATAAAAGAAAGGATATTGTAAGTAATTGGACTTTTAGGAGATGAATATGTCAAAATGGATTGGTACTTTATGATTCTGGTCTCTTGATTTTGGTTTCAGTATTCCAAACACTTTTCCAGGGAACAAATCCAGTAGCACAGAACAGAAATGATGATTCTTATTAAAGTATGCTTTAAGTTCTTGATTGATACACTTCTTCAAAATGATTAAATGTTTAATTAATATTTTGTTTTAGCTCATTAGTATATATCTGATTTACTTAAAATATTTTCCTTTTTCATATCACGCCCATTTATAACATATTTCATTAACTTGGTTTGATACCAAGTTCTTTTAGATTAGTAGTTTGTGTGTGTGTATGTGTGTGTGTGTGTGTGTGTGTGTGTGTGTGTGTGAAACTCCTTCAAGACTTTTTCTAGTAACTACTTAGTGGTAGTTTTTTATGGAACAACATTAATAACTTTAATATTTTTGTAACACAATGAAAGTTTTCTAAACACAGAAGGTGGCAAAGATAACTTAAGGGTGTTATTCAATTTTAATCATCTTTTTATAGGATTGAAACCCATGCACCTAAGAATTAAAGCAAATTAATCTAATTAAACTAATTAAAACATGCAAGTGACATATTTGGTAGACGTTTTTATTATTCTATTTAAAACAATTCATCAAAATCTTCTGCAAGAATTCCTCCAAGTTTTGAGACTTGATTCCTGCTTCTATTTCTAGGTCTCCATCTGCCTGTGTTTAAATTTTTTTTATAACCTGTCTGAAGCAGTTGTATTCTTGCAAAAGCAGCTTATCTACTACAAGGATTAAAGACCTTGAAGGGCCTCTGGAAAGATCCTCACCCCATAGAATTTTCCTCCCAGTCAACAAATCTGAGGGATATCATACTTCTATCAGCTGTGTTGGTTCACTAGACCATAATTTTCAAAAGCAAGCTCATGAATAGGTGAGTTTAAGTAGCAGAGAGAAATTTGCATGGGGACTAAATGGTATGGCTTCTTTTTGAAAAATTATTATTTTTCTAGCTCTGTATAAGGACACTTTTTAAAATCTATTTTTATTGTAAAGGTGATGTACAAAGGGGTTATAGTTACATAAGTAGGGAAATGAGTACAATTCTTTTGAAAAGTGTTACCTGCCCTCCCTCTTTTACTCCTGCTTTCCCTTTCCCCAACTCCCCTCCCTCCCAAGTTGTAAATTTCATTTCCAACACAGTGTCTTGTGAATATCACTGTTGCATTGGTTCACCCTTTGTCCTTTGTCTCACCATTTCTGTGTTCCCCTTCCTATCCCCAAATCAGATAAACTTATATACAAAAGGCACTGAAACAAAAAACAGTGGCAAAAGGGGATAAACCAACGAAGAAGAGAGAACTGCATACAGTACACTGAAAGAAAAAAACAAAAATCCAACAACATCTTGTTTCCATATCTTGTGATTCATTTCAATTAGCATCGTATGTACATAGCTATTGAGAGCAGACAATATGGCTTCTTCTTAAGAAGCCACAGGAGAGATTTGAACATGGCCCTGTCAAATGGCATTGCATAGGGAAAGTCAGGTGGTGGAACTGGAACTTGAATCAGCAACTTCTTCATTTAATTCTCTTTCTTCAATACCATACTATCCTCACACAGTCATGTCCTACAACATTTAGGTGTCTTTGAGTGATAAAAAGCAGCCATCAGAATAGCTATTCTGCTTCTGGGGTACAAACAGACATCCTCTCCGATTGAGTATGAATTAGCAGAAGTTCATGTTATCTGCTCAAGAGGCTGAGTCAGTGAAGCTGGAGTCATGTGCCCATTCTTTGACAGAGGTGGAATCTGATGCATTGCCTCCTAGCAGGAAGGACTGATCCCCTATAGAATAACTCGAGTCTTACTTCCCAGGATGGGGGATCTGGAAGTAGCCACAAGAACACTCCCTAGGAAGTCTCCTTTGAGACCAGACGGTTTTTCGTGATGGCAAGTCCCCGGCCTCATAGTGGATGCTCAGGCAACGCTCACAGTGGATTCTGCTCATCCGCTCTTGATAGTCTCTATTTGCTTCATCCTTCCCTTCATCTTCCCTCCAGCACATGGGGTAAAGCACACAGTGGAGGAGGTATTCCTAGAAAGAAACTTTGCAGAAAGGCATGAAATGCATATGAATGAACAAAACCAGAACAGAACACAATTTACATTGGAGGGGTGACTTTGTGGGAGCTCATTCCAGTTCTGCTGTCTCAAGGCATTTACTGAGACCATAGCAAAGCGAAAGCTGGAGCTCTGTCAATTAGATGGTATCTAAAAGGCTACTGAGTAACAAATCACACATGAATGACATTAAAAAACAGGCCAGGTGAAAATTTTCTCCTAGTTCTACTCTGTTTGCAAGATGAAGAGATAGAAACTAGAATGTGGGAACCATATGGAGACACAAACCTACCAGAGGGCAGCGAGGGTGACAACATAGCTTCCATCTTCGTCCTATGGTCTGCTAGGAGGAAGAGAGCGCCTGATGTAAGCTAAAGAACCCATGGGGTTCTAGATTTGGGGGTGGGGATTGTCAGGAGCTAGAAGTAGTCATGTGTCCTACGGTGTGGAAAGATGGCCGTGTGTGACCACAGGAGCTTGTGACCACAGGGAGGTGGTATGGAGTCTGGGAATAGCTGGTGTGTGTGTGTGTGTGTGTGTGTGTGTGTGTGTGTTAAAGTGAGCGGCTCATAAAGTTGACAGAGAAGGAATATTGTCAACACTGAAAATAAAGGTCACCCTTGGTTTTAAGAAATTATCTGAAAAACAGAAATATAAAATCGACTGATGAGATGTTATTGCCTTGAGTTCTACTTAGAGTCAAATTATATTAGAGACTTAGCTAGAAAAAATCTATCTTTAAGTTCCTTTCTGAAAAGGTTATTTTTTTTTACCTGCATAGATTAGTGTGCTGTGCTAGGAAAAAGAACATATTTATTGAAAAGAATGTTAACCGCTGAGTCTGGCAGACTCAGTAGTCTATTTTTTTAAAGGTATAGAATGGAAGACAAGTACCAACCAACTGCCTGGAATGCTAAGGGTCAAAACCTCAATGAGTCAGCCAAGATTTAGAGCCAGATTCCATAGCATGAGATACAAGTTCTTTCTGTTTATTCTGCATGAAACAGAGCCATGCAGTTGTATAGACTTCTTTAGGATTTGGTACTATTGACTACTAGAATAGTCACACACAGCTTGAAAAGCTAATCAGGAACAGCCAAATAGAAACAAGTAAGGAGTTACTTAAAGTGCTGGGAAATCTTGTCTCTGCTCTAGGCTGCACATCCAACCCTGACTAGCTCCAGGAGCATCCTGGGAAATCCAGAGTTGGAATTTACTTTCTCCCAGCCAGCAGCGGGATCACTCAGTGCTGACAGTGATATGAACCAGTCTGGAGGAGATTTATTTCCTCAAATAATGGAATGCTTCCATCTTCTAACCATGGAACGGAGATTTTTTTTTGATAAAACAATATCTCCCTTTTCACAAGATGCACTTACTCTGGGGATATAATGACAATAAAAAATGAAGAAATCAATTTATATTTCCTTACAGACCAAAAGATAAATCATATTGAAGATGTTACCTGTTTGCCTGTTTCATAACAAATCACCTATGACATAATTAAAAGAGAAAAAGACCCTGGCAAAGCCCCTCCCTCCATACAAGTTCTGCATCCCTCATGGCCTTGAGCATCTCCTATGCAAGTCCCTGGACATCACATCCCCTGGTCCTTGAGCAGTTGCACATGTGGGCCTCTCGACATCATATCAAGGCCCATTGCCTGTAGAACACTTGAATGTGAACAGCAGAATGATTGGAGCGCATAGGCTTATGCTGGAGCCAGCACCTAGTTAGAGAAACTAAACAATGCATGGAGAGCAGTGTGCAGACTGCACGGAGCCTGTGATTGGGACTGGGGACTGATAGGGTTGGCAGGCTGACCAATGATCTAGAGAGTCACGTGGCTGTCTTCTAAAACACCTTATCAACCCCCAAACAATGCATTCCAGCCAGTGCCCCGCCTTAACATTCTTCCTATCTAACCAGAACTTTTCTTCTTGTTTTCTTTAATAAATCTTTGCATTTTACTTCTTCTGTGTCCATGGATTCATGCCTTGAGACCAGGACCTGATCCAGGTGTTGAAGTTTTACAAGATCGGTAATACCATAAGAATGCAAGTGTGCCTTGTAATATTCTATAAGTGAAAAGCACTTAAAAGAGTTTTCTCTCGAGAAATATGGGACAATTGACTCCAAATATAAATAGCCCTGTCTAGACTACAGGGCTGCCGTGTTCTGACAGAGGCAATTTCAGCGATCTGCCATCTCCTCCATTACATTATTCACATTCTTTAGGCTTTCTGCCATCCTTGTATTTATATGCTTGGTTTAGCATTCCTGCAAGTCATTGACACTCTTGTTGCTCGATATGTTTCACTTCTAAGTACCAGAAAGACTCCATGGGGACTGTGTGTGTGTGTGTGTGTGTGTGTGTGTGTGTGTGTGTGTGTGTGTTGTGTTCCTATATAAAACAAAAGCTGTAGTAGCTGTGGTCAAGTTGTCATATCAAAAGACAGTGGAGAAACTTCAAGCTGTTGAGAACAAGCATCCTTTAACACAGTCCCATGTTTAATAGCTTCAAAATTGAAATTTAGTTCATTGCATGTACTAAATGCACATGACAAATCCTGCAAACTTCCTGCTTTCAGAGTGCTGTGCAGAGGACTCAGAAGCTCTTGTGTCTTGGAGCTGTGCGGCTACATGAGAGGACATTGCAAGTCCTTGAGCATCTCTAGAGGCAGGGTGTGTGTGTGTGAGAGAGCGACACACAAAGAGAGAGAGAGAGAGAGAGAGAGAGAGAGAGAGAGAGAGAGAGAGAGAGAGATATTTCTCCTGTAGATGTCCTTGCACTGATGACCTTTAGGCTTCAGTAAGAAGAATGGAGACTGGTCTCCCACACTGCAGAGATGGTGTCCAGCTACAGGACACAGGCAAAGTGGAAGAAGCTTCAAGCTCCCCTCTGTGGTGAGATCCAGAAACCACGGACTTTGTCAAATTGGAGGGAGAAGCTGGAGAGAAGGTGGGAACTAGATCATCAGCCTTGTAACTGGAGGGAGTGAAACATGAGCAAAGGAATTGGGAAGCCTGCAGTTAACCTGAGCAACAGAGCAGAGGTGACCCTCTAAGAGCTGTTTATGCCAGAGCTATTGGGAGGCCCAAAAGCTATCTTCAAAAAAGTGTCTCCAGTGAGACATTGGATTCACCAAGTTCCATTTGATATGGAGTTCTTTGGCATGGTTTTAAGAGCATATTTCCAGAATAATTGTGGGTGTCCTGAGTGCTGATGAGGCTGTAGGTGAGGTCTGTAGAAATGGTTCAAGCAGAGGCTAGAGGATGGATTACAAGTCTGTGAGGTCATTTTGTAGTTGTCAGATTTTGTTAATGCAATGGTAGTTGTACAAAATAATAGGTTTCATTGTGACATTTTCATACACACCTTGATCACATCCACATCTCCTATAATCTTCTCTTGATTCCCACACAGTTCCTCTTCTACTTTACTATTTTACCTCATATCAACACATGTTGCTTTCTTGGGAGCTTGTATATGTTTTTTAAAAAATACTTTATTTATTGTAAAAATACTGTACAGAGGGGTTACAGTTACATGAGTAAGGTAATGAGTACATTTCCTATTGAGCATTGTTACCTCCTCCTTTGTTTTTCCCCTAACATCCCTTCCTGCCCCACCTCCCCAACTCCTTCTCCCCCCAACAAGTTGTAAAGTTCATTTTCAACATAGTGTCTTGTACATCTCATTGTTACGATGGGTCAACCTGTATTCCTATTTAAGCATTTTGTTTTTTCCTTCCCCTCCCCAAATTAGAAAAGTGTATATACAAGATGCAGTGCATCAGAATTAAATACAGTGAAAACAGGGGTTATACCATGGGGGAAGAACATACAAAAGAAACAAAAAAAATCACATAGTACATTAAAAACAATAGCAAACAAGAAAAAAACCACTTATGTCCCTCTCTTGGGGTTCATTTCACTTAATATCATCTCATATGGTTATATATGCATAGCTTTTGACCTTTTCTGCTTGTCCTAGACATATGCTAGTTATTACAAATAAGGGAAACCATGGGACCTATGTTTCTTTGGGGCTGGCTTACTTACTTCACTTAATATAATTTTTTCCAAATCTTTCCATTTCATAACAAATGGGGCAATGCCATTCTTTCTAATGGAGGCATAGGATTTCATTGTTGATCCATTCATCTTAGCTAAGGTAAATAATGTTGCAATAAACATAGTTGTGCTGGTAGCTTTAGTATACCAGCACATATACACACAAACATACCAGTATAGTATGTTTGTGTCCGTTTGGGTAAATGCCCAAAAGTGGGATTGCTGGGTCATAGGGGAGCTCTATGTGGAGTCTTTTGAGGAACCTCCATACTGCTTTCCAAAGTGGTTGAACAAGTTTACACTTCTTCCACCAACAATGCAGTAAGGTTCCCTTCTGGCCACATCCCCTCTAGCATCTAGAGTTCCTGATTATAGCCATTCTAACTGGGCTGAGGTGAAATCTCAATGTTGTTTTGATTTGCATTTCTTTTATGGCTAGAGAAGTTGAGCATTTCTTCATATGTCTATTGGCCATTCTTATTTCCTCTTCAGGGAAGTTTCTCTTTAAGTCTTTAACAGACTTATTTATCAGGCAGTTGTTTATTTGAGGAGTTGTTGTTGGGAGATTTTTTTGAGCTAAGTGTATTTTAGTTATGAAACCCTTGTCCATTGTATGGCTAGTGTAGATCTTCTCCCAATCTGTGGGCTTTCTATTGATCTTGCTAACTATGTCCTTTGCCATGCAGAAGCTCTGCAGTTTCATGCAATCCCATTTATCCAACGTTTCTTTGATTTGTGCGTTTCTGGGTCTCTATTAAGAAAATTTCAGCTTGTGCCAAGGAGGGGGTTTTGTATATGTTAATGAGGTCCCTTATGACATTCTCATATATGTCTATAATAATGTACTTTGATCCTAGTCACCTCTGCATTACCCTCTCTTGCCTTCAATCTCTGGTCCCCTCTCTTTTCCCAAAGGGTCCCCTTCTATGCTTATAGCCTTTTGAAAAACCTACATTCCACATAGAAGAGGGAGCATAATATATCTGATGTCAGTTTATTTTCCTTCACATGATGATCTCCAGTTCTACCCATTTTCCTGCACATGACATAATTAAAATTCTATGAGATGAGACAGTTCATAAGATTTTTATCCCTGCATTCCTTCAAGTACTGGACTTTACAGGGTATGGATATGATTTCAAATGACATAATAAAACTTTAGGTCTTCATTATTTAAAGTTGCCATAAACCTTTAATGGCCCTCAATGAATGCTTTTGAAAATAATTTGACTTGCATTTTGTTCTTAATTGGCAATACAGCCAGGCAGCTAAGTATTTACAAAGTTTCCTCCTTGACTTCCAAGGTCTCTCTCCAGATCGTCTCTGTATTTAGCAGTATCATTTGATTTTAATGGACCCAGCATAGTGACCTTCAAAACGAGAATTGTTTTCCCTGATGTCCTGCGTTATGCTTGTGTTATTCCTCCTTCATGGTCATTATTGATTTCTCCAACTCCAGTAAAATAGAAGATTGATAAGACATAAAGAGCAAACCCTGGCATTTATCATCACATTTAAACTCTATAGAACCTTTCATGTCTTCGAGATGGAAGCAACTGGTGGGCTTTCAAGGTAAGCCTCAAAAGAAATCACATCCGGGAGGCAGCCTGCAAAGGACTCCAGATCCCTCCATCTTATTCTGTTGCCTTAGCAACAGTTACAGCAAAGCTTGTCATCTCAGAGCCTATTGGGAAAACACATTTTCCTGCACCCTATCAGTGTGACAAGCACAACAGGATGCTCATTTATCTAACCTGACAATCCTGATAAAAAGTTATACATTTCTCCCTACTGATAAGAGGCAATGGAGTGGATGAGAAATGAACGCAAACCAAGCTAAATCAACTCATTGCTCCTCCCCATATACACATTCTAAGTTCTGACCATGTCCTGAGCACAGTCCAAGGCTCTGCCAAGAAACCAAACACAACTCAGACACTCTGTCTATATGCTAAAAGATTATTGCCTAGTCAGGGAGTCATAATCAAAATTGGTATTCCAGAACAATGCAAAGGTCATGAGAATTCAAGGGAAGGGAATGATTAAATCCATTTTTCACTTATGGGCACAGTTTAGTTAATTGTATTCAGCACTTACATTCTCTTTTCGCTTAACCCATAGATATGCTGGTTTGGATTTTTACAAGTGTTTGCCAGGTGCCTATGAATTATCAGATCCCAACAGCCAGGACTTAAAACTTTTGCTGAAAATGTGTGTAGTATTAGGCATACTGTGACTGCTATGTTCTGACTTTATACTATATTTTTGATGTATAATCTAAATAAAGCACATGTGCCAGCATGGTCACATAACATCCTTTGTTGGAGGCACACATGGAGTAAGTACTTTTGGAGGTCTTTCCTTCCCTTGTTCAATGTGTACGGTAGAAAAAGAGTCATGATATTGAAGAATATAATCCTGGGGTTATTACCTACAAACTGCGCATTCTTGGGCAGAATTTGTCCCTTCTTTTGGTATTAGTGTAAAGAAGTACATGTTGAACCCTTAGCAAGGTGGGTCAGTGATTTTTGCAATTGATTGCTGGTACATGGAGTTTCCATGTACCAGCAATCATAAACAATAGAATATTGTAATTGCAATGGGATGGTTTTGTAATTCTAAGCCAACATCATATTTGATGTTCTGAAATGTTTTGACACTCTTGTGCTCATCTCTTCCTACTTCCAAACTTAAGTGATTTCTTCTTATTATGGCTATCAAATTTGCCCCCTGAACCAACACTGTAAAATGGGTCCTATTTTGCCTACGAGGACATTTGAACCATTCCAAGTAATTACAATTCAGCTCTTTGTATAATTAGATATTTAGCAAATATATCTTGATGATGATTGTTTTATCTTTAAATCAATCAAGTCATCAGACCAGGAACAATACTAAGAAAATCTTGTCAGACGTTGCAACAATGAGAAGTACAAGTTGTCATGTAGAAAATGAACTTTACAACTTTGGTGCGGGGGGGGGGGGGCAGGGGGGAGGGGAGGGAGAATTGCGTTGGGGGGCAGGGAGGGGGAGGTTGGGAAGGGATGTGAAGGGTAAACAAAGGAGAAGGCTGCAATGCTTGATAAGAAATGTACTCATTATCTTGCCCATGTAATTGTAACCCCTCTGTACAGTATGTTCACAAAAAATAAAAATTAAAAAAAAGAAAATCTTGTCAGATTCACACTTTTCATCTATCAAATTGAAAATAAACTTGTTGAGAATTGTAATATTGTCATTCTAGAAAAGAGCTGGAATCGTTTTGTCTTATCAGACTTGAGATCAATAATGAGTGACTCTGGTCAGGAGTCAAACCATTTCTGTTATTGTAACTGGCACACTTGTCAGAGGAAATGTAAACAGTAATCAGAGCCTCTCTAGTAATCTCATTGATTAAAGATTTTGCATTCCTCCCCCTGGCTAGCGGCCTTTCCTTCACATTTCTTTTTTGGTTCCTAGGTTCCTATCCTACCTGTCTGTTGAATTTAAACTGTGACATTACTAGCGAGAACTCATGAAGCTCTCTGCTGAGGCTGTATCATTCACAACCAGAACTGCCTTTAAAGGGCCAACATCTTTCTCAAAAATTAAGAGGGCAGTTGGAGAGAATCACACATAATAACAGGCACCACAAGTAAAAACAGTTTGAGCAAATCCTTTTTATCTAATTCTCTGTCATACCTCAGACCCAACTTTTCTAAGCACAGCTTACTGTCTTACCCCTGGGTCTTACCCTAAATGATCTGGGATTTTCTGGGTTATTTAGGCTTGAAGGCTCAAGTTAGTGTTGGCTCTACTCAAGCACTGTTCAAAACTATCCTTTTTCTGACATAACAACTTGTACATCTCATTGTTGAAAAACGAACTTTACAACTTTGGTGTGTGTGGGAGGGGTGTTTGAGGGGGGGAAGATGGGAAGGGATGGGAAGGGGAAACAAAGGAGGAGGCAACAATGCTTGATAAGAAATGTACTCATTACCTTGCCCATGCAATTGTAACCTCTCTGTACAGTATTTTCACAGTAAAAAACAAAACAAAACAAAAAACCAAAAAATAATCTATCCTTTTTATCTTCTTTGCAGATGTCTGTATTTCTCTGTCGTTTTGGTGGTCTGGGGATTGAACGCAGGGCCCATGGTTATTAGGAAGGTACTGTACCACCTGAGCTCTATAACTCCAAGTCCCTTTTTACTTGGGTTATTTTTGAGGTAAGGTCGTTCTTTATGCCAGTGTTGAACTGTGCTACAATCCAATGACTTTTGCTTCCCTGTGTCTTAGAATGTTAGGCACTTGACACTACACCCTGAAACTGAGTGGCAAGAGAGCTTCCAAATTTTAATGCCTGGGATAGCCTCACAAACCGTAACTCCTCAATCTCTGCTCCCCAGTAGCTAGAAATTATAGGTTTGAGTCACTGCAGCAGGCCAGATTATCTTTGACACTCATACCTTCTTCTTGTCATTTATAACTGCCAGACTTTGAACCTTCAAATTTAGATGGCTACACTGTGGCCTCCTCACCATCTGAATCCATGAAGGTTTACTTTCTACTAGATTAATCTTCCTATATATTTCATTTCATTGTATTAGCCACAGACTTTTCTATTGCCTCCGATTAAATTCCTCCTGCCAGTAAAGCTCCTGTTTACTCCTAAAACTCCTGTGATTTACATTTAGAAGTATTTTTGTCACTAATCCTCATATACAGTGTATTTGCTCATCCTTGCTTTGTTACCTTCCTCAGGAGAGCTTTTCTTCCATGTCTCCTTCCCTCTCCACATTCTTCAACTTGCAAATTTAGTACCATTTCATCCTCTAGGACTTCTCTACAATTCTGAGTCTGATTGTTTGATTTCTCTTCTTTTGGTTCTATAATGCCATTTCTCTGTATCTTCATTTGAATCCATGGCCATATTCTTATTTTATTTCCTGGACATTGTGGCAACTGTATCCAAGATGGCTCCATATGTATGTATATGTATATGTATGTGCACACACATGTATGTATATCTACTCACACACACACACACATATGTATCTTTGTATGATGAACTTTCATATTGAATTGGGACTGGCCTTGGTGACCAATAGAAGGGTAAAAATGATAGATATGACTCTTAGACAACACCATTCATAAAATGTGATGGTGAACCTCAGCTTTG
This sequence comes from Dipodomys ordii, assembly GCF_000151885.1. NCBI lineage: Eukaryota > Metazoa > Chordata > Mammalia > Rodentia > Heteromyidae > Dipodomys > Dipodomys ordii. The sequence goes on from NW_012267314.1 coordinate 7,936,326, forward strand.
TCCTCCTGGAGTCATTTGGGAGATGTGTCACCAAGACATCATTTGGCTCTGTGAAGGCACCTGCATGGTTGAGACCCATTTTCCAGCACTAACTTGTAGCTGCATACGTGAGCCATTATTTTTCAGCCCTAAACAAGTCAATCTGAGCAACTTCATAAGAGTTCTTAGCCAGAACTGTCCAGTCAAGCTACTTCCAGGCTTCTCCTTCACAGAAACAGGGGAAGACATGCCAATGACTATTCAGTTATAAGTCACAAGTTTTGGGAGATGATTTCTTCAATAACAAATAGGAGAAAACAGTATAATTTTCCCCTCCAAATACAAGGTCTTCATGTATAGAATATTTGTTTGATAATTTAGGATACAGGTAACAATTTAGCTTTGTTCTACCTCACAGTATCACTAGATGCAGCAGTTGAAGTTTAAAAAGAGAACCAAGGTTTATTGAATTCTTCCTAAGAGATTCTACATAGACACAGACTTTATATACATTAAAATAAATGGCTGTGTACAGAGATACGCAACAAGATATTTCTGACAACATGAAACACTGCAAAATAAGTTTGGAAAATAAATAAATGAATGTTTTGCTTTTTTAAACATTTCCCAGACATGGATGTTGAAGTGAGTTGGTGCATGTGAGAGGATTTAGTAAGCTCAAAGGTACTTTGTATATGGTATTATGGTCTGCATCAATGTATTTTTCTATTGAATTCTTTCAAGAAAAATTAATATCTACCTTAGTACTTCCATTGCTTTGCTAAAATTAAAATTGGGCCTGTTATTGTGACATAAGTGTCTCTTACTTTCTGAAAAGCAGGCAAAAAGCAAAAGAAAGATATTTTCAGATGTGGTCTGAATGTTATCTCCTCCGAAATTCATATATTGAAATCTAAGTCCCACTTGAAAGTATTAAGCGGTGGTGCACATGTTGTTATGCCATAATGGTTGTCACAGAAACCAGAGATACAGTCCCAGGGACTACAAGATGCTGGGAGTCCTATCAGACACAACCTTGGATTCGAGATGAAGATGAGAAATGAGAGGTTATGCATTCAAAGAAAAGAAAGAGTGGTTTCAATCATGAGTGCTTTCAATTCCAAAGTGCGTCCTAAATACAGAACTGTTGTCTTATGTTCTTGCCATTTATATGGAGTAGATGAAATGTCTTAGCTATTTAGCTACAGACGCAAATGACCTGACCTCAGAGACACTAAAAGTCACCCTAGACTCAGCCTCCAGGTTAGCTGGGGGCAATCCTTCTGTACCTATTTATAGCTTTTTGACTCGACAGTATTTTTAAAAATAATTTTAGTATCCCGAGTCCATAATATGAGTAAAGGTTCATATTTTAATGGCTAATATAACTCTAAAACATCTTTACATTATGGAACCATAAAATTTATTTGAGGCTGTAAAAGGAAATAATTTTTAAACCTATCACTTGGAATATAAAGGTGCTAAATGGCATTTTTAGCTGAATTCCTGCAGAATTTTTACCAGTTGAAATTAGAATTAGCCCCTACAATGATAGGAATCCTGGCAATTTTCTCATATTTTTGCATAGGTGTGCGAAACTTGCAGTAAATATGCATTTATGCAGTAGCTTTCTTTTATACTTGCTCTCATTATGTCAATGTGACATGATAACCTTATAAAATGTTCCTAAACTCTCTGGCATTTTTTTAGAGGTTCTTCCGGGATTACATAGACCTTGACAGGAGTTTCTTCATTACACGTCCAGAGATTGTATTTTTCCTAAGACAGGTACTTTGCCTAATTTAGTGTAAATGTCTAAGATTGCTCAAATTAAAGCAAATGTTTTAAATAATTCCAGTGTGTGTCAATGGTCTCAATGTACCATGGACAGAATTATGAATGCAGTTCCATCAGGCATAAGTATCAAATGTTCTATACCACCTATACTCCGAATGGTTCTTTCTCAGATTTAGGAATCTGCCAAAGGCAGCGGCGAGTGGAATAGAGCCCTGGTTCTATTTCTATTACTGCAGTCTTTGAGTCTCCACTAGCACCACCGTGCCCCTACTAGCACTCAGTAGCTTCTTCTACTGAGCTGGCAGTCAAGTCTCTAGTCTTTCTTTAGGTCGATCATTGTTTCTTCTACACCCATCTTCTTCAAACTTCAGCAAGTGGCAGATTTCCCTGAAGGTCGTATTAAAACATATTTACCCTGGGCTGGGAAGGTGGCTCAATGGTAGAGTGCTTGCTTTGCGTGCATGAGGCCCTGGGTTCGATTCCTCAGCACCACATAAGCAGAAAAAGCTGGAAGTGGTGCTGTGGCTCAAGTGGTAGAGTGCTAGCCTTGAACTGAAGTGTTGAGGGACAGTGCTCAGGCCCAGAGTTCAGGCCCCATGACCAACCAAAAACAAAAACAAACAAACAAATAAACTAAAAACCATGCTTACCCAGCTAGTCACCTGTAATCCTTAGCTATTCAGGAAGTTGAGGCCAAGAGGATGAAAAGTCTGTGAGATTCCAGCAAGGAGCTGGACTGGAAGCATGGCTCAAGTGGTTGAATGCTAGCCATGAGCAAGAAAGCCAAGCAACCCTGCAAAGTCCTAAGTTCAAGTCCCATTACTCCCCCTTCTCCCCGCCCTGATACACATACTCAAAATCAAAATCATCTATCCTAGAGTTTCTGATTCAGAAGTCTGGAATGTGAGGCGGTGATTTGTATTTCTGATCACTTGGAAAGTGTTGCTGATGTCCTTGGTCTAGATCAGCCCTAAGAATCACACTCTAGAACTAGATTTCTAGCTTTAAGTCAGTATTAGTCTTAGCCCATTTCCTTGCTCATAGTTCTGGAATATTCCATTTCCCTTGGAAGTCACTGTCTTTAACAAAGCATCATTATCTCCCTCACATTCACAAAACCTCCCTGGCTTTTGCATCTTTAACTGCTCAGGAACTGCCATTAGAGGAAGCCAGTCCAGCCAGGTGAAAAGTGATTTGTATGCATACATATACTTCTGCTTGAACATGTTATCAGGCAGTCTCAGTAAAGTTTGTTTCCTTCAGGATAAAAACTCAGTGACAGGGATGGCATGATTTGAGTAGTATCACTCTTAATCGACCATCAAAACTATAGACTTACCATTACTTTCTCTGTGTGAAAACAAGAAGGCTATAGCTTCTTGTGTATATGTACTAACTAATTTAGGACCAGACACACTTGCTTTTCCATGGCTGTCTCTCTACTGATGAAGACAGTAAGAACCAATTAGGTTCAAGTTCATTTTATTAATTTAATTAATTATTTTTTTCACTATGGTTCTGGAGTTTGAACACAAGGCCTTGTGCTTGTTAGGCTGGCACTCTATGACTTGAAACTCACCTTTAGTCCTTTGATTCTTCTTTAAACAAATCAAACATTTCTAAGGTCTCTTGTTTGTTCAAAAGAAAGCTGTCTTTGCTGACAACCTCCTTTAGCTATTTATTATGAATCATTACCAACTGAAAAAATTATTTTTATGTTTGGATGGTGTTGTAAAGGGAAAAATCAAATTTAATATGCAATGGTTGGGGTGTGTGTATGTGTGTGTGCCTCTATTATTATGTATTTTCCCCCTAAGAATTTAATAGAAACAGTTACTATTCACGATTGGTCAATTCCAATTGTTACTGAGGGTATATTTAATCGAGGGAAAGTAGTGAAGGTATAACCACTGTACTGCTTATGACAAAATAAAACACTTCCCCAAATTGCTGGTATCTTGGAGAACAGCTTTCAACAATTTCCACAGTAATTATTTCTGACCTGGAAAGTCTCTAATCTAGTAATTCTCTTATTTTATTACAGGCCCCAAGTTAATCAGTTGTCATAAAATTCACTCTATTATTTTGGTGATGCTTGAAATAGGATAATAGTCCGGATGGTGGCTTTGGGATGGAAGAATCTTGCCTCTATCTGGTGCTTCATTTTTTTTTTTAAAGATTCATAACAGGAGAACTCAGAACTGATTTTGAAAGAATGGCCTTTATATGAAAGTGTTTTCCCGGGGGAATATTGCCAGTTATTTCTGCTTCTGGCCTGAGTTTCATCCTCTTTCAATTTTATATTTAACTTCCGGGTCTCATTCACTCCTCAAAAGAAACTCTTGCCTGAGGATCAAAGGATTGTCTGGGAATTACACGATGCATGCAGAGGCCACAACATACAAGCAGACATAGAATTTAATTCAGGAGAGAAAAAAGTCCCACTGTCACCCAAATACAGGCTGTGCCATTGGCAATGAACTATTGTGTGTTTGTCTAGCCCCCGAATCACACTGAGCTTAAGAAAGGAGACTATGATGAGCGGACTTGACTGATTTTGCATGCCAATTCAAGACCAACATCTCCTTAGCAGGTGCATCAGTGAAAGGCTAATTTTTCTAACATTGTTGGTAGCTTCTCTATGCACAGCAGTAAAATCCAAATAAAATGGCCATTAGAGGAGAGCTGTATGTGTTAAAGGATGCCCACTAATGCCATACTTAATTTAGAAATACAGTGTCCAAGATGCTTGTTACTTTCTTCTGCAAATCCGCATTCAACTTGTGGACATCGAGTTTTATGCTATATTTACATCTTTCTGGAAAGACAAAGAGTAATCTGCTTCTATCCCTTAGACAACACTCCCAGGTTCTCTAGATGCCTTTCATTTTGTAATATTTGTTAGTATCTTTCAACTAGTCTCTAAAGTCACCTTTCACAAAAGTGGGAGGTAGATGGTCCTATACTTAAAGGTCTAGGAAGCTGATGATAGAATTAGAATTCAATTATTGTTTGATTTGCCAAGGTTTCTCAGTCTAGTCCATTGCAACTCAGAGCCGGGGATAGGAAAACCTGGCAATACTTCCCTAAAAATCCATTGTAAGACAGGTGTCGGTGATTCATGTCTGTAATCCTAGCTACTCAGGAGGCTGATATCTGAGGTCCAAGCCAGCCCAGGCAGAAAAGTGAGATTCTTATCTCCCATAAGCTACTCAGAAAAAGGTGAAGCCAGAAGTGATACTGTGGCTCAAGTGGAATAGTGCTAGACTTGAGCACAGTGAGGCTCAGGGACAGTGCCCAAGCTCTGAGTTCAAGCCGTAGGACCAGGAAAAAAACCCCACACAACTATTGTAGCTGAACTCTGGTGACTTCTCCTGTAATCCTAGCTACTCAGGAAGCTGAGAACTGAAGATTGTGGTTTGAAGCCAGCCAGGGTAGGAAAGTCCACGACATTCTTATCTCCAATTAGCCACCAAAAAGCCAGATCCGTGGCTCAAATGGTAAGGCACTTGCCTTGAGCAAAAAATCTCAGAGACAGCACCCAGGCACTGAGTTCAAGCACCAGGACTGGCACACACACACATTTATTGTAAAAGGAGATGTGAAAGGAGGTACAAGTCCTTGTAGGCTCCCTTCTCCAAACTTCAACCCAGCATATGATTGAATAAATGAAGGCTGAGCTTCAACCCAGGATGGGATGGAATGAGCGAATGCTGAGCTAATTTAATTGTCTTATTCAGGAAGTCCATCCTTATCCTGACCTTCAGAAAATAAATAAAAATAGACAGACTGGGGTGCACAGTTTAAGAAACATTTACTCTGGAGAATAATTTGGCATTGAGTTGCAACTGTACATAGCCTTGGACTGGGTATCCCACTTACAGGATCACTGACTTATTTTGGTGTTACTGGTGTTTGAACTCAGGGTCTCATTCTTGCCTAGCCCAATGTTACACCATTTGAGGCACCCTTCAGGCCTTTGTTTCTATTTTTCTTGCCATTTTGCCTAGGGTGGACCTTGGAATGTGATCCTCCTACCTGTATCTGGGATTGTAGCTAGGCACCACTTTCCCTGGTTTATTTTTTATTATATATATATATATATATATATATATTATTGTAAAGATACTGTACAGAGGGGTTACAGTTACATGAGCAAGGTAATTGAGATGGGATCTTGCTAACTTTTTGCCTGAGCTAGCCTCCATTCTCCAACTCCTGAGTGACTGGGATTATGCTGCCATTCCTTTCCTCTTAGTTCCCAGTTTATAGCGCACAAAATAATTCAGACATGCATGGGGGCATTAGGTAGACTTAAGTTTCTATGAAACATTCTTTCTTAATGTTAATTTCATATTCTGACCTAAGATCAAATTTATAGGGGAGTTTCAAGAGAAGTACATGAATACATGAATACAATGAACCAAGATAGCCCCCATCCTCAATCTTTGTCAGTTTCCCTAAAGTATTTTCCTAAACTGCTTGAGAATGAGTTGCAGACATTATGCCCCTTGACTGCTAGGTACATCCGTGTATGTTTCCTAAAAACAATAAATCAATGCTGATTGATGAAGCACTTGGAAGGCAGTGAAATTTATTAATGGAGACTCATCCCAAGAAATCAAGACTGGTTTAATTTTACCTTGATGCTCACTTACTGGGTAATGTCAGTCTGATTATTGGACTTCATTAGACTCATATTAGCTTTCCATTCCAATGAGAATGCTTTGGAAGTAGGAGGATGTAATAAGACCATGCATTTAAAGGTGTTCGCATCAGCCCTCACCCAAGTGTCAAACATACTCTGCTTGTCAACAGCAAATACAGTGATGAGAAACACAGGAATTGACATGCCTCCTTCCCAAAGCACATTCATAGACAAGCGATACTCTTCGCTATTCTGACCACCGGACTTTAAAAGAGATCACAGATCTTGATGAGGTTATGGCAAGCGCCACTGAACTATCCAAAAGAATATTGTTTTGTGAAAAAAAAATGTGTTAAACGCTGGAAGCCAGGAATGGTGATGCGTGACTGTAATCCAGGTATTGGAGTGGCTCAGACAAGAGGATCACAAGTTTGAGGTAACCCTGGACTGTGTAGGAAAAGTCTTTCTCAAGCCCAAAATATAAATAAAATAAATAAAAACAATGTGGGCCCCCATATGCATGTGACTAGTGTTTCATCACGAGGAGATGTTTTCATTTGCTCATTACTCCATGACCCTATTTTTTGTTTTGTCATATTAGACCTTAGGTGTTTGGGTTTGGGCTCTTCTGCCCCAGTCAGCCATTCTTACAGACTTGGCTGCAATCAGAAGACAAATGAGCCAATAATAAAAGTGTCTGTGTTCTATTAAGGTGCTGGTACATTATTACAATATTGTATGAATAACTATATTAAATCACTAAACCTATTAGCAAAGCTAAAGATACTTTATTAAATATCTCTTCATTAAATAACAGTTCTTCTGTCTAGAAGAGGACACTCTAAGAAGCCACCCATTATTATCCTGGGCTCTTTCCAAAACCTCGCCAAGCAGATAGTAAGCTGCATTCCAGCAATGCCTCTGGCCAAAGGCAGATCATTTGAGCAAGTACAATTGTACAACTTGATCAAGCTGAACCAATCCATTGGCAACGAAGTGTGTGCTGAGAGAGAAGGAATAGAAAAGCAATATTGGTCAGACTGGCGAGCTCACTGAAATTTAAGGCTGGTTGATTACAACATACCTTATATAATAAGAAGCAAGCAGAGAAGTCTGGCCTCAGAGAGAAAAGTATGCTAGAGAAATGCAACACATATAGAAAAGTTATTAGAGTAGAAACAAGAAGATAAGAAAACAAAAATAATACAGTGAGATTATCAAAAAAGAGGACAGAAAGCAAGGGAGAGAGGTAGAGTGGTACAAAGAAGACTAGAGAGAGAGAGAGAGAGAAAACGTGGGGATAAATAAAGAAATAAAGGGCCTGGGAAGGTGGCTCAGTGGTAGAGTGCTTGCCTTGCATGCATGAGGCCCTGGGTTTGATTCTTCAGCACCACATAAGCAAAAAGAAAAAAAAACAACTGGAAGTGGCGCTGTGGCTCAAGTGGTAGAGTGCTAGCCTTGAGCTGAAGAGCTGAGGGACAGTGCCCAGGCCCAGAGTTCAGGCCCCAAAACCGGACCCAAAAAAATAAAAAAATTAAAAAATAAAGAAAGAAATAAAGAGGGGGAAGAAAATGAATCTTTTTTTCTTAACTGAGAAAAAGCAGCATTTCTGCAGATCTGTTAGTGGATATATTTGGCAGTGGATGTCAATCGAAAACAGACAAGGACCCTCTAAAAAATGAGTCTAGTGGGGAATATACCCAGGGATTGCAACTAGAGATGCTTGTACAGTGACAAGTCACAGGCACATCCTGAAAAGATGGAGGAAAGGGATGATTTATAGGTGAAAAGTCCCAGAAAGTTGTTTTGAAGAAAGTTTACAAGTCAGTGAAGCCATAGATATCTCCATTGATGCCCGCCAGCTGCCAGGACTCGTGGTTCAGAGACACTGCTTGCAAAAAGTGAGAGCTATCAGGAAAGTCGAGGTTAGAAAGCTCTGCGATGGAAGTTCTTACAGGTACATGATCTGGTCATGAGGTAGAATGCAAGGATATCCAAGGTGGGTGTCAGAAGGTTCTTGTGGTGGCTCTTGTTTCAGAATTGAGAGCATCAGATCCCTGTCCTCCGATTCCTCACCTCCAACTTTCCACTTTGACATTTGACAATGTGTGCAAAACTGGCAAAAGTTGCAAACTTTGTACCCCAAAGATTCTTCAAAGGTGGGATGGTTAATTCTATATATCACCTTGGCAGGGCCCAGAGCCCAAACATTTGATAGAAGTTATTCTAGTTATTTCTACACAGATAGCTTTTGGATGAGACAAATATGGAGATCAGTGGACTTTGAACAACACAGAGTACTCCTCAGAGCTGAGTGGGATTTTTCTGATCAGTTGATTACCTCATAGTATGAAGAAACAATTCTCCTTAAGAAAGAATTCGGTTCTGGAAATGGGCTGCAGCTTGTTCCTGGGCATCCGTCTGCCTGCCTCCCCTGAAGATTCTAGACTTGGTAGGCTTCCTCAAAGACACCCACGAATTCATTAAAACCAGTCTGTTTGCCTGTCTGTTTCTATCCTGTCAGTTCTTCTTAGGGGAGCAGGGATAATACACTGGTGAGGAAACAAAACTATTAACTGCATTTGATACCATCTATTGATTTCTGATGGGAGCATTTGCACACTTGATGATATTTTCATTATCAGAGGAAGGAACCTCAGAAACTAAGGTGGAGAAATCTTTTTTTTATTCAGTCACAACTATTTGTGGATCATTTATGAAGTGTCAGGCACCGCCGCAGGCACGGAGGATATAGAAATAAGTAAAAGAGACAAGACACACATTATTCACCTCACTCCTCCTCGCAGATCAAAGACAGGAAATGGATGAAGCGTGTGTATGTTAAAAGGTGATCAATGTTTTGGGAAGAATAAAAAAAATAGAAATAGATGCATTAAAAACGTATGAGGGTAGGCCTTATTAAGGAAACAATGTGTTTTCAGCAGTTAAAAAAAGGAAAGGAATGGAGAGAGAGAAAGGGGTAGGCTAGGGGTGTACCAAGGGAAGGGGCAAAGGAAAATAATGGAAAATACAACCAATACAAAGAAACAACGGGATGCCATTAGCATTCTCCGGAGTGGATGTGGTATGGGGTGGCGTGGAAAGAGGGACTAATAAGGGACGAGGTCAAGACAGAAAATGGGACAGTATTACTTACAGAGCTTTGGGCGGCCCTCTAGGCACTGTCTCTGCTTTCACTTGGAATGAGATATTGAATCTTTGAGGGTCTTAAATGGAAGAGAAGCCAAGAAAATAATATACCGAATTCCTAAGCGACCCTTCTAACCATGCTTAACAATGTAGTGATTTCCGCCATCTTTGTTTCAGTTCCCCTCTCCAAATTTGGTTTCCACAAGCCTCAGAAATACAATCACGAGCCAGGTGAGAGGGCTGAAGCCTGTAATCCTAACTGCTTGGGAGGCAGAGATGGGAGGATTGAGGTGGGAGGCCACCATGAGGGAAAAGAAGTTTTTGAGACTCCAGATCAAATAAAGGCTGAGCATGATGGGTTTGTTATCATAAAAACTCAGATTTCAAAGGCTTTAGAACTATTTTAACTGCTAAGTTAGGGATGATCTAAACTTTCAAGTGCTGATCTAAATTTCCAAGTTTCAGACTGTAGAGAAACTGAAAAACTGAAAAACATGGAACATTCTTTGGTATTATAAAAGTTTTTTTGGTATTATACAGGTTTTTTTTGCTTTAAATATTGTTTAGTTACAAAATGTTCTACAAAATGGACTACAATTTTTATGAAAGCAGAATTAGGGTTCATTAACAGAGTAGTATCAGCATGTGGTATCACAACTTACTAATAAATGAAATAAGTAGACATAATGGTTTTTATGATTATGTTTTATTGATGAAGGAATAAGTAAACAAACCAGGATAAGATATGAGAAGAATTGTAAATTGAGATGATTTATAAGGCATATTTTATTTCAATTGAAAATGTTGAATATACTTTTGTTATAGTACTTCATCATCCCTCAGTAAGTAAATAATTGGGTAAGGAAAATTCTTCTCTTAAACACACACACACACACACACACACACACACACACACACACACACACACAGAGAGCCATAGCAAAATACTTGATGTAGGCTACTTAATAAAGAAAAAAGGCTAATTCTGTTTTATTATTTTGGAAGGGCTGTAACTTCCATGAGGGCTTTGTGCTGGAAGGAGAGCTGAGACAAGAAGGTCTCTTTTTATAAAGACAAAAAGGTCTCTTTTTATAAAGCCACCAAGACTTTGTCAGTTAGGCTCCATCCTAATGACCTTATCTAAGCCTAATCATGTCCCAAAGATAACACTTCTAAACAGCATAGTGATTAAGTTTCCACTCTCTGAATATCTCAGGATGAGATGAAATGTCATCCCACGAAGCGTTGGGAACAGACTTCGTGGCTTTCCTTTACGAAGCGATGGTTAACACTTGGTCCTCTTCAAAAGCTCTACCTCCCAATGGCCAGCCAGTGACACACATCTCAATAGAGTTTCAGACGGGACAGCCCATATTTAAACACTGCAACTCATAATTGTGTAATCTGGGTATGCCATGCAGAAGCCATAACACTCCTAAGATAAAAGATGAACATTTCTAGTTAAAAGAAAACAATTAATATGCTAAGGTTGTTAAGGTCTATGGTAATAATAAATTATGTAGCAGAAAAATTGTGAAGGAGGAGAAAAGAAATGTGTGCCAATATTTCTGTCTAGCTTACACGGTAAGCAACGGCCAGAGCACATCATAAATGTTTTAGTTAGATGGACAAACCATTCACTCTCGGGTGCTGATATTATCTATCTGTGTCTTGGAGTGTAGCTCCTGTGGATAAGGAGGGGCTACGTCTATACAAGCATGCTTGGATATACAAACATAATATATACATATGCAAATATATATTTGTGTGGAGAAAAGTATGAGCAGATATATCCCAGGTGTAGTAGGCACCTGGGATAATTTCCCCACCTAGAAACCTTGGGTTTTTCAGCAGCTCTACATAACCATTCCAGCTTCTGAAGGCTTTCTTACCTGTGGCTTTAGGAAGCTTGCTTTGGGCACTGGAACTACCTCATTGTTAAGAAAGATGGAATCATTGCACCTGGGCATTTCATGACCCCATGGCTTTCATACTGCACCGAGTACAGAGCCTTTGTCTCCAGTTGTACACATCCAAAGTCATCACTTAGGCTTGAAGGCTGAGAGATTGGGTTGAAATTACATGCTTGCTCTCACCTTCCTCTTATCTGTGCTTGTTCCTCTACTTCCCCATTGACTCTCCTGGAAACACATCTGTAATAAATAATTTCAACCTGAAATGCTCTCTCAGGGTTTGCTTTTGGAAGAATTCAACCCCAAATACCTTGATTATCTTTCAAGGGGTGAAGAATGTATCAGTGGTCATTCATACAGTTTTGCATTGTTGATTAATTTACAGTACAGTATTTTAAGACAAAGGAAAATAACTTCTGGTATTACTGTGCTCACTTTCTTGTGAAGAGCAGAGGCAAATTTCTCACTTGTTATGTGGAGGAAATGTGTGCAACTTGATTTCTATAGCAATACCTGATAGTGTGTTGCTAGATTTTCACTTATGACTTTAAGCCAGAATGCATCAGAACAAAGCAAGATATTCTGTACCTGGATCCTTTGTCCCCGTTTTAACTACACCAAAGTAACAGAAAAGGAGTTTCAAGGCTCACTTTTCATCAGCTTCTTTCATCATAAGACAGTAATTCAAAAACCACTCGCATGTTATCATTTCTCTTCAGTACCCAATTCTTTACCCCCTATTATTCTCAATAAATGGCTTAGAGAAATATTTCATAAGAGGGAATGTCTAGAGACAGTCTTGTTTTCAAATGTAATTGTAAAATTCTCAAACACACACTTTTGTCCTTCAATGGTTTTCTTATAAAATGAGTTCTAAGCACTGTCCTTGCCAAAGAAAAACGTGTCATCTTGACAGATGTCCTTTAAGTTCAAGCTCTAGTCAAGTGTTTATATGTAAAACATGGTATTCTTTCAGGTGAATTGCGATTTATAAACTGACCTCTAATTGGATCAAGGAAAATCTGATAAGAAAATTGTATTTCTTGAAATTTTCATCCATTCTTTCCAACCTGTCCAACTTTCAAGATACATTATTACCAAGACAGGAACAAAGCAAGAGGCACATTGATTTGCTTTCCTAACTGTATTTTACTTTAAAAAAATAGCATAACTGCTATTCAGTTGCTGTTGAAATCACTGCACTGTATTTTGCACTCTTAAAAATTATATGAAAAACTTTGCTCTGGTGTGCTCCTTTACCACCCCCCCCCCCAGCAAATATAGATACGGTATTTTTATCCAACTTGGGAAAAACGTACTTATCCTGAAGAAAGTATTTGAGGACTGAAAAAAAAAACCAAACAGTGTACAGAAAGGCTTCTCTCTTAGTGAGTTGGAAACCAATTAGTAGAGCAATTTCCAGCATATTCTCGAAGCATTTACAAGTGAATGAAAATATCTTTACTACCTTGGGTTTCCATATAATGTTCTTATCATTTTCAGGCTGTTTCTCCAGGGTGCATCCCACTAAACCTGTTGGGCTTTTTGTCTGGGCACAATTGCAATGAAGATAATACAGTAGCAACTCAACTATTGAGGAAAGTCTAACAAATGTGAATATTTGCAAATGAATTTCTCTTTGACCATTGCATTAAATATGTTTTTATTTTGATTGAGATATAATGTACATAGCATAGAATGCACAAATTTTAGCTATCCAGCTCAGTAAAATGTTGTCATTGTAAGTATCTGCATATCAATCCAAAACAAGATAAAGAACACTGCAATTACCTGAAGAAATTTATTCTACTTTTCAGTCAATTCATTCCACTTATACTTTCTGACTTCTCCCTCCAAGGAGAAGCTCCAGGTTTCCTTAGACATTATGTAAAAAGGATTGTGAAGTATGTCTTCATGCTCTTGGCTTTCTTGTTCAAAATGTTTTTACTATGTGTTTCAGTAGTTCACTCCTTTTTATTGTTGTGTTTTATGAATGTATTATAATTTCTTTATCCTATCTTTTCTTTTTTTCTTTCTTTCTTTTTTTTTTTGGTCGGTCATGGCCTCAACTTTGGGCCTGGGCGTTGTCCCTTGGCTCTTCAGCTCAAGGCTAGCACTCTACCACTTGAGCCTCAAGGCCACTTCTGTTTTTTTCTGTTATGTGGTGCTGAGGAATTGAACCCAGGGCCTCATGCATGCAAGGCAAGCACTCTACCACTGAGCCACCTTCCCAGCCCCTATCCTATCTTTTCTTGATGAGCGTTTGAACTTTTGTTTTTTAGTTTCTCAAATAAATCTGCAAATATTCAAGGAAAAAAATCTTTACATGGACATGCTTTTCTTTCTCTAGGGTAAGTAAGCAAAAGTGGAATTGTTATTATAGGAAGGACACATGATTAAAATTTAAAGAAATTTGCAGACACTTGTCCAAAAGATTTGTATCCTTATTGCATCCTTATTGATGCTGCTGTGTCAATTGTCTGTGCCAATGATTAGTTTGTATGTTTTTGTGCCTTATAATCATGGGATCTTCAGCAAATATTGACAAGAAATGTTAAATGTGAATAGTTCTGCCTTTTTTCCCAAAGCTTTAGGGAAAATATTTAATATTTAAATAGCACATACATTATTAGCAGGAGTTTTCTCAGATGAGGGAAGTTTCCTCCTGTTCTTACTTGAGAGACATGTTTCCAGGAATTAAATTTTATTTCACTATAATTATTAATGCATATTAATGATACAGCTTAATGAGTTTCATTGTACCATTTCTGTACATATCTAAGTCATATCTAAGAGTTTTAAATGTGAAATGAGTATGCAATGTAAAGTAGATGTTTGCTTTTGTCCAAAGCACACTGTTCATGTCAGCACATGGGTTTAGTTTTCCTCACTCTTCTGTAAAGCAGTGATTTTTCAAGTGTGCAACAATCCTTGCACAGCAATCTTTATGTTTGGCATAAATCTGGTGTTGCAACGGATTTGAGAACAGACAGATGACTGCAAAAGCCAGTTTCGGTGAATCCAAACACGTGCAGAAACTGCCCCATGCTTTTACTATTTTTTAATTTGTAAATTAAAAATATTTTCATTGTCTTTAGGTAGCTGTACAAAGGAGTTGCCGCCCACCAAGCAGTTTATGAATACAGTGCAACTTGGTCAATGTCATTCACCCCTTTCAGTATTCTCACTCACTCTTCCTAACCCACTCCTTCCCTCCCTTACTTAACTTAATTTTAGGTTATGTATCCTTTCTTCGGTCATTTAACAAAGCAGATTATGTGTACAATGATCTTAACATCTTCACTCCCATTCCTACCCACTCCATCCCTTATATTTCTCAATTTTGTGGTATAGACAGTGAATTCTTGCTTGCATTTGGCCCTTCTCCGCTTCCGCCTTTCATTCTTCTATCCCTCCACCCTCCCCTCTTATTGACTGACTGAATGTCTGCTAAAGCTTTGGCAGTCCAGGCTGGCTACCAATGGTCTGCCACAGCAGGATATAGGAGTCGTTGTGAGAATATAAGAGTATATTGTGCTCTCTTTAAAGTACAGCTTTTCTAGCACTGGGACCCACCCATGGCTAGAAATTGATTCTGAGGTGTGACATCACCAGGTGTAATATCACATTCCAGGGGCGAGTGAAGATTCTAGAAGATGCTCATAGCAATCCTTGTGGATTGACAGCTACAGATGGGCAGACAGAAGTGGGAAAGGGGTCTTTGCTGGGGGGATACAGGGCATTGTTGACTTAACTCTAGCATCTTTGGAGGTCGCAAGACCTTCCTGTGTCTACTCATCAAGTTTTAGAATTTCCTGTTACGCTCATCCCATGTGCTGCCTTTAGGGTCTATGGTGTGTAAGTTCCTCTTACAGCAACCTCCTGGAAGTGCTCAGCCCCCTCCTCTCTATTTCCTCAGCCCCTTTCCTCCTGTCCTGCCCCACATCTACTGTGGAGACGTGGCCATCAGTCTAGCCCTACTCTTCTTCTGTGGGCTCCAAGTTCAAATGGAACTGGCTTTTGTCCTTCCATAGGGAGACCTGGGAAAGACCCTGTTGAGCTGCCATCCATCCCCAGCTTTCTGGTCACAAAGGCCCAGACAGGACCTGTTTCCTACCAGAAAAAAAGATGATAGCCAGAAAGAAGCCAGAGGTAATATGTGGCCAGGCTGCTTGGGGAAAAGACTGCTACTCTTTCTGGATTCTAGAATTCAGCTAAGAGCACTGGACTCCAACATGACTTTTCCCAGGTCACAGTGGTATTCTGGTCAGCAGTTAGAAGCAGCAAGTGTCACTGTGAATTGGCTTTGGTGAAATATAATCAACAATCTAAGAATACAGGTTTGTTACCATTATGGCACTTTCTCAATATTGATTGGATAAAATTATCCAATCAATGGAAATCACTGCAGTTGTGTGTTCATTGTTCATGAGCGAAGGAAATACGTGACTCACAAAATGTTAAATGTTTAATCTTTTCAAGATTTAATTCCTTAAGAACGCATGACAATTTCACTAAAATCAAAGCACTGAATCTTAAACTCATCTATTCTAGTAATAACATAATTTACAGAATTGAAAGACAATATTCACTTTGAACAGGTAAAAACACCCAATATTTAATGTCCTTTGGCATGACTATATAATGAAATATGCTACCTTTAAGATTACATTATAAAATGCTGATAATATAAAAATGCCTATAATTAAAATAATGATTTAACATTTTAAATAGAGCATGTGACCTCAACTATATTAGGAACTAAATTAATTCCTTCCTTCCTTCCTTCCTTCCTTCCTTCCTTCCTTCCTTCCTTCCTTCCTTCCTTCCTTCCTTCCTTCCTCTCCCTCCTCCCCCTCACCCCCACTTTCCCTACCTCTTCTCAGTAGGACTAGGGTTTGAGGCCACACACTGCTTTTTTCCACATGTGCTCTATCATCAAGCTATGCCTGTAGATTTTGGGTGATGAATTTTGGTCACTTCCTGACCAGGTCCATGCCTGAACCATAATCCACCTATTTTAGGTTTTCCATCATTGATGGGATGACAGGTGCAAACCACTGCTCACAGCTTCTTTCCATTGCAATGGAGTCAGGGAAGCTTTTCTTCATGGCCTGCCTGCCACTGCAGTCCTTCTCATCTTAGGCTTCTGAGTAGCTAGGATTACAAGCATGAACCACAAGCACTCAGCTGCCGCTTCCTCCTCCTCCTCCTCCCCTTCCTCTTTCTCCTCCTTCCCCTCCTCCTCCTTCCCCCTCTTCTTTTCCTTCTCCTCCTTCTTCTTCTTTTGAGATAGGATCTCACTCTGTGGTCCAAGCTCTATTGGAGCTAACTATGTAATCCAGCCTAGCCTCAAACTCATGATTATCTTCCCTCTGACTCTTGAGTACTGGGTAGTGTGTCCTACCATGCCCAGTGAAAATTTCATTTAAGAAACATACACAAATTATTCTCTTTTACATTTTCAATGGATTTAGCATTGTGGAAAATATTTTTCTTTTCTTTTTGGGGGGGGGGTCATGGGGCCTGAGCTCTGGGCCTGGGTGCTGTCCCTCAGCTCTTCAGCTCAAGGCTAGCGCTCTACCACTTGAGCCACAGCGCCACTTTCAGCTTTTTTCTTTTTGCTTATGTGGTGCTAAGGAATCGAACCCAGGGCCTCAGGCATGCAAGACAAGCGCTCTACCACTGAGCTGCCTTCCCAGCCCCTTGGAAAATATTTTTCATATGGCTTTTGGGCTTTTCTATCTTTTATAACACAAAAAGGAAGTTACATACATATAAATATATATACTACAATTGTACAATATACACACCATATATTATAATATGGTTGAATTATTATTGGGCATATACATGTGTAGTACTTGCTTCTTTATGCATATATGATTTTTATCAACATCTAAATGATGAGGAAAAACTCAATTCGAACTTTAGTGACTTTTTACATTAACAAAACTATCGACACTAAGAGTTGAGACTAAAACAAGATGTGAGTAAGAAGTCTAAAGTTTGACAAGGGAAAAGCTGAAAGTGTAAAAGTTACAAAGCAAAAGAAAAAAACATATAGAATAAGAAAAAAAGCAATTGATTTTCTGAAGACAGGAGAACCAAGAATCTTAAATTCAGTAAGCAGAATGTAGCTCTCTCTCAATGGCCAAAAGCTGTTCAGAGGATTCTCAATTTATGGTGGTTTGATTTACAAAATTTCAAGCTTACCATGATGGTGAAGTACCAATACCATCATTCTGTTTTTCATTTTCAGTATAGTAGTCAGTACAATATTCTTATTAAATAGGTTGCTATTTTTCTCAATTGTAGAGTAACAAAAACTCTGTTCATATTTTAGTTAGGCTACTCTAAACTAGCATCTTTGGTGGGATAAATGTATTAAATGTGTTTTTGACAACAATATATTCAACTCAACTCACAAGGTGTTTGTTAGAATGTGAAATTAAGTTAGAATATAGGCCTAATGAGTATAATTTTAAGTTAAGGAGCCTTCCTATGTGGATTTATGTATAAAGTATGTAAAATACATGTGTACTTGAAACATAAGAGTCATCTGAAATGATGAATTTATGTATTTAAATAAACATCTTTTAGTCTAAGATGGATTTTATATTATGTATTTATGATTTCAAGAGAGTTTTTTCAAGAAAAATGAATATATGCTAAATTTAAAACCCTTAAGGAAGAAGAATATTTCTGTTGCTGTAATTAAATGTAATCAGAAAGCTCACAATTATGCACCCTGAGGTTGAGGGCTGATTTAATACTCATGAAACAAAGCTCAGGCTATGATTTATGAATTAAGTAATTTTCTCTGATGATAATAGGTTCTAGAATAATTGGAGCAATGGAGACAAATTTAGGTATGTAGGAAATGAAATTTCAAGGGAAGCAGAGATAAGGCTAGGCTGATTTTTTTCTGGGATCATCCCTAGTTACGTCACCTGTGTGAGTTTTGACATATTCCCTCAGTATTTACTTGTCCTTAGACCAGATCAAGGCATCCTGGACTTGGATTTTACTTTTAAAATGTATCTCTCATTAACAGTTCAACTTACATTTTGTCCCTTACTTGTTTTTCGCCAATCTAATCAAGTGCCATCTCAGTATTGAAAACATGGTAGGATTACACTCTTGGCTGTCCTGAGTCTGAAGATGACAGGACCTGACATACAAACTTTGTTGTTTAAAGTTGCCAGCCATGCATAAATCAGCATAAATCAGCCTCTTGGACCCCTAACCAAAACATCATCAAAAGAGATCAATTAAATGGCTCATGATGAAACGTAACTTGGAATATTACAATATCACTTAGTAAGAATTTTACTGTTGGATTTCATTTTGATGTGAAAAGATGGTTTTAGTATATTGTTGAATAAAATCATTATTTAGCTTAAACATAATTTGGTCTGTGTTAGTCAGCTTTCTGTCATCATGATAAAAAATAGTTTGAAAGGAACGAAGCTGTATCTCAGGTCATACTTGCAGAGGGTTTAATGCATGATCGCTTGGCCCCTCCAGTCACTTCGGACCTGAGGCAAAGTATGTCGTGGTGGGAGTGTATGGTAGAGGAAAGCATTTTACCTCATGGTGACTGGAAACAGAATCCAGGAAGGGTTGAGGAGTCCCAATATCCTCTTCAAGAGCCTGGACCGAACTTCCTTCCCTCAGGAGGCCCCACGTATTGAAGTGTTAGTGTAGGTAGGAGCAGCACTACTGAAGAGAGGCCCAGGGCTGTAAGATTTCACTCTAAAACTCCAGCCGAGCCAATGGTTAAGTTGGCTAAGTTGATAGTCAGTCCTGTTTTTCTTCTATGGTGCACACTACTCACATGACAGTCACAAACATGTGCCTTGAACAGAATGACCTCCATATGATTTTCCACTGGCATGCTAAGTCTAGAAGGGGCAAAGAGGAGAAATGTCTTCACCTCCTCAAAGGCACAGGTGTCCAGCTTCTTGCAGCTCGGCATGCACTGTGTACTGGAGAAGCTGTTTGTGGAGGGGGCTGTCAGGGGAGGCGTCAGCTTCTCACCACCTAGGAACCCCAGAGAAAATGTCAAGCCCTGACAGTTTCATTGCAATGGGCCTTTGAACAGGGCCCACCCTGCGCCGTGAGGTGTACTTTCATTTTGCTAATAAACCATTCCTTACTACCTTCCTAGTCTTTCTAGTTCTTGTACTGCACCTAGGGCAACTTCCTAATTTTATATGTTATACCTTAAATACTTCTGGAATGTTCCATCTGCGCTCTGTGTGTTTCTTAAATTCTAGAAATGGTTGTCTGAATAGCTTATGAGTTAACACGTCCATTGAAGGTACAGCATCATACATCTTGATCAGCATTATTCATCCCTTCTCTCCCCTTCCCCCTATTTCTTTTCCACAGTCATATCAGCTTCATACCCTTTATAAAAAATTCACATACATTCATTCAATATTATGACTGCAACCATCCACCATTCCCTTCATTGTTTTGTTTTCTACGATGAAGATAAAATACAAATGAAAATAACCAAATTTTAAGAAGTGGGGAAAAAAAAACTCTTGTGCATTCCAGTATGGAAAATACTTTCTATGTGAATATATAAAAATTTTACAACCTTCCATGTTTAGCACAGGTCTGGGCAGTTAATAATTTTCAACAACAAATGTAAAAAGAAATCACCAATTTCCCAGTCCCCAGTGTACAAATCACAATGTGTAATAGATATACTTGATAAAAATTGGGAGGTACTTATTCTGGGGTAAAGGGTCTGTTTTTCTGACAGTTATTATTGTCATAACTTGAAATATCTTGTCTTCAGCTAAAAGACCAGGGCTTCAATTATAGAGAAATATTCTGAAAACACGACTCCTTCCTGTGGCAACAACAGACTTGACAAGTAGTAGTTGCCCTTGGGCATTTCCTGCTCTTGTTACTTTTCTCTTTAGAAATGGTAGGCGCAGCCTGCTCTACCAAAAACCCCTACAGCAGACACCTGACCTCCTGAGTTTTTCACTATATCTCCATTATAATAAAAGCTTTGAAGACTTGTTAAAAAAATAATAAAATGGGTCTCTGGGCCTCGGGGTGTTCAAGTCCTTCACATTTTAAGACAGCTTTCATTAAGTAATACTTGGAAACTCCTAGCAATTCAGAGAGATTAGTCTAATTTCCTGAGTTGTTCTAATGCTAAAAACTCTCTGGTGATTCTGGTCTCCCAGTAAGTTGATGGGTACAAGAGTCTCTAGTGGCCCATACAGAGAGCAAGATGGGTGGGTGTTAACTGCGAGACAGACGGACCTGTAGACTTGCGAGGAGGCAAGCTCAAGCTTACCAAGTCTTACGTAATGTTCCATTCTCCAAGAGTTGCACAAGGACTTCCTTTGACAACAAATTAAAAATATTTTTTTTTGCTGTGTAAATTTTTATAGTAAAAGTGATGTACGTAAGTCAGATAGAATACATTTCTTTTTAAACAATTTCACCCCTTACCTTGCTCTCTCCCAGTTTTTCCCTCCCATCCCCACATACAAGTTGAATAATTCATTTTCAAAAGTGTCTAGTAAGTATCACTGCTGCATTTGTTCACTCTGTCCCTTCTTGTCTGTGTCCCCACCCCATACCCTTCCAAACACAGATAAATGCACCAATGAGACGAAAGAAAATGAAAACAAAAACAGCAACGGAAAAACCTCTTGTTTCCATTTCCTGGAGTTCATTTTGATAAATATTATTTTATATGATCAGATATAAGTATTGCACCTGAGACTATTCCCCTTCAGTCTCACTCTGTCTGAATGCCTAGAGACCTGTATAACTTGTTATGTGCCAGTCTTTGTTTTGCTTTGTTTTGTTTTACCATCCAGTTTTTTGATGCAGTAGTGCTATCAATACAATTTCTCCCCCTTTGAAAATGTTTACAGTCTTTTCCACAGGGACAAAAAACATAAAATAAAACCACTAAAAGTAGATTTGCTTTCTACTTTCTAAGGGTAATATAATGTTCTGTCTTTTAGAATGTCACTCAACCAGGCACTGGTGGCTCAGGCCTGGAATCCTAGCTGCTTAGGAGGCTGAGATCACCATTTGAAGCCAGCTCAGCAATTAAACCACCAAAAAAGCCGGAAGTGGAGCTGTGGCCCAAGTGTTAAGAGGGCTAGCTTTGAGCAAAAAAGGCTCCAGGTCAGCACCCGAGCCTTGAGTTCAACCCCCAGCCTCAACATGCACGCGCGCACACACACACACACACACACACACACACACACACTACTAGAATATGGCTCAGTAAATGTGAAGACAGGCCACTCTGACTCAGGGTTAATGGCTTCACATAGTATGCACAAAGTTTGTGGGGGGTTTCCACCCAATTAATAATTAATTATTAATACTGTGAACTACGGTAAAGACCTGAAAATGTCTTATGGTGACACTACTGAGTTTTCACAGCTGAACCACGTCTTGTGGACCTGAAAGTACTTGAGGTGCTGCCCCCAGGATGTTGGGTATTTGTTTTTATTGATTGATTGATTAGCTAGCACTCAAGGCTTCATTCATGCTTACTTGCCCTACTGATGCTCTGCCATTTGAATTCCGCCTCCAGCCCAGCATTTTTGCTGGTTATTTTGGAGATAATCTCTGGGACCCTTCTGCCAAGGTTAGCTTTCAACCACCACCCTCTGAATCTCAGCCTTCTGAGAATCTAGGATTACAGGCATGAGCTACTAGGATATTGAGTTTTAAGAACTTGTTATACCAGCATTATTTTCTTTTTAAAATATTTTTTATTATAAAGATACTTTACAGAGGGATTACAGGTACATGAGTAAGGTAATGAGTACATTTCCTATCTAGCATTGTTACCCCCTCCTTTGTTTTTCCCCTACCATTCCTTTCCTTTTCACTTCCCCACCTCCTCCCTTCCCCACCTCAAGTTACAAAGCCTTATGTTATACATATATTCTCTTAAGGACTCCGTTGTAGAATATATTTTATTATGTCAAATTCTCCCGTTAGGCCTTAGCTTTTGATGCCAGAAGCTGCTAGCAGGCAATTGAGTGAGGTAGGTCTAGCAGAAAAGGAAAGAACATGGAGAAGACAAAGCATATTATCTGGAACAGAGAAGGTCAAGGAACCAAGAAAGTGACTCCACTGCTCTCTCAGTTCAAAGGGTACGGGTAGAGAACTCAGACAGGTTCAGTGTGTACAGGATTACATGAAGCATGGAAGACAATGGATAGGCATGGAGTGAGGGTTGAGCTCAAGCATGAGGTGTGCACTCTGAAGAACGCATAGTCATATTCTTTCTTCAGGACATGGGAAGTCTCCAGAGTCATGCTCACAGTGGGATGAAAGTATTAAGGTTTAGATATAAACAAAAGCACAGAAAATATCATTGACTTTGAAGAGAATGTTCAGCTGACTATATGGTTGAATTTTTAAGACAAATCAAATGTAGTTATTTTTATCTAAATGGAGAATGACAGTTAAGATCCATTTGTTTGCTTTTTTATTTACAATAAGCATAAATGGTAAATGCAAAGTGCTTTAATAATTCCTTTAAAGCATCTTTCCTAATTTTAATACTTAATTTTACAAGATAGCTCTCTTGAAATAGAGTATCTCATTTTTAGATTCACAAATTAAATTTTACTCTAAACTGCTGAGGGTTGATGTTTATGGCCTGGATTAACATACAACAGAAGTAAAAACAAAACAAAACAAAAACCTGCCATTTACTTGTAAAAGTGAAACTGATTTAAGACATGAGACCAATACTTATTCATTTCAGTTCTAAGAATAGTGATTGATCTTTTGGTGAAATAGTTGATGGATAAATTGCATTCATTAGTAAGACCATCTTAGAAAAGCTGATTTTAATAGTAGCAGGTAAAATCGTTTTGAGCTTGATTTCTTTTCACATAGATCATTTTGGCAGAGTAAGACAGTCTGTCAAATACAAAATTCTATTTGTATATTTATAAACTCTATATCTTTTCCTTACTAATAAATGTAAACTACACTCTAATATTAGTTGTAAAGTAATTATACCTTAAATCAAGCCTTTTTCTTTTTCTTTTTCTTGACTCTTCTTTTTAAAAATTAATTTTTTATTGTAATGGTGAGGTACAGAAGGGTTACAGTTACATAAATAAGGAAATGAGTATAATGCTTGTCAAACAATTTTTTCATGACAATATTTCAAATATCAAGATCTTAGTTTTTGCTTTGTTTTTGTTTTATTTTGTTTTTAGTCATTTCCTTACTATTGGTCATCCAGATGGTTGTCAGTTTCATGTCTTTGAGGAATCACACCTCTCAGTGCAGCACTGTGCTCCAAAGCCAACTGAAAATCTCACTGCCTAGACTCGTGCAGAGAACAAATTAAAATTCAAGTTAAGGTTCTTTTGCTTCAGTGGCTTTGGACATCAGGAAATCAATGTAAATACCGTGTGAACAAAAGAGACTGAAGGAAGAAGAAATCTAGATCAAAGATTTGCTAGAATGAAGATATGGTCCAAGAGCAGGCTTGGACTGTCTGGATGAGCTTCAGAGAATAACTGTCCAAACTGACCTGCACAGCACTCAGAGTGTAGTGTGCTCTTCTAGAAGGAAATTCCTGGTGCTGAGCTCTAAAGAGAAATTCCTATCTCTGCTACTGAAGAGAAAGAGAATTAAGGGATGTTAGACAACCCAATTATGATGTCCTTGGCAATAGCTTTAAAAAACAAAACTCTGCAGTTCTCACCCAAAACCATTTTTGAGATGAAGGGCAAAATGTTAACTGTTCCTCTTATATTCATTTCATTTATTAGTTCTTAATAAAAACTAAAGCTTAACAGTAAATCAGATTTATGTGACAGGGTTTCCATCAGACAATAAAGTCACATAATCTAAGTTGTGGTTTTTTGTAGCTCTAAGTGACTATAGAACTAAAGCTCCTAATGTATTTGAATTTCCTCCCTGCCATTGTACTGGAATTACTTTCACTGAGATTACTATGACTTTCCCTTGAAACCATTAGGCCTAGTCTAATTTAATCTTTTAGCAATACTCACTTTGCTCTTTTAATATTATAGCTAAAATTTAATGTGTATAATGCTGAGAATTTTGCCTATTTTTAACACTTCAGCCATATTATTAACCTCAGTGACAGATGAGAAAATGGAAGCACAAAAGATTAAGTAACTTGATCAATGGATATTGAAGAGTAGAGTTCAAACTCTGTGTGCCTGATTCCAGAGCTGTTCTTAAACAATCTACTATCCTGTCCACTGCCTAGCGGCTTGCTATGTATCTGTCTCCCATGCTTCCTTCTTCCTGATTACCATTTTCATCTCTAGTAGAGTACATATTATTTGGTACAATACTATAGAATCTGAAGTA
This sequence comes from Dipodomys ordii, assembly GCF_000151885.1. Lineage (NCBI taxonomy): Eukaryota > Metazoa > Chordata > Mammalia > Rodentia > Heteromyidae > Dipodomys > Dipodomys ordii. The sequence goes on from NW_012267314.1 coordinate 7,961,190, forward strand.
GTTAGATACTATTCTGCCTTTAGTTAACTGTGACAAAAATACCAACGATAAGCTACTTTATAAAGAAACATTTTTTTTCGGTGGGGGGGGCGGGTGGGCAGAGTTTTAGAGGCTGAAAGCTGAAACAGTGTTATACAAGCGGTAGAGTGTACTCCATCAAGCTTTCCAGGCACAGGCTCGTCACATTTTTTTATTTGTTTAACTCCAAATTTTCAAAAAATTAATTTTATACCTCAAAGAACATATTTCAAAAGCACTATGAAGAATATAAAAATGAGAAGCATATAGATTGTTGTTTCTTTTGCTTTTAAATTCAAGATTTATTTTGTTATGATCTGATCTGGTACAAGAGATGATTTCAGTTTTCTTACATTTGCTGAGACTTCCTTTATGACTTAGAATATGGTCTGTTTTGGAGAATGTTACATATATGGTACCTATACTGGATGAAATATTCTATGTTAAATCCAATTGTTCTATGGTACAATATAAAGCTGAGGATTCTTTGTTGAGATTTTTCCTGGATGATCTAGCCATTTGTGGGAGTGGGGGGTTGAAGTCTCCAATTAATATTGTGTAGGCATCTATGTGCTTTAGTATTTGGTACACGATATTAAAACTTTTATATCTTTTCAATGGAAGGTTCTCTTTGTTAGTAGAAAGTGGCATTTATGTCTTCTGGTTAATTTTGATTTGAAATCTACATGATCAGATCTGAGTATTTCTACTCCTGCCTACTTACTGAATGGTTCTATTGAAAGAAATTTACCAACTTTCCATACATAATATGGCAGTGGTTTTGTCTCCTAGATATGTTTCTGGCAGACAATCAATGTTTGGGTCTTGTTTTTTTTGATATAACTAGCAACTTTATGATTTTTGTTTGTAGAAGTGAGTCCAGTCTTATTGAGAGTTAGAGTTGAGAAATAGGAAGTAGTTCTTGGCATTGTCCCTCTAAAATTTAGTTTTGCATTTCTTCCGTTCCTCCTCTGACTTCATTAATTTGTCTAACTGTATCTTTTTTTTAGACATGTAATTGCATTTTCTTTAATCACATTTAGCTCTTTATTTGCATTCACTTGGATATCATTTAGCTTTTTGTCTATATGTACATATTGAATTCCTATATTTTTTGTTTACTCATTGTTTTCATGTAGTTGCTTGTGGAGATTCTCTTTCATTTCATCAAACATCTTTGATTAGTGTATGAGGTCTTGTCTTTCACTGCCCTTTTGATGCTTTGTTGTATAATTATTGTTTTCTAGAATGTTTCATTTCCTTGCTTTTTCATCTTTGGTATTCTGTGTTGAGATTTACCCACTTGGGGATCCTTTGTGGCATGGGTTTTAGATGTCTTAAGTCTTATTGATAAGTATGCCTTCTATTCCCTCTATTCACACTGGACTAGGTGTTAAGTGGGCTGAAGAGCCACTCAGTAACACTGGTGTGGGGTGTACCTCAGTTCTAACATTTTTTTCCAATTCAAAATGCAGCTAAGATATTTACACATAGTAGGATACCATTTATCTATACATCCAGTCTCTGTATATATACTGAGGGTTATGTTTTTTATATAGTAACATAAAAGTTATAACTAAGCTAGTATGAGTTGGGAAGGTGAGAGAAGAGACATGGAATAAGGAAAATGGTGAGACAGGAAATGAGACAGGCAATGCAGGTATGCATTTCAGTTACATGGAAGAGTGGAAGATGTCATGGGTTAGATAAGAATAGAAAAGGTTTTGGTTTTAGGCAATGGGTAGGTTTGTGTGGAGTAGGTTTCTTTGTTCAGAAATGGAAAGAATTGGAAAAAAATATATTAAATGAAGTAACCCAGGCCCAAAGAAACATAGGTCCCATGGTTTCCCTTATTTGCAATAACTAGTATATGTCTGGACAAGTAGAAAAGGTCAAAAGTTATGTACATATGATCAGATAAGATGAAGTTAAGCGAAATGAACCCCAAGATATGGACACAAGTGGCCTTTTCTTTTTTGCTATTGTTTCTAACATATTTATAATATACCATGTGATTTTTTTTGTTGCTTTGTATGTCCCTCTCCCACGGTATAATCCCCGTTTTCACTGTATTTGATGTTGATATAATTTAGGGAGGGGAAGGGAAAAAACAAAATGTTTAAATAGGGATACAGGTTGACCCATTGCAACAATGAAATGTAGAAGACACCATGTTGGAAAACGAACTTTACGATTTAGGTGGCGGGGGGTGGAGTGTAGTTGTGGAGGTGGGAGGGAGGGGATGGTAGGAGAAAAATGATGGAGGAGGCAACAACACTTGATAAGAAATGTACTCGTTACCTTGTTCATGTAACTGTAACCCTTCTATACAGTATTTTCACAATAAAAACTTATTTTTAAAAAAGAACTGTGAGAAAAAAATGAAAATGAAAGGAGAGGAAAAAACAAAAATCAATCAACCCAAATAAACAAACAAAACACGAACAAACCAAGCAAAACTAACTTAAAGCAAAATAAAACAAAACAGTATCTCTTTCTCTCCCTCCCTCCCTCCCTCTCTCTCTCTCTCTCTCTCTCTCTCTCTCTCACACACACACACACACACACAGAGTCAGTTTTCTGCCCTTGCTGAGGATATAGTATGTTGCTACTGTACTGCTGAATCAGGACAGACCCACATCATGGGCATCAGGTATACCACAGGCATATTTAGCAGCCTTTCCTCTGCTTGTGTGGATTTGGGGGTGAGTCACTTCCTCACTGTAGGTGTCAGTGTAGGCTGCCTTTCTGATTTCCTCTGATCTAGTGGAAACTATACCCTGTTACTGCATTTTGGCATGTCTTCAGGAAATGGCTGCTGCAGATTCTTACACTAAGCTGCCATGTCAGCTCTGGGTTTTTCCAAACCTCCAAACTCTGTCTTGTAGTTTTCTGCTTCATTCTAATGGTATGCCAGTTGAATGGGTCCCTCCAGGAGATTAAAAATAAATAAATGAGTGAGTGAATAAATAAAATTTTAATGCAAAGAATCTGGTCTTCTTTCTCTTGACTTGCTGTCTGTAGACTCTCACTTTTTTGTTTAAGTAAGATTTTGTTACTGTTGTTGTTTGTTTTCTCCCTACTTTTTAGAAGCTTAAGGTTTGATCATTTAAAACATTTCTAGCAGATTCTGTTTGCTTATACTTGGCCTGGCCATTATCCCCTGAGCTTCTTTTCCCTTCTTAAGCCCTCTTAACATCTTGTCAGTCCTTTAAAAACTCATTTTAACTATTCAGTTTATAGTTTTTATATTTATTTCTGTAGTCTTGCTTTTGTTTGTATTTTTTGAGTTGTTCTGTCAATTTCATAACAAGGGTGTGGACCATAGGAAATAAAAATATATTAAGGTTTCTTCTTTAATACCCAGGAAATACAGAAAGGCTCTATGCTCTACAGTGAACTAACATTTCACCCTCCTTTCTGCCTGTTTTTGCTTCTGTTTCTTGCCCCTCTCTTTACTAGTTCCTGTCTCCATCCAACTTCATACCACAACAGGTGAATGTCTGCTTTCAAGTTCTCCGTGTTCCTACCACAACAGGTGAATGTCTGCTTTCAAGTTCTCTGTGTTCCTCCTGCCTCTCTTTTCAGGACTGGAGGTACTTTATCCAAGCAGCCTATATGCTGTCCATACATATCAATTGCTTCTTTGATTGAGACTCTGTGCCAGCAGATTAGTCATGTTGCATTGCTATTATGTTACATTATTATTGTTTTCCATTTCATTTGTGGACATCAACGTTTAGGAAGAGGATGCCACTCAATTTACAGAGAAAAAGGAAAGCAACAACACAAGTGCATCAAAAAATGGAGCCAGGTGATCTCCTGAGAGATCATTCTCCATGGAGTCATGTGTGTGTCTGAATAGCTTGCAGATGCATGGAGTCTCTTATAGCCTGCATGATCTTTACAGCCTTTCACACATCTTTCACAGCCTTCCTGTGTCTCCCTAGATGGGCACTGTTCAGTCAACAAACAATAGAAGACACTTTTGCTTTTCAGTGTGTGCTTTTCTGGGTTCATATGGTAGGGGAGAGTGGAAGTAGGGAATGGACTTATTATTATTTATGTATTATTTATCATTATTTATTATTTATGTAGTACCAGCCTTGGAAAATCGAGATGTGTCCTTCCAGAGCAGTGGCAAGTGTCCCTTCCTGTCCACTATAGTAAAGATAAGGTCTTCTGCTGGAAACTGCTCATGATAAAAGATTTGTGTTTTCTTCGCCTCAGGATTCTGCCTCTGTAATGCAAGCCACTGAATATGCAAATGTCCTCTGAGCCCATCCCCATCATACTCTTGGGATGCAAGGGTACTTGGGGGACAGATACAAAGATGCCAATCCTCTTACTGCTCATTGTGCCATAAACAATAACATCCTTTGTGTATGAGCCAGGAAATCTTAGATTTTGGCCAGCCTCCATGAGCTGATCAACCTGATAATTTGTAACTCAACTGGAATCTCTGACTCTTCACAATTCTTCATATCGATCACTGGCTGATGTTTTTGCTCTGCCCTTTCAAATTCAAACTCTCATGTTTTGGAAGTGTCCAGGTAGAAAGAGGAATATGTATTTGACCTTGGAAATAAAACACAAAATACCATGGAGGAAGACACTCTGAGAAGACAGAGCTAAAGACCATCTCTATCATTGCTCATATTCTCATGCAGGTGAAACATCAATAAAGCAGACCCCAAAGAAAATCTAGAAGGAAGTAGAAGATAAAAAGGTTTTGTTGCATAGCAGCATGCATCCTAAAACATGTCTGTGCTGCTTCGTTCCAGGCCTCAGTGAGTTCCTACCCTGCATAGCCTCATCCAGGAGCAGAGCATGTTGTCTTTTGATGGTAAGATTTGTCAACATCCTGGTTAAAGAATCGAAAGGAGCCATCCTTCTTGAGAAGTTATATTTGGAAACTGGATTAGATTTTATATAAATAACTCCTCTCTCTCCTCCTGAAAACCTTGTCCTTCCATGTGTCTATTACTAGGTCTGTTCATTAAACTATAATTATTTTCACTGGATTTGCATTTATTCTTCAACATCCTTGAGGACTGATGCTGTACTCACGTGTGACCCCCTTCTCCTGTTCCCTCTCATCTCACCTCTGTCAGAAGGTGACCAGCCATCAGGGTATTCCCACACTTAGAGTAGCCACACACATCACAGGAGAAGGATGCTGACAAATGTCATGAGGAAGAGGCACTCTCCAGTTGCATCAGGAAGAACATAAGACTAACATGAGACTTGGTATGGACCTTTGCCACATATCATGGGTCAGGATGTATAGCCTGTCTTCACCTTTCACAGCCTTCCTGTATCACCCCAGATGGGCACTGTTCAGTCAACAAACAATGTAAGACAGTTTTGCTTTTCTGTGTGTGCTTTTCTGAGTACATGTAGCAGGGGAGAGTGGAGGTAGGGAATGGATTTATTAAGCAAGAAAGAACAAAGGGGTGAAAAGGTAGAATTTATTGCAATGGCATAGGTGAGCAAAGTCCAAGCATTTTATGTTTGACTGAAATGAATAGAGAAACGAGGAGAGGGGATGTGTGTCCCAGATCTGGAAGCCCAAGGATTGCAAGGTAACATTAGATGGCAGCCCTTTAATGGAAGCCTTGTTTAAATCGATTTTGTTTGGTCATTGTTCTAGCCTGGCAAGGCTTTAAAAGTCCACTCCTACAGCTCCTTCTTCATTTTTCTTCCCTTTTGGGTTGCTAAATTAACACCCACTCAAAGGCACGGATTATCGTTGCCTGGAGGAAAGCGGCACTGTGTGCTCCATGCGATGACAGTTTATCAGTCCCGTTGAAATGCCATTGCTCAGGATTTGTGCTTGTTTCTCTCAGGCTCTGTGCTAATCCTCCTGTTATCACCTGTGTCAGATTTGTTGACGACAGTCAGTTTGACACCCAAGGTAGCCGACTTGAACACAAGTAGCTAGACCAACTATGCTGTTTGCAAAGAGCAAAACCTGATGGAAATTTAAACTGAGACATTTAATAAAGACAAAAGCCATCCATCACCTTCCAACAACATGTTTGCCAATTTGGATGCATGAACAATTGCTCTGGCATTAGTTTCATAAGCAGGAAAGTGTAAGTCAAGGATTGCTGGTCATTTGTGTGTTGGTCAGTGATGCAGCCAGGATTAAATTCAAGTAGTCTGTTGCGTTGTCTCAGTGGGGTGAGGTTAAGCAGTAGCCTTTTCTCTTTTCTTCTTTTTTTTGTTGGTCATCGGGGCTGAGCTCTGGGCCTGGGCACTGTCCCTCAGCCCTTCAGCTCAAGGCTAGTGCTCTACCACTTGAGCCACAGTGCCACTTCCAGCTTTTTCTGCTTATGTGGTGCTGAGGAATCAAACCCAGGGCCTCATGCATGTGAGGCAAGCACTCTACCACTGAGCCACCTCCCAGCCCTCTTTTGTATTTTTTCAAAGTCTACCACAGGCACATGTAAACACACACACACACATACACACACACACACACACACATGCATTAATTCTGCACTTCACTATTTTGAGTTTGTGATGAAAGTAATCAAAATGAACACAGACATTAGGCAGACATTAGTGTCTCATAACTGTTTTTAAACTCTTTCTAGGGTGAACTATGACAAAAGAAACACTTTAAGAGATAAAATTAAAGACCAGGATCTTGAAGCTACCCAACTTCAACTAGTGATTTCTAACTGTGTACACTAGATCATGAGATATATTCGGTACAATACTGAGAAACAAAAAAGAGAAGGGGAAAGATGAATGTGTGTCAGGTTTCAACAGTCATGGAGCCCATGGCTACATCAAGAAATTGATTATTGTCTGTAATTCTTATAATTTTATCATTTCACCCATACTTTTAAGTATATTCCACACAGGATTTTTTTGAAACCATTAGGATGAGTTTTTTTAGTCTGGGTTAATGCTGCCCTTATTGAAGGCAAAGTGACAAAGAAATTAACAAATATAAGAACAATACAACTTAGTCAAATGATACAAATAAATATATAAAGGCATTATAAGAATAAATCAGAACAATGACAAACAGCCCTCTGAAGTTGAGCTGGGCATAGATGTGGAGCAAAATGACATTTAGCTAACAGGACAATGTTAAGATGATTCTCTTGCTGCTGAAATAGTGCATATTCTAATATTTTACTAGTTGATTGTAGGGGATGAAAGACAAAATGGCATTTTAGGTCTCTAAGGAGCCTAAGCTTTTGAGGAGAAACAGGATACAGAATATAAAAGGAAGGCATTTAATAACGTTCTACAAACTCATTCAGAATTATCTCTGACATATACCAGCTGGAATTTATCTCTGTGAGGCCTGAAGAAATGACTGGATAGCTCTTGTCCTTTCTGGGTAAGAAAGAATATATTAGTCAGATTTCTTAATCAAGCTGGTTTGATCAAAGTGGAAAATTACTGAGAGCACATAAATTGGCTGAAGAAGTAATGGACAAAGAAAAGAAAAGCTTTGGAAAATAAGCAGGGAACAAAATGGTGCTAGTAAGTATGCAGCAGCAAGGATGTGGCCAAGATACCACTGTGTCATTATTTCTCTAATGCACAATTGCTTCTGTGATGTTGCCCTCAAAGCTAAACTCAAGCCTGGCAGAGCTACTCATAGACTGGCTGATATCCTGTGTTCTTTTTATTATTCCCTCAGGTTCAACATACCAAGCAGTCGAATTCTATTGGATGACTTGAGAGTACACCTCACCCCTCAAGGTGTAATTACACTTTTCTAATAAATCACCTAATTTGCCTTCTAGTCTTCATGGTTTATTTGCTGCGTCTGGAGTAACACCCCAGTCAGACTTGTACCCAAGGAATATCTGAAATACCCAATCTGCCAGTAATGTTTTAGTGCCATGCCCCAGATCTACTAAATGGAAGTTCAACTGCTAATAAAAAAAATTCTAGGCAATACTTTGAAAGCATTAAACAGTACCTGCAGAGTAGGCAGAATTAAACTTAGGAATGGATTCTAGGTTATAGAATATCTTTTACCCATGGCTGGCCAAGAAAGCCACTTCATTTCACAGCAACTATGGTCCTATTGATCCAATGAAGGAAACGTTATTTTCTGTCATCTACTGTCATTTCGCTTTTGGAATCAACCCAACCCCAAAAAAAAGTCATCTCACTGAAATTTAGACAACCATTTTCAGGGTAACTTATATTCTTCCAGAGACTTACTGGTTCATTGTACAAAGGCTGAGCCTGTTCACCACTGACTGTGACTGCATAACTCCCTTCCTGATGAGAAACAAAGCAAGAAAAGTTTGCCTGAGGGATATGGATTTTCATTAAGCATTAACTGGTTTCCTTAAAACCTGGGGTGCATTTGGCGATTATTTTCAAGACCACTATACGTCTACCTTCTTCTTGGATTTTACCTTTGTTTTCAATTCAATTCAATTCTCAGGCATCTGAAATGCCTATTAAAACAAGTAGGCTAGCTCAATTGTTAGTTTTGTTGCTATGATTTGACCACTCTTGTTTTGTTTTGTTTTTGTTTTTGCTTTTTTTGCCTGTCCTGGGGCTTGAACTCAGGGTTTAGGCGCTGTCCCTGAGCTTCTTATTGCTCAAGGTGAATGCTCTACCACTTGAGCCACAGCACCATTATGTTTTTTCCTGTGTATGTGGTACTGAGGAATCCAACCCAGGGCTTCATGCCTGCTAGGCAAGCACTCTACCACTAAGCCACATTCTCAGTTCTGTTTTTGTTTTGTTGTCAGTCTGGGGGCTTGCTCTCTGGTCTTGGGTGCTGTCCTTGTGTTCTTCAGCTCAAGACAAGTGCTCTACCACTTGAGCCACAGCACCACTTCTGGCTTTCTGGCGGTTAATTGGAGATAAGTGTCTCATGGACTTCCTGCCCGGGCTGGTTTTGAACCACGATCTTCAGATCTCAGTCTCCTGAGTAGGCTAGGATTACAGGCGTGAGCTAAGAACACCCAACTTGTTTGTTTTTTTTTTAAGACAAAATGATAGGCTTACCAACAGCTAAAACAGCTGTGGAAAAATAATAAAAGTATCACTATTTCCAAATGTAGTTTCTTCCCAAGAATGAATGTCAAGTAGATGTGAATGTGAGGCTGTTCACCTGGCAAGAGTGCCCACAAGGTGTTGAATGAGGCAAAATAGAAAATGCTGTCTCTGATGAGAGAAACTCTTGGGAGAATGCTCCTTGACATGAATGCTTTTACTGGAAGGTTCTCCTAGCAAAATGTTTATTGATGGAACTTATATGACTTAACCAGGTCAAATTTGATGATATACACGTCCCTAAAAGTTTGGAGTGATTGCTTTGTTATTGGGCCTGGAGTTATTATTAGGTAATGTTAGAAAAAAATGCAGAGAACATCTAGTAAACTTGATGTAATCATAAATTTTCAATATTCCTGTCATCTCTGTTGGGATATAGAATTGAAAACCCATTTTCCTTGCATAATTTAATTAACCTGTCACTTTATTTAGGAGGCTCGCTAATTCATGATCCAAAAGGACTGATTTATGGAGCATCAAGAGAATAAAAGCTAGATGCCGAATAGAATTAAGCAGTTGAAGCATAATGACAGAGCAGAATTGTTTTTGAATTAACATCAATTATGAAATGACTTCAACAAATTATTTACTGCTGAAGCTGGAGAATTTATGTCTATTGAGCTTAGTTTTTTAAAATCGGACTCAAAGTTCTGGTTATTTTTTTAACTGAAAAAAGGAAAATAAAAACAGCTATGATTGGGTTAATTCTCTAGTAGTGAAAATTATTAGTAGATACAATGTGCTTCTTTTTATACATACTATTTAATAGTCTCACAAAATATCTCTATGGAAAAAACTGTACTTAAAATGATTTGCATACCATGCTCAGGAACTGCTTTTATAAATTAAACAAACCAGGAGAATAGAAGATGTTTTACTTAGCAGATTCTGAGTTTGACTTATATAATCTATACTCAGACTACTGCCCATGGATTTGCCCCATCTCTCTTTCCCCAGGTCAGCTGATGGGGTTGGGGGTTTGCTGAACATTCTATGTGAAAATACTTAATTTTTCATTCTCTGAGGGCAGACTTGTCAATAGCACTCAATACAGTTCCTGATATATAATAAATATTCAATAAATAGGCGGGTGAAAATTCACATCTCTGTAGTACATGTTTCTGGAATGGGATGTAAGAGGCTTTATTTTCCATGCCAACTAAGAAAAAAATCTATAAAACACTTAGCGATGTTTCTGTAACATAACACATATGCAGTGAGTATTACCCAGCATAATTAATTATGCAGTCTATGCTTTATGAATTCTGGGGATTCTATCAGCTGAGAGTAAGTGTAGTTTGTGAAGTCATTTAAAAATGTGTGATCAATTTTTTTAACATCATTAAAGTGCCCATGAAAAGGCTTCTTGTCACCTAAATGATTTAGGATTTTTCCTAATTGGTGCATTCTAGCACTTGTCAAATTATTTACTTGATTTACTTGAAAGCAATGGCATCTTCAGAGTTGACATAAATTTTATTTTAAGCTATCCTTTAAATGAGAGTTACAATGCCTTCAAATTCTAATTGGCCTGTTAGTTTTTTCTCATAATAAAGTGTCTTACAGTGTTCATGGGTCTATACTTAACCTGTGGTTCAAAATCCACTTAAAGTTCTTAAACATACTATATTACATACTGGGCTTACCCAAGGGGTTGATTGCATTGTAAGAGGAAATACTGTATATATTTGATAAATGGATTCCATTTCTTAAGGGAATAAGTCCAAAGGATACAGTATCCATTCAAATGTTTGTCAAGGCCAGGTATGGTAGTATACATGTAATTCCATCTACTTGGAAGGCAGAGGAGAGAGGCTCATGGTTCAAAGCCATCCCAGGCAAAAGTGTGAGACCCTATCTGAATAAAACAACCTTTAAGGAAAAGGGTGCATGACTTAAGTGGTAGAGTTCTTACCTATGGAGGCTAAGGACCTATGTGCATGCATACACATGGGCGTGCATGCACACACACAGTTTCTAATGTTTACCCTGTATAAAAGATGATGACATTAAAAAATAATGGAACCCTAGTTGTTTGAGGTCACTACAGCAAAGGCAACAACACCTTGACTGGGTTGGATTCAAACCAACCCTTTCCTGTTTAAAATTATGGTGGTAGCAGGGTGCTGGTGGCTCACACCTGTAATCCTAGCTACTCAGGAGGCTGAGATCTGAGGATCCTGGTTCAAAGCCAGCCCAGGCAGCAAAGTCCAAGAGACTCTTACCTCCAATCAACCACTAGAAAACCGGAAGTAGCGCTGTGTGGCTCAAGCGGCAGAGCGCTTGCTTTGAGCTGAAGAGCCCACGGACAGCATCCAGGCCAAGTTCAAGCCCTATGACTAACAAAAAATAAAAATAAAATAAATAAAATTACAGTGGCAAATGTGTTTATTCAACAATGCTCCTGAGCTAGACTAGGATTACAGTGACTCACCTCAGTCTGGCTGCAGAGGAAAGGTTGCTTTTCCAACAAACTTTGCATGGCAAGGGTAGGAACTTTCACTGGAGCATATGGGTATACAACGTAAATGAGTCTCTTTTTTGTTCTGCAGCCTAGATAAACTAAGCCAAAGTAGTTTCTTGAATTCCTAGAGAAGCATGTCTTTGCTTCAAAGAATGGATTACCCAAGCTAGGGTAATCCATATATAGATCTCTATATATATGTTTTTCTATAAAAATCTCTCATTTTTATTGTTAAATTTCCTTCTCTTCCTCTATACTTCCTTTCTTCCCTCCCTTCTTCCCTTCCCTCCCTTTTCTTCCTTTTATCTTTCTTCCCTCCCTCCCTCCCTTCTTTTCTTCTTTCCTTCCTCTGATCTATTTAAATATACTATGCAAAATCTTTTCAGGAATAGGCAGGCACTATTGTGTGAATTCTTACAGAAGAAGGCTACTGCGTGTTCAACACCTACATTAGGTCTGTATGAGCTGTGTTTGCAATGTATATGTAGTCAAGAATAAATGAAGATATTTATATAAGAGACAATACAGTTCTCAGTTCCTGTAAAATAAATAAGAGTTGCAAAAAAAAATGAAGATAAGCCAAACCTTTAAAAATATATCTGAGTGACTCCCAATCCTAATAACAAATTGCAAGATTCCTACAAAGCTATTATTTAACAGGGAGAATTATACCCTAGGCAAGAGGATCAGTTATCAGGCCTTTAAGCTGCACGATTAGCTAGGTTTACTGATCGAATCAAACTGTTTGTTTGCTGACAGAGGCTGCTGCCTGGGCACAGACACAGAGGGCGGGGATAGGAGACAAATTATCTTGGAGAATGATTTGTTCTGAGACCACGCTGCCACTCTCTTTCACCATAGAGATATTTGAATATTTAAGAAAACTTGATTTTGGTTGATCAACAGTACAACTGTAGGCCAAGTGGGAAAATATATTTGTCTTCATCTTTGCAGACGCTGTCCCTGGAATTCCTAGAAAAGCCCCCATTGTTTCCAAGCACGATTTCTTGCTGTTTGCATCTGGGAGCTGTGCACTGGTACCTGCTGTTGTACTGTGCTGTGTTGCCTAACCGAAGTCAATTGGACACCAATGGGCTGGAAGAGCTATATTGTGGGCAGTGTTAGGTTTTTAAAAAGAGGTAGCCGAGTAAGAACAGTAGCACCCATGTGGTATTCAGGTAAGAGGTAGGTTTATTCATCGTTCTGGCTGGCACCAGGCCATCTTGGTCCTCCACGTGGTGGGGAAAGGCCTGGGAAAGAGAACTGGGAGAGCTGGGAAAGAGAGAGAGCTAGGAAAGAGAGAGAGAAGAGCTAGAAAAGAGAGGAAAGAGCTGGGAAAGAGAGGTGGGAAAGAGAGAGCTGGGAAAGAGAGCTGGGAAAGAGAGAGAAAAGAGCTAGAAAAGAGAGGAAAGAGCTAGACAAGAGAACATCTGATTAAGGTGGGAAAGAGAGAGAAGTGGAAAAGAGAGAACTGGGAAAGAGAGAGCTGGGAAAGAGAGAGAAAAGAGCTAGAAAAGAGGCCATCTGGGCCTGGGCTAAGCCTTATCTAGGGTATGGGCGGAGAAAGGTGTGGCCACATCAAATTCAGATGTGACCTCTTCCAGGTGTGCCAATTGCCTAGGTAACGCAGGTAACTGGGTGGAGACTTTGCTGTGAGGAGGGTGGAGTCTGCTCGCCATCCAGGAGCAGACCTTACATTCCAGCCTTTTAATAATCAATCATGGAATAGGGCTCGGATCCTCTCTGGCTACTTCCTGCTGACAAGGGGCGTTGACATTAGGGGTAAAAGGCTGGAATTTGGTCCCCTCCCAGAGAAGGCAGCGAACAGTAACTGTCCCTTGGTGGCGTGAGTCCTTAGATGAAGTCTGGAGAATTCTCATGAGCATTGAGGGGCTGGAAAAAAAAATACTGGAGAGCAAATAAATGACAAGAGGAAGGACTTGGGGCTGAAAATGTTGGTAGAAATGTCCCTAGCTACTTCTGACATCTGGCGACTAGGTAGAGAAGTCAGGTGACAAAGGCAAGAATATAAATTCCTGTTCAGTTAATAGGTAGACAGGTATAGACATTGGATGGGCAGGCTTCTTACTTCCACTGACCTCCCGGCTCTGGTTCATTTTGAAAGGGTAGGCACAAAGTAGCTGATGTGACATCATCTCCTCTTACTCCTCTCCATGTTCCCTTCCCCAGACTGGCTGAGTCTAGGTGCTCGTTGCTGGGATGGCTTGTCCCAGTTGGTATTCAAGGAGGATTGAACTCAAGGCCTGGGCACTGTCCCTGAGCACTTCTGCTCAAGGCCAGCACTGAACCACTTTGAGTTATAGGACCACTTGCAGAGTTTGGCTGGTTAGAGATAAGAATCTTGAGCCACGCTTCCAGCCTGGCTCTTTGTAGGTTAGTTGGGAGATGGAGTCTTGGGGGTTTGGTCCCATCTGATCCTTAACCTTCCACCAAGCTTACTACTCCATCCATCTATTCTAAGGTGCCTTGCTAACAAGTTGCTGGCCCTGGTAACTGAGGCCTAACTATCTGATGTGCTTTGTTAGCAAAGACGTCTAAACATTGTTGTCAAAATTTTAGGTTTTGAGTTTTGCCTTTTTTGTTTTGTGTTATGTATTCTGGTACTGACTACGTGACTCTAAAATATTGGGCATATCTGTGCTAAGATTCTCACATCTAAGAAGTTTTGTCATTCCAGAATATTTGTCAGTCAATTCTTGATAAGAACCATGTAAGCTCTACTTATTCTACTTGATCTCCTTGTTGCTTTAATTGGAAATAATAAGGGGCTTTTGTGGCAAAGATTGCAGTTCAAAGCCAGCCTGGGCCGAAAAATCCCTAAGACTCCATCTCCCAACTAACCTGCAAAGAGCCAGGCTGGAAGCATGGCTCAAGATTCTTATCTCTAACCAGCCAATCTCTGCAAGTGGTCCTATAACTCAAAGTGGTTCAGTGCTGGCCTTGAGCAGAAGTGCTCAGGGACAGTGCCCAGGCCATGAGTTCAAACCTCCTTGAATACCAACTGGGACAAGCCATCCCAGCAACGAGCATCTAGACTCAGCCAGTCTGGGGAAGAAGGGAACATGGAGAGGAGTAAGAGGAGATGATGTCACATCAGCTACTTTGTGCCTACCCTTTCAAAATGAACCAGAGCCGGGAGGTCAGTGGAAGTAAGAAGCCTGCCCATCCAATGTCTATACCTGTCTACCTATTAACTGAACAGGAATTTATATTCTTGCCTTTGTCACCTGACTTCTCTACCTAGTCGCCAGATGTCAGAAGTAGCTAGGGACATTTCTACCAACAGGCAGCTGAAGAACCATCCACAAGGACCATAGATGATCTGCTGTGCACTTGTCATTCCAGCCTCATGGGACTAGACTAGCGGTTCTTCTAGAAGGAATGGCTATACGTAGAAGGGGGAAGATTGCAACAGAGTTTCTAGAAATAGTCTTGTACTTATGACTTTCATAGCATCTCACATGACCCTTAGAAGCCCCCCCCAATGTGAGCTACAGACAGTAGCTGCTCACTTCAGAGCTGAGAAAACTGCCACTCAGAAAGATTGAGGAGCTGGTTCAAGATCCCATTTGTCACACTGTCAGTAAGGCAGGAAGGTGGTTCTGGGCCATGCTGGCTCCCTGGCTCTGTCCTATAGGACACAATTTAAATGAAGATTGGCCAAAGGAGGAAGGAAACAGAGAGGTGCAGAGTTTGTTAAAAGGAGATGATTTTCTGAAGATTCTACAAGGATACAAAAAGGAGCTGATTTAACCAACGTCCTTAGGAAAATCATAGACATCATATCCATGGCCATTTCCCCCCCAGCTGCCTCATATTTAAATATAAAGGCTTACTTCAAAGTGGATACATTCCATGTGCTGCATTGGCCCAACTCTACTCTAGATCTGATGAGTGCTTCCTGATCTACTTTTTAAACAGCAACTCCATATTGACTGAAAGTGGAAATAAAGGTAAAATTAATTTGTTCTTCCTTTCACGGATGGAGATCTCATTTCAGTAATAAATGAATAATATGCTGGGCTAAATATAATTATTGTCTCTCTGATATTCTCCTATCCAACTTTGTACAATTCAACTTAGTGAATTTTCACACTAGATTTTGGAATTTTAGGCCAATAACTGTGTGCATTTTACAGATGAAGAGCTTGAGGCATAAGTTGGTCAATGCCTAGCCTGAGGTCACACAGCTAGTGAGTAAGCTCAGGAGCAGGATTCGTACCCATTCCACAGCCTTCATTTGTTACATTAGGCTCCAGCAATTCAAATAAACATATAGACCCACACACCTCTGGTATAAACCTTGTAAAAGATAAACTTCTTAGTAAAGAGCTGCCTTGCACAAATACTGTTGCCAAGTGTGAAATTTTCATTTCACAATAAATATAACCCCTGTTTTCACTCTATTTGATGCTGTTATAATTTGTGGAGGGGAAGGGAAAAAACAAATTGTTTAAATAGGGATACAGGTGGACCCATTGCAAAAATGAGTTGTACAAGACATTATGTCGAAAAACAAATTTTACAACTTTGGCTTGGGGGGAGGCTGGGGGTGGGGGGGGAGATGGGAAGGGATGGTAAGGGGAAACAAAGGAGGAGGCAACAATGCTTGATAAGAAATGTACTCCTTATCTTGCTCATGTAATTGTAACCCCTCTGTACAGTATTTTCACAATAATAAAAAAAAGAAGTACCATAGTGAGGACACAGTGATTTTTAGGTTCAAAAGAACTCAAACAGCATCAGAGTGCATATTTTCATTTAGTAGAATTTAAATTTCAAATAAATCTTGGTTAGAGTTTCAAATGACTAAACCTCTCTAATCTCTAATTTCCTTATCTATAAATGGAGATGAAATAACACTTCATAGGATTCTTGTGTAGTTAAGTAAGAATTTAAATTGCTTAGCTTAGAATAATACTTATTAAAAAGTACTCATTAAAGTACTATTTAAACTTAAATTGATTAAAATTAAATTTTTCTAAAGCTCAGTTTTTTTTTAGTCATCGTGCATATTATAAATGTAGCAGTTACCTGAAGACAGTGCTACTATGGAGGAGAGCACAGATCATTTTATATTCACAGAAAATTTTAAGCAGTTCTAGGTACAAATGTGATAAATGGATACTTGATAGATAGATAGATAGATAGATCAGTGCATGAATCATAGATAGGTAGAATAATAGATGAATCAATGGCTGAATGAATATATTGATAGATGGTCGATAAATGGATGAGTGATAAATCTATGGATAAGAGCTACATGATAGATTGGTAGATGAATAGATGATAGGTTGACAAATGGGTGAAGCAATGGATGAATAGATAATAGATAGGTGATAATGAGAGGATGAAAGATAGATGATAGCTTTATAGAAAGATTAATATGTGGATAAAAAGTTACATAGCAGGTGGATAAATAGATTATAGCTAGATGAAAGATATATACAAAGATACATAGATAATAAATAGATAATAGATAAGTAAATGATAGGTAGAAAGACATAGATATTGATGTTAGTACTAGAGGCAGAAATAGACATTCTTCTAATCTAGGGTGAAGTGATATTTGATCTGACAAATGAGAAGATGCTAACATGAAAAAATTCAAGCTATGGAGCAAGTGCAAAGGCAGAGTTAGAAAATCCTGGGAATGTGGCTTAGTGGTAGAGTGCTTGCCTAGCATGCATGAAGCCCTGGGTTTGATTCCTCGGTACCATATAAACAGAAAAACTTGGAAGCGGCGCTGGGGTTCAAGTGGTAAAGTGCTTGCGTTGAGCACAGGGAGGCTCAGGGACAGAGACTAGGCCCTGAGTTCAAGCCCCAGGACTAGCAAAGAAAAAGAAAAAAAATCCTCAGGTGCTGGAAGAAAAACATCACAGATAAGCAGATGGAGGGGTGGGGAAAGTTGGGGGAATGACTCGAAGATTTGTGCAAAGATTTGATTGTAAGCTAACATCAAAGCATATCAGAATACCTGTTAGACATCTGCATCTACAGTAACAGTACCACAGACTTGGTGGCTTCAAATGACAGAACTGTATTCCCTCACAATCCTGGTGGCTCGGATTCATTGTCTCACTTCTAGGCATCAGCAGAGCAATGCTTCCTTTGGAAGCTCAGGGTAGAACCCATTCTTTACCAGTTCCAACTCTTCATGGCTACTGGCATTCTTTGGCTCCATAGTCAAATTGTCTTTTCTTCTTCTGGGCATTATTTCCTTTCCTTGACTGCAGTTTTTCAGGCCCTCCTCTTATCAGAATATGTAATATATTTAATTTAGGATCCACTTAGATAATCCAGAATCATCTTCCTTTCTCAAGATCCTTAGTCACACCTACAAAAACTCTCCAAATAAGGTGACAGCTACAAGTTCCCATGGTTAAGATCTGGATATTCTTTCTTTTAAGGTGGATTTTCTTTTTCAGCTCCCACAACAACTACTAGGAGATATTGGCTAATCATATCCACCTGACATTGAAATCAAAGGACAGGAACTATATGTATGAGTTCACCCAGACACCACATACATGCTCTTTATTTATTTTTTTAATTTAATTTAAATTTTTTGTGAACATACTGTACAGAGGGGTTACAATTACATGTGCAGGATAATGCGTACATTTCTTATCAAGCATTGCAGCCTCCTCCTTTGTTTACCCTTCACATCCCTTCCCAGCCTTTCCTCCCCACCCAATCCTCCCCACCCCCACCAACGTTGTAAAGCTCGTTTTCGACATGACAACTTGTACTTCTCATTGTTGCAACAGGCACATACATGCTCTTTAGAACAACAGAATGGGCAATCAGGTTGGGAAAGAGAGGAGGCCTGAGAACAAGTCCCTGCTACACTATGACAGACTGACAGAGGAAGTTTTGGCAAACCAAAGGCAGAAAAGGATCACCCATTCAGTGGGCTAAGGAGAAAGTTGTCAAGTGTGGTGCCTCAGATTTCAAAGCAGAGAATATTCAAAAAGGGTTAAGTCACCAAGTGAACTAAACATAGCCAATCAAATAACTGGAATCATGTTTCCATTGATACAGCAGAGTTGATGAGTGAGAGGCATAAGATCTTGAGCATAATTGTTTAGAGGGAAATAGGAATTCTACTTCTGGCTGAATGACGTTCATGGTAAATCTGAAAATCTTTGAAAAATGAAAACCCCTTAAAATGCTTCATAAAATACACCCCCAAATCCCCTCACCTCTTTGGCAGAACTCACCCACAAAAAAAAAGAAAGCTTGCAATCTCCAAAGCAAAGCGTTAACTGTAAACAGAGAGAGAAAAAGTTGCAGAACTCTACCCCTACTCTCCTCCTCCTACTGGAATTATTTCCTATTAGAGATGTAGTTTTGAATGGCCACAATCTCATAAGATGCACACCCTTAACCCAGCCTTAAATTTGTCACAAATTGTCTTAAATTTTTTCTATCTGTCCAGATCAGGAAATGAGTTTCACTGACAGACACAGTTAAAACGCTAGAGTCTCACCCATCCTCTGCTTTTAAAGGGTCAGATTTAACAGATTTACCACTTGCAGTTTTGGCAACAGAACAAAGAGCACATCTTAAAAGGCTGATAACTGGATATCAGAAAGCTATAAGATAAGTATTTTAGGTAACAGATGTAGGATACCAGGAAACAGTAAAATGGGAGCACATACAGGCACTTCATCCAGTCTTTTGACAGGATTACTATAGAAGGTCACACACACCTGATCTAAGCAATCACACAACCAGTGGTTTTCCACTGGCATCATTCATTCTCCAAGCACATCAATCAAATTTTCTGCAGCCAGTCACAGTCCTCACAGGCTCTAGGATTCTTACAACACACTTGCCTCGAACTTGTGTACCTGCATTTAACTCTAACACTGGGGACTGTGAAGGTGGCTCAGTGGTAGAACACTTGCCTTGCATGCATGAGGCCCTGGGTTCGATTCCTCAGTACCACATAAGCAGAAAAAAAGCTGGAAGTGGCGCTGTGGCTCAAGTGGTAGAGCGCTAGCCTTGAGCTGAAGAGCTGAGGGACAGTGCCCAGGCCTAGAGTTCGGGCCCCACGACCAGAACACCCCCTCCCACCCCAAATAAGTGAATCCAACACTGAACTGGCTGAGCTGTGACATGAGCGAACCTCTGGAGGTCTTTCACAAGATCTTCCTCCTCAAGGAGTTTGGTGCAGCTTTTACAAGTTGTGCTGATTATGTCCTAGAATATATGAGACAGTGTGTGGGGTTGGCAAGATGGGGTGGGTGAAATGGGGTCAAGTTAGGAAAGGCACTGGGCCATATAAAAATGGAGATGAGAGGGAGCAGTCTGGGAAACATGAGCTTCTATTTCTCTGTAAGGCATAATGGGAATCGCCCGGTTTTGTCTAAAAGAAAGAAAGTGATTGGGGTAAGTTAAAGCCAGGCACTCAGGACCAGAAGGTCAGTTTCATTAGTTCACAATTCCACTTTTTCTTCCTTTCTCAGTTTGCCATTTTTTCAACATGAACCTCTCCTTGGATACTCTGACTTAATTATTTCTTCTACATCCTTCTTGTTTCTTCGTGAAATTATGAGGGCCATTCAGAGCTCAGGTTTTCGGTTGAATTGCTGATGGCACTTAACAAAGTACTGGATGCAGAGTAGATTTTCCAATAAAGATTTGATCAAGCTGTCTACATTCTATTTTATCTCGGTCATAAACCAGTGCGTAGCGATTCTAGAGACGGCTATAAGGTGGGAAGCAAAGGATCTGTGCTTTTATTCAAAACTTTTTCATGTTTAAAAGAAAAGCTTGGCTGGGAACAATTTTATCTTTACTGCTGTCTTCTTCTGACCTCATCCCAATGTGAGATTTATAAAAGCATAAGTCGTTGCCGTGGTGACAATTACTAGGTAGTAGAGAAGCCATTTGAGAATGACAGCAAGAACTGCCATAGCCGTCAATGGCAAGATTTTACATGAATGTTTTTTTCCCTTTTCAATAATAAGGATGGAAATAATTACTAAAAACACCTAGAACTTCCTTTCTTTACTACAAGGCTGCTAATTAGCTGGTATATTAGTTAAGACCTTGAAACAATTCCACACCATCTGGAAAATTGCTTCTGGGACATAGGTTGGTACTCAGATGATTACCCAATGCTTCAGCTATCCAACCTCTGTCCAGAGAACCGTATCATTGCTGCCTATATTCCTGAATGTTCAAAGAAAAGAGCCCAGAATTAGGGATCAACGTGCACACTAGACTTGGTATCAGCTATTGATGAAAGGAATGAAATTGGGACCACTGCTAGATATATTTGCCCGGTAAGTGCGGAACTCTTATCTTGTGCAGGCAAACTGTTGCTGCCAATTACACTGCTATTTCTGGAGAGGAAGAATTCCAGCAGGGACAGGTCCAGGGCTCCTACCCACTCAGCTGCTATTTCTTTCCTGAACTGAGACTGTCACCTGCCTGTTTGGAGAATTCATAGCTATACCAAATGAGAAACAAGAGGAAATATTCTTAACACTACATTCATTCAGAACCTTGGCTCCATTTTCTATTGCTGTATAACATACTACCCCAAATTTACCTGCTTAAAATGACCGCTGCTGGCTTCCTCATGCCTCTGTGATTCAGCAGTCTGTCAGGGTCATTTGTGCCACTGTAGTCACCTCATGATGGCAAAACAGGCAGCTCTCTCCTTCTCCATGTGGCTGGTCTGGCGTTCAGAGCACTCCAAGTGAATTCTGTTGTCTGTAACAGAATGAGTCAGTTCTGCCTTAGTCTATTGGTTAAAGCAAACCATAAGACAATCTCAGACCTAAATGGGAAAATAGATTTTTTCCCCTTGCTTGGACCCAAGGGAGCATGTTCTCACTCAGCCTTTGTGCTCATGCTTGGCATTCTACCACTTGAGCCATGCCTTCAGCCCAGCCTTTCTTTCATTGGTTAGTTGTAGATGGAGTCCCAAGGAATTCAGACTCCAAGACTTGCTGGGGGGAAGTAGTGGGAGTCAGGGATATGGGGAGGGCAGTTGTCACCACCCTTTGCCACATTCCTAAAGTAAGAACAATCATGGCATTGTTACAGGAAATCAAATCCCTACACAGCAAAGTCTCTAGTGAGGTGGAAAATAAAGAAGATTGGGGAGAAGTTCTCATTTGGAATTTACTGGGAACACTAAGAAGGTGGAAAGGGGGAAAAGAGGAAACTCGATAGAAGGATGAATAGTGAGAACCGAAGTGTGTGGAGGTGACAGCCTTCAGGAGGATCATTTCCTGAGATAGTTGTGAACCTGCTGCTCTAGCCAGGTCCACCTGCATCCCTGCCCTTTAGACCTCATTTAGACCACAATGCCTGGTCTCACCCATCTTCTCTCCCCCCTGCCAGGATGTCTTACCAGAAAAGGTTACCATAATATTATCTTGACCATTCACTCTCCTTCTAGTGCATTTGGATATTATTCCTGTTTGTTTTAAGTGCTTTAAAATTTTTGTATTTATTGATACATAAGTAAAGTGTACGTATGTCAGAGGCCTACGAGGTGATGGAGCCTTGTCTGGAATGTGTCTAACCATGGAGCCAGGCCCTTCTTCATGACACTACTGGTCTCAGTATCAGAGCTGCTCACCTGCCCTGCCCACAGAAAAATATACATTCCATTTCCTCTCAGTGATCAGAAGCAGTAAATCAACTTTGATTAGCAAGAGAGCATTATAGACCTGGACACTTCTTGATTGAAATAATAAGGAGCCAGAAGAGCCATACAAGCCATCTGCATGATTGCTGTCACAGAAATAAGAAGCAATGTGAAGCAGACACCAAACCTGGCTTGTTCCAAGACACTGAGTTTCTATACATTCATTTTTGGCAATACTTACACACCTTGTCACAGTGAAATTGAAAGTAGAAATTGAAAACTGGATGTGATCTGCATCTATCAATAACCCAAAAGTGAAGATAAAGGAAGAGAAGGGGGGGAGA
>NW_012267314.1:7983827-8015645 GCF_000151885.1 Dipodomys ordii
AGGGAGAGGGAGAGAGAGTAAACTTTAGCAAGTGAGAGATTAGCACCAGAAGGAAAGAAAGATGGTTTTCTATATCCTTACCTTATGCCTAGGCTCCTTTCTTGAAAATGTCCTAGGAAGAAAGATCTTTTCCATTTGTGCTTGTTCTTCTCAATTGAGAAAACAGAGGCAGGATGAGTCATCATTCTTTAGTACTGTTATATTTTGGTGATGTACCTGGACACGCTTACTCTAGGCATGCTGTGAGGGTCAAGCCTATGCTCCCATATGATTGTGCAGCCTGTGCAGATCTGCGTATGGGAACCAGAGAACATGAGCAATGGCACCCTCCAAACTCTCGACCAGCAAAGGCACACTGGGTTCTGTACGCTCTATGAGAAAGTATAAGGTCATTCCAGGCACTGACAGTGCAGGCAGACAACCTGAAGCCAGGCTGCTCAGCCATTCTTTACTCTGTGAAACCCTCTCTGTTTGTCATACAACACCTTGCTTAAACTCTCATTTGCATGATTCTGGCCCTTCAAAGCTACCTAAAAAGATTTACTCAGTTCTTAGAAAACCATTTGGGATGATTTCCGATGCTGGCTTTCAATCAGCTACCTAAATTGCCTGACTGATGGGAGATAGGTCGATGGCTCTTCCTACTTGTTAATACAAGGCTTTTTCCTTCACACACTGCCCCCATCTTGGTTTGGAATTTGATATTTGTAAACAAGAATGTTTTCACCAATGTAACCTTCTCAAAGGGGAGTTCAAGCCTATTTTCTATCGGTAGAAGAGCATCTTTCTTTTGAGCCTTTGTCTTGTGATTATAAGCAGAGCATTCTATGTCTGCTAAAGCAGCATGGCTCATGGGCCAGAAGAAATACGTGAGTTCTTCGTCTAGACATTTCACACATTTTCTTATGATTCAGAAAAGGGTACATACCTGAATACTTCGCATTCCTCCTCATTGGGAGGATATTGAGTCTCACCCATGAGAGGCTGCGTGCAATCTCAAAATGCTGACATGAATACCTCACACGTACCAGCCCATGCGTTGTCACAAATGATTATCTCAAATGATGAAATTTTCTAGAAAATATGCATATACAATAGTTATAAAAGAACTATTTGAATTATGAAATAGTATACAAAATAACTATATTAAAATAAGAAAAATTATGTCCCTAAAGTAACCACTACTCATGTGTGTGTGTGCGCATGCATGTGTGCACGCATGTGTGTGTGAATTCCAGGGGAACGAAGAATAAAGATGAAGGGTTAAGGTCCCTGACCTCACATCAGAGACAGAAGCATGACTCTGTGTCTTTAGTCACAATCTGACCAAGTAGGACAAGGGCATGACTTACAGGGTAACTGCAAAGCCTGCATGCCCTAGAGCCAGGTCCTTTATAATCATGGACTCAAGTGAAGTCCTTCTGATGGAATAAAAATAAAACCTTTCCTCATTCCATGCTGTGATGCTACAGGGCCTTGTCTTACTTCATAGTTTCTCAACACTAAGCATCTTTCTCCAACAAAATATCCTTTGGACCTGGGAAGGAATGAGACAGCCAGCCCGCCCCTCCCTCACGTTCACAGTCTTCATTCACAAGCCTGCATCTGAGGCACAGAACCAATGAACACATTCTCCTTCATGAGTCACCTCCAGCTTGGGGTGCTACAGAGTAGACCCATTTATAACCAAATTACTGAAGTCTCTGGGGATCTGGTGCCATCGCTTTCAGACTGGGTGACATAGTAATGGTGAGACAGCAGTAAAAAGCGCTCATTGTTCGTTCCTTCCAGTGACAACTGAGATCACTTAAGGAAATTTGGATGTCTGTCTGGAGAGAGACCTACCTACATATGAGAGGCTTTTCTGAACAGGTTAATAATCAATATCAATGCAGGGAATTGTTATCCAAACCCACCCAATGACTCTTATACTATTTAGGATATATTTATGTATGTATATATGCATGTATGTATGTATATACATCACATTATTTTATTTGATATTTGGACCATGTATTAGATCTGAAAAGAAAAAGTCTTCAGATAAACATGAAGTGAAGTTCTACTGGAGCTTAAGAAGGAAAAGCCCCTGTGTTTGCCTGGACAAATTCAGTGTAAGAAATTGCCTTCCCTGGCATCTCTACACTACTCTCAGAGTAGAAGCTCTCTTCTACACAGAGATGGGGAGGGGCAGAGATTGAAAGTTTTACTTTGGGAGTATAATATACGCAACAACATATATATTTTTTTCTTTTTTTATCTAGTTAACTCAGGAAGGATCTTCTTTAATAATAATAGTAAAAATAAAGAATTAAATATTTAAATCCCCTTTGGGCTGAGTGTCAGAACTGTTATGACAGATGTAATTTAAAGACTACTACTTGGAATCCATAATCCAAATATCCATGTAGAACAAAGCTTCTTGTCTATAGAGCACATATTGTAAATAAAGCTTCTAGATTTTTGTCAGATATAGCATATGCCTGGGGCACTTCTCTGATTGGCTAATTATGAGAAAGTTTGTTGCTTTTGGCAGTCAGTCATGTTATAACATCAATCAAGAGGAAGGTATGGATGGTCAACTATGGGTAATATATTGGAAAAGCTGAATTTGTACCCAAGATTTACTTTACTTGGAGTAGAAAAGAGGATTTGAAAATAGAACTGTCAGGAAATACCTGGGTGATAGAATATTTGCATACACAAAATGCATGCCTGAAAATACTATCATAAGTAAGGGAGTAAAAAAATTATTGTGAAATATTTCTGTACCATTCACACTCAAATAAGAGTTGGCTAAAAACTATATGATAGGAAATAAACTTGTAAATCATGAATCCAGGTTAACTACTTCTTCATCAACACAATCAGGAAATTGGACAAACTTTAAATTTTAGTTGAGAGGATTATCTATTAAGTTTATACCAGTATTGAGATTATGTGATTTTGTGATTCTACTCCACTAACTTTTCCATTAACACTGAATTTCTTTCAACAGAAAACCATTATTAATCATCAAAATAGAAAAACATACATTTTGACCCTTCATATATATCTTCAAATTCTTCAAAATCTATAGCACAGAAAATTATATTACAGTTAATTAATATACAATATCTATTGGTATTATCTACAAATGCTATATTTGTTGAGTCAAATAAAAGTTATTCAAACTTCTGAATATAAAATTATTAAGGGCTGGGAAGGTGGCTTAGTGGTAGAGTGCTTGCCTAGCATGCATGAAGCCCTGGGTTTAATTCCTCAGTACCACATACACAGAATAAGACAGATGTGATGCTATGGCTCAAGTGGTAGAGTGTTATCCTTGAGCAAAAGAACTCAGGGACAGTGCCTAGGCCCTGAGTTCAAGCCCAAGGACTGGCAAAAGAAAAAAATATTATTACATATACTCACCAATCATTGATGATTATTCATTTTTATTTTGCTGTGATTAAATCACCCCATGTCTTATTATCATAACATGTTGGAATCCCTTCACTCTTCTAGCTGAAAAATTTTAATAAACATTTGGGGGAACATGAAAGGAACAGATGTGTGTGTGTGTGTGTGTGTGTGTGTGTGTGTGGTGTGTGTGTGTGTGTGTGTGTGTGTGTGTGTGTGTGTGTGTGTGGTGTGTGCTGGTCCTGGGCCTTGAACTCTGGACCTGGGTGCTCTTCCCTGACCTTTTGTGCTCAAGGCCAAAGCTTTATCACTTAAGCCACAGCTCTACTTCTGACCTTTTGGTGGTTAATTGGAATTAAGAGTCTTACAGACTTTCCTACCCTGTCTGGCTTTGAATGGTAATCCTCGGACCTCAGCCTCATGAGTAGCTAAGATCACAGGTCTGTACCACCTATGCCCAGCAAGAAGTTATGTTTTATCATATAAGGAAAGGCTAAATAAGATACAATTAATAATTATTACCTGGAAAAGGGAGGTAACATTAGAGTAATTTTTCATCTCCACAAAGGACTGAGAAAAATATACCTAGAAGGGAGATTGTAACTACCAACTCTCTCAAATTTGATGCTGAGAAAAATAGGCAGACCTCTTGTTGTAGATATAATGTGGGAAGAGGAGATATATATTGGGGGTGGTTGACATGAACGGTCACTTAGAAACTGAGACTGGAAATTAAGTTTCCTTCTATTCTGTAATAGTTAACCCTAATTACCTAATGGATTGAATCAAGAGACACAAAAAGATTAGTAAATATATCTCTGGCTGTATCTGTGAGAGCATTTTTGAGACAATTGACAGGAGGAACAGCAGCCCAGGGGAACACACCGCGCTGAATGTAAGAAACACCATGTGGTTGGCTGAGGGGACAGATGGGACAAACTGCGAAGGGAGGAAAAGGCCAGGCAGTCAGGCGTGGTGCTGCTTTTCCTGAATGGGTGCTTGCATTGTTGTGATCATTCCCTGTGGGAATCAGACTCCTGTTGCTTCAGATTCTCAACCTGGCCTCACACCAGCCTCTCTCGGAGGAACTCTCAGGCCTTCAGCCTTGGACCCGGATTTTCTCACTTGTTCTCCTTGTTCTGAGGCTTTCGGCTATTTGGATTCAACAGCTACTGGGTCCTCTGACTGCCCAGCATTATGACAGCAATTATCGGATTATCAAAGCATCCAATCATAGAAGCCAAGCTAATACACCCCCTTTTACAATTGTTCAGATATATGTATGTAAGCAGTAGAATACCTCTTCTTTATAATTCTTCATATAGATCCTCATATGTAATCCTATTTGACAGGTAGTGGCAAACACCAACATCTCATCAATTTTGCCTTCCAGCATCATGACTGTCCATTTCAAACTGATCTTTGTATAATAATTGGCGACTGTGAACAACTTTCTAGTTGTTTACCTCTACAAAAGCTAGGGCTCTGTCCCTGATTTTGTGTCTTAAATAAGAGTATTAGGCATCGTTTCTACTAAGCTATAACTCAGTGCAGCCAAGTGAACCGTGCAAATATGTCCCCAGGGAAGCTGTAGCAGAGCAGTTTCTGCTTCAGCATCTCCATGGACAAGGTTATAAATTATCTTGATACCCGATTTGGGGCTTCATCATTACGGAATGAATGTTAAAGTTGGTGTTGTTGATCCAAAGCTGGGCTAAAAAAAAGACTGTAAGAACTGAATAATTAATTAATATTTATGATTTTATATTCACCAAATGTCACTTCTCCTTTCATTTAATTCTCACAACAAACCCAAAGCCATATTCTTAGAAAAGCTTAATCACTTAGAGTTGTAGAACTTGTAAAAGGATGAGGGAAAGTTTGAATTCAGGTAATTCTTTTTGTGTCTAAGTGTGACATTTGCGGGCTGGGAAAGTGGCGCAGTGGTAGAATGCTTGCCTTGCATGCATGAGGCCCTGGGTTCGATTCCTCAGCACACATAAGAAAAAAGAAAAAAACTGGAAGTGGTGCTGTGGCTCAAGTGGTAGAATGCTAGCCTTGAGCAGAAGAGCTGAGGGACAGCACCCAGACCCAGAGTTCAGGCCCCACGACCAGCCTCCCCCAAAAAAGAAAAGAAACACTTGTACACAACATTTATAAATAGGTAGTGTCTACTTTGGAGGGTTTTTTTTTTTTGTTGGTCGTGGGGCTTGAACTCTGGGCCTGGGCACTGTCCCTCAGCTCTTCAGCTCAAGACTAGTGCTCTACCACTTGAGCTACAGTGCCACTTCCTTTGGAGGGTTTTATTTGCAAGTTTCAGCCACATTAACTTATCTGAGCCTGTTAATCTGAAATCAATAATTTAGAATTTTAAGGCAATGAAAAATATAGATTTGTTAATAATAATATTGGGCAAATAAATGGCAGAAAAATCAAATAGAGGAGTAAAGTTTAATGCATGCTAGTTTGTTTTTCAAGAGGCCAGGGTTCAGTCCTTGAGTCCAAAGAAAGAGAAGGAGGAAGTGGAGGGGGAGGAATGCATGTGAAAAGAATACATCCACAGAGAAAGTAGGTTTTTAATTTACCACAATCAAAATTCTTTTCAATCACAAAACTGTCTGCAAATGGAAGTAATAAATACCCGTCACCATCCAACAGAGAAATGGATACAAACTATGAAGTGACAGTTCATATGTAAAAATGTCAGGAGCTCCTAAATGTAGAAAAGACACCCAATCTTACTTATAACAACAGAAAACATCCTAAGAGATGAACAGATCTGATTAAAGACTTATAGGCGGGTTCACCAGCTTCTCAGAGAAACAATTCTGTTCAAGGCACATTGGCAATAGCTAGCAAAAACTTAAATGCAGCATTCTTCCACCCAGTGATCTTACGCAGAAGTCAATCATTCTGATGGAATCTCATATGCATGAGGTTTTATATGCACAATATTATTCGTTTTTGAATATTCATATTTTATATTTTTGTAATAGAAAAAGATTGGAAACAATCTAAGTGTATTAACAAGGGACTTGTTAGGGCTCATTCATAATGTAGTGTTTACTTCTGTATCATTTAATTTTGATTATGTAAGGATGTTCGAGGCATATGAATTCATTGCTTTTGTAGCACATCTAAAATTACTTCTCTATCTTCTCTCCAACAAAACTTAGTGCACTCGCACTAGTGTTTATAAAATCACATAATTGCATAACATGTACTGGGGCAAGAAATTATCTATCTACATATCTCCCAGGCTCAACTCTGGGAAAAGCTCTTGTCACAGGGCTCAGAACTGGATTTGATAGTACAGTGCCAAGATATAGGAAGAGGGTGGGGGTGGGGTGGGGGACAAGCTAAGGGGATTGAAATGTGGTTAGGCTGTTAGAAAGACACCAGCGAGGACAAGAATAACTGCAAAGAATGAGGAAAGTAGCAGAAAAAGCAGGGACCTTTAAGGAGCACTTCTGAGAGCTCACATCAATTTCATGGTTCCTCAGCTCTCAGGTAGAATCACCTGGTTCACAGCCTGAATGGACTGGCACAAAACAGAGCAGAGATTTGAGTTTTGCTTCTTTGGATGGCCTCAAAGACCACTATTAAAACAGACACCTAAAATAACATAAGGGACTAAAATCTTCCCATAAATAGACCTTACTTCTACCGTTTCTTTTACTATAGAGAGGCATTACTTGCTATCTAGCTGGTAGTGAGCCATTAAACTAGATATCTGTTTTCTGCTCTCTTCTCTTCCTAAAGAATCTAATAGAGATAGCAATATCATGTGTTACTGGAGCTTGCTGGGAGATGAGCTCACTGCTAGACATTAGATATAAGCACAGAGCTGTCATATGGCTAAAATGCCGGTTTAAGCAGCATCTCCCTGCATTGATTCCCTTGTGAGAGGAACAAGCTGAAAGCTCAGAGGGTCTCCTTCTGACAGCAAGAAGCGCTCAGCCAAGACCTTTTCCCCAAAATTTGCCAGCCCTGTAATCCAAATTCCTTCCCCCAGGCTCCTTGATAGGACTGGCTGTCATCTGTAATCATTTGTCACTTGACAATGGAAATTCATTCTGAGATATGCACCATTCAGTGAGTGTCAGTGTGCATAGAATGTACCTACAGGAAGATGGCTGCCATGCTAGAAGTGATGTATTGTTATGGTGCCATTGTCATACGTGAAGTCCATTGTAGCCAAGATGTCATCATGCAGCACGTGACTCTACATGTAACATACCGCACATCTTTTGTAGGTGATTAAAGTGTCAGATTGCCTTGGTCACACATTTTGTTTCATCTTCCCATGAAATCCTGTTAATTTGTCTTCAGCTATTATAGCTTGTTGCTCACATAGCTCATAACACACACACACACACACACACACACACACACACACACACACACAATCTTGGGCTAAAATAAGACTTGGTGACATTGTCCCTATCCTCTGAGATTTGTTGGTGGCATTGTTACAGTCCTGGCATTCTATTTGTTTCAACATTGATGGTCATACTAGGAGATAAACATTTGCAAGGTCTCTGATTCACCAGGCCAGAGAGCTTTGGAAATGAGGAGAAAAGTTACTTAGCGTTTTTTATTTAAAACTTCAGAAAATATTTTTCACAATAATAAATGTGGCCTGTCATTCAGAAGTCTAAGCAGAAGTAAAATCCCCTGTGAAATAGAAGCTGCTCTGAAATACATGACAGGTAAATCCCGTCTTAGATATTTTCTTTATTATATACTGAGTAGGGAGAACAAAGGCCGCTTTAAGATGACATGTTCTGGATCTCTTTTGTGCTGTTGTGTTTTTGGCTGTAGTCCCTCACTCATGGAAGTCAAATCAGCCCGGATACTATTTCAATTTGGGGGAATACTACTTTCAATAGGAAGCTAACATCAAATTTATAGTGTATACATACTTTCAAAGCTTCTGACAATTTTTATGCACCTCTAAATCACTGAATGTTTCTTGCTCCCTGCAATCTTTTTTTTATTATTACTTTCTTTATTTGCTTACTTATTTTTAAAGTTTTATTTTACCGTGAAGATACTGTACAGAGGGGTTACAGTTGCATGAGTAAGGCAATGAGTACATTACTTGTCGAGTATTGTTACCCCTTCCCTTGTTGTGGACCCACTATCCCTTCCCTCTCCCACCTCCCATATTCCTCCCCACACCACCCAACCCCTGCCCAAAGTTGTAAAGTTCATTTCCAATATACTGTCTGGTGGATATCATTGTTACAATGTTTGAGAGTTTTGTTATTCCCCTTCTCCTCCCCAGATTAGACAAATGTATATACAAGATGCACTGCAATCTTTACTTCATTAAATCACTTCTAAGTTAATGCATTTAAATCCATCAATCTACTAACTCAGAACTGGGCTCTGCTTAATAAAATATTACAAAGCAACTCTCCCTTACTTTCAATTATTTTCTGGTGAAGTATAATAGCTGATTAAGCGATGAAGACATCTCCCTTTTCTAACAATGGAGCCTTCAAACCAGACTTCCTATCAAAGGGCAGGCTCCTCTTCACATACTAATTCGAGGACAGAAGTCAGCCTAAGAAATCTGTGTCACTACCAATGGAAGTGACACATTTCCTCCACATGCCAAATAACCCAGAGCAACAGGAAGGATGTTCTTGACTTGAGGGAACAAGTCACAAAATTATCTAGGGAAATAATTTTGCTGCCTGGAGTTATTATTGTGAGCAATTGTTTTTTTTGCCTCAATTCTCCCCAAGATCTATGTGTCTCTCCACCTTTTTCTCTTGGGATGATTTCTGCCATTTTACTGAGTTTTGAAAGAATCTTAATTGAGCAACATCATAGCTCTCAAATCTCAAACCATCATTCAGCCTGCAAAGCCCAGCACTGAGCCAGAATGGTGGCATGTGGTTTCATTGCAAATGTACTACAAGAAAAGACAGACCGTGTATGAAAGGTAGATACTGGAAAGGGATGACAGTCATAATCTGTCTCAGTTCTGTTTCCTATTGTGATGAAAAGTTAGACCAACTAACATCATAACTCCTTAATGCATTGGTCTGAGAGTTTTTGCTCATTCTCCATCATAGTCAATTTTATTTCTCACTCTAGAATCTGGGTGCCACACTGGATGAAAAGGATAAGCCATAGATAGGTATCTTTGTCTACCTTACGTATGATGAAGAGTTTGGTGATGCCTAAGTGTGATTTTGTTGCTATAAAAAACACATGCTTAAATAATCAAACAGTGGTACCTTCAATTCAAGGATAAACAATCTGCTACATCTTGGTAGGAAAACCAGCTGCAGCCAAATCGTGCTCTGTTTAATTTTCCTGCACACAACTAATGATTACGCAAGTGTGGATAATGAAGTGTGGGGCACTTCTTAAAGCTCTGACCTCTAGTTACAGAAAGATTGCTTGACACCATATTACAGATCAAGATTACAGTCCTGCTAATTAAGGTGATGCAAAAATTCTCCAGACTTGGCAATGCATCCTGTAAACAAAATGAGCAATCAAGAGAAAGTTTACATGGTTTCTTCCTCTATGTTAGTTGGCCCACCAGAGGGGACAGTTAGGTGCCACCCAGACCTGATAGATTGAAATGTATAATCTACACATGATATTGATTAACTGTAGAAGAAAACCTTAAAAGGTTAAATCTGACTGCAAAACTTGAATAAATGTAATCATTGAGCAAATTGTAATATTGGAAATAGGACTGGTAATCAGAACATAATACTGGAAGCATTAGACTCTTCAAGATTGTAAGAAGGAAAGACCCATGATTCATAATGGATAGTCATTGTAAAGAATCACAGGAAAAGACAGAGAAAATGTATTTAGGGGCCATATAACCTGGGTTTATAGACTCAGGAAGGCTGCTCAGATTTCACTAGGCATGTGAGTCTGAGGTGTAGCCTGCTCAAAACATTCCTGATTCAGGCTTTCATAGTTTATCCTCCAAAGTTTGCTCTTTCCACAAATCTACAATTTGTGCTTCTTCCCCATCCCACTCCGGCTCTGTTGTCTCTCCCCTTAACTAGGTAGTTTTGTCTCATTTAAGGATTTAAGGCTTCACTGTCTCCTGACTTTCAGCTCCTTAGATTCTTTCTGTTTTCTTTAAAAGCTATTGTTTCGTTGCTTCTTTATAAGCTCCTTTCTTATGTGTCGTTTAAATGTAGTGCATGGGAGAATCTATGTAGGCAGCATAGTGACTGGTGAACGGCATCCTCTGGAAAAAGAATCTCATCTCAAGCAACCTTGCTGACCACTCTGCCTTTGAGTTCCAGGCCCATTCATCGTAGTTCTAATCATCCTTCGCTAAGGTAGCAGGAACAAGGGGTGCAGAATTGATCCATTGCAGGTAAGGATCCTTTTAGAAGGTGGTGGCAGCTCCTCTGAGGATGACTACAGAATCTCCCTCCTGAAGCTGATCCATGGATGGGAAAATCACCCAAGACGGTAAGTTAGGATGTGCAAACAACTGTATTGTGTTAAGTAAGCAGAGAAATTACTAGAAGGTAAACAATGAAATTCCATATAGCAGTGGGTATTCCATTTACTGCTCAGCAGAGACATGACCTAATAATCAAACTCAAGGGTCAGGTTATCTGGAAGTACATTTACCCTACATATATGCGGTTGTTGTCAGTGCTGCACGTGAATCCTCCCTGTCCTCAGACCATGCAGTCCAAGTAGCCTTTCACAAATCCAACTTGAAGTAGCCTGCCTACTTGGCAAGGATGTGTAACTTAGCCAATATTAGTGTGTTGAATACCTGCTCTCAGCTACATTGTCATTCTGCCATACCTTAATTCCCTCAAATCCACCCCTAAACCAGAAGAAGTTATGGAAAGCAAGGTTCTGATCCTGGGAGCTTGAGGACCTGCCCCTGAAAAATGATAAATGCTCTAGTTTTAGTGAGTCTCAGCTTGGGCTCTACAGACATTTCTCCTGCTTTTTGCTCTGCACCACCATGAATAATGAGCTTTCCATTTGGAATTTGAGTACAAAGTGCTTTATTGTCATGTAAATCTCATTAGGATTCACTCATTAATTAATGTGAATTAATTCAGTACAGCCACAGTACAGCACATTACATTGTACAATGGTTTCATAAAATATTTTCCAAAGTCATAGCTGATAATTAAACAGAGGAAAAATGATTTAAGTATGTTCTATGACCAATCTAACAATATTAGCTAGGCAAGACGACCAGTTCTCAGTCTTGCAGCAGTAGACTTCTATGATAGAGAGACCCAAACCTCTCAGGCAAAAACTAGGTTTCAATGTTATGTCATGTGCATGCTTGAGAACCATTGCAGCCATCCACTCGTCTATATTACTAAAAGCTTTGTGCTGTGGTGGGGGACTATTCACATTGTAGCCTAAGGGGGTGGTTGCCAGAGCTGTCTGTCTTGAGCCTTCAGGCCACATGCGTTGGTGTACACGTGTATGTGGAGAAATCAGCTCTTTAAATGTGAACTTGCCATGGTGTGTGGAGAGCAAAGAGAAGAGAATGATGAAGCTAATATGAGGTGCAATACCTAACTTAGATATGTGGAAATACCATTCTCAATTATGGCCATTAATGGACAGCTGGCAATTAAGTTATCAAAATGCTTTGTTGGCTTATATTCCTAGGTCAATGGCCAGGGAAAGAATCTTGACTGTTAGGAGTAATTAAAGCATTATTGACTATGAGGAATTGAGTATGGAGTCAAATGATAGAACACCATCTACCACTAAGTTGTTTGAAGGTAAGTGATACACGTAGAGGATGATTCTTGAGCATATATCTGAAGGAAATGGCCTCAATTTACAGTGGAGGCACTTGCACACTATTTTTGTCATGGTACTCTTCTTAATAGCTAAACTATGGCATTAGCCTAGAGGTACAAGTAAAAATATGGTATACATACACAATGGAGTATCAGTCAGAAACAATAAAAAATCATGTCAGTGTATAGAATTAGAGGTCATTATGTCATGTGAAGTAAGCAGAGAAAGAGGGGAGAGAAGAACAACAACAAAAGAAAAAAGAAAAGATGAGATAAAAGAAAGATGATCTGAAACAAGCACTAGAAAAGGAGCAAGAAGAAGAGCAACAGAACAAAAGAGGGAAGGTAAGAGAGTAAACTTGATCAAGACTCACTATGTGCATATATGGAAATGTTAACTTGTCCAATTAACGTACAAATAAAAACATGGATGTGGAAAGGATGTGATAGCATATAAATTATTCTAGTAAATACTATATTATACACATGTTTTGCTTTGAAGTAGAAAATAAAAGGCGATATTCATCAATGAAATGGAATATTTCTATATTTTGACAAGGTAATTAAGTTCCTTCCTTTTTCTTCCCTGAATGCCATCTCTGGGCTCTTATATGGAAGACAAAGCTTCCACATACCTGTGCACGGGGAGCATTACCATTTATTTTTCTGCCTTCATATTTGATTTGTGTCCAGTCTGGGTTAAAACAAATGCTGCCCCTTTGTCTTTTGAATTCTTAGAAAGTGAGAGAATTGTTCATTAAGAACAATTAGGGAACACAAGTCTCCCATGTCTACATGCTGACTTAGAACAGATACATAGTGCTTAGGTTTAAAAAAAAAAACGAAATGCTAGCGGACTTATTCACTATATCCTTCAAGGTTTGGAGAGAAGCAAACTATGAGAAGGAAACATTGCTTTGTATCTAGGGCCAAGGCTTGAGACATGAACGTTAAATACAAGAAATTGCTTGAAGTAGGTTGGGTTTCACTGTGATCATTATTTCCGAAAAGCACACTACATCTTCACTCTCTGGAAACTGGTTTCTGTGAACCCTCTCTGTGTATATGAGGGGGTGTGTGTGCTTGTGTATGTGTGTGTGTGTGTGAGAGAGAGAGAAAGAGAGAGAGAGAGAGAGCAAGTGAGAGAAAGAAGGATGGAGATGGGTACATATAGTTAAAATTAGATAGTTATACACAGGACTCTTGTTAAAGTATAGTATATACATGTATGAAATACCATAGTGAAACTCCTGTAAATGATTAACATACACTTAAAAATGAAACTCAGGAATGATAAACATATCCTCTCTAGGGTGTGGGTACTAGTAGCAGGAAGAAGGAAAAACAAACTAACTGTGTGAAAATGGAACAATGAAACTTGTTGAGATTTGTTTGAGATGTTGGAATAACGGATGAAAGAAAGTAACTGAGGAGGTAGAAGTGATTCTGGTCAAGATTATGCATATATATATATATATATGTGTGTGTACATATATATATATACACACAGACATATACAGATAGTTACAGATATAGAAGCTATAGATAGGTAGATGTAGATAGATATAGATACTCATGCATATATGGTCATATCAATATAAAACCTCTTGCACAACTAATTGATGCTAACAACAATGTGGGGGAAAAGTGCCTTTATTCAACCAGAAAAAAAATCTTTCGAATAGAAACTGATCATGGGAAGTTTATAGATCTTTTCAGCTCAAAAGCAGTGATTCTCTGCCTCATTAATTCTTTATCCAAAGTTCTCCATTATTTAAACACCACTATGTGTCTCCTGCTTGGAAGCGCCAGCTTGGAAAGCATCCTGCCACATTCTCCAACCACTGAAGCATCCAAAGCCCTTGTTGCGTGATCTCATTAAATGAGAGGTTTGTCTCTGAACCACTGTCATAAACATGCTCAAGACCTCCCCACTGCTGTCAAGCCCCAAATCCGCTTAAAAAAACAAATCCAGTAGGATGGATTCAAAATTTGTGCTTGCCAAATTGGCAAGAACTATAAAAAGCTTTTGCCAAAGAGCTTTAAAATGCCCCCCCTTCCCTCCCAACCACCACTATTACTGAGGTTGAAACAGCATTAAAATAACCAGGATGATAAAAAGAAAGAAGACTCTGTCCAGGGGAACAGCCGTGTCACTCACTGACACAGGTCATGTGCTAGCGCTTTCATATGCCTTGAAGCATTTGAGGTGGCATGAATCACCAAGCTAGGAAACTTCACATAACGACTGAACAGGGCTGTGGTTTCACCTGATTTGTGCCCCTTCCTCCAGAGTACTCCGTCAGAACAATCTCTGCTCTCACTGGAGTCTCCTTTCTTATATTCGACTGAATTAAAACACACAAGTATTTTCCTATGTCAGATAGGAAGTTCAAGCTTTTTAGTATCGTAGGCAGTATTCAGATTTATCTGTGTCCCTACAAATGTCAACATTCTCCTCCTCCTGCGGCTACCAAATCCCATCCCCATCCCCTGGGAGAAAAACATACACTGACTTTCTCTCCCTCCATGTCATTTCTTCAGCCAAGAAAGATCCAGTTCATAGCAAGCCTGTGTCCTACTGGCTTGTAAAATCAGCTATTCTGAAGTACTCAGAAAATTTCTTTCAGGGTTTTGTATTTATCTTTTTATGTTTTTTTATTATTTAAAAAATGTATTATAAAGGTCATGTAAAGAGGGGTCACAGTCAAATAAGTAAGGAAACGAGTACATTTCTTTTTAAATTTTTATTTATTTATTTATTTATTGGTCCGGTTGTGGGGCCTGAACTCTGGGCCTGGGCGCTGTCCCTCAGCTTTTCAGCTCAAGGCTAGCGCTCTACCACTTGAGCCACAGTGCCACTTCTGGCTTTTTTCTTTGAGTACATTTCTTTTTGAACAGTGTTTTCCCCTCCCTCATTGTCTCCCACTCTCCCTCCTGAGTCCCTTCCCCCTCAAGTTATAAAGTTCATTTCCAACATAGTGTCCAGTGAGTATTGCTGTTGCATTGGTTCACCCTTTGTCCCACTGTTTCTTTGATTCCTCTTCCCTTCCCCAAGTCAATAAACTTATATATAAGACAAAGGGTACAGAAATGAAAAATAGTGACAACAAGGAATAAACCAAAGGGGAGGGGAATGAGAAAGAAAAGAGAAATAACTGCAAACAGTACACTAAAAAACAAAACAAAACAAAAAAACCTCGGGGCTGGGAAGGTGGCTCAGTGGTAGAGTGCTTGCCTTGCATGCATGAGGCCCTGGGTTCGATTCCCCAGCACCACATAAGCAAAAAGAAAAAAACCGTAAGTGGCGCTGTGGCTCAAGTGGTAGAGCGCTAGCCTTGAGCTGAAATGCTGAGCGACAGCACCCAGGCCCAGAGTTCAGGCCCCATGACTGGACCCCCCTAAAAACCAACAACAACAAAAAAACCTCATTTCTATTTCTTGGAGTTCATTTCAATAAGCATCATTTTATATCATTATATGCACATAGCTATTGAGCTATTGTGATCTTTCTGGGTTTTTATTAAACCAATTATTTGAGTAAGTAAGTTTTCATGGACAAAGACCTAACATCCTTGAAGAAGTAGTTCTATCAGCTAAGCAGTAAATCGATACTTAGGATTTATAATGAACTTGAGGCATTAACTAAAGTTAATCCTCAGAATAACTCTGGGTATACAAGCTAAGACATATTAGAAACTTAATATCAGATAAATATCATAGATCTTTTGCTTTTGCCCCCTCTCCCCAAGACTAGCTTCATCTAACCACATATGTTCCCACCAAACAAATGGATCATAGTCAACCAGACTGTATGTTCGGCAGTCAAGAGACCTCACAAAGTGACTAGTGATACAAAAGATTTTGCTGTAGTGGAAGCTTAGCCCATAGTCCCGAAGGTTCAGAAATTCAGTTATGAAGATTGTCACCATCAAATCTCCTTTAAAGGAAGCTTTCCCCAAAATTCAAAATGAGATCCATTCTAAATGGGCTCACTGAATTGTGTGTGTTTGTTCCTGTCCAAGAACTTAATTCTCTCTGTTGTTAGGTCTGTTTCTCTTATTCCGTTCCTAGGGGGGCAGGTCTGGTCTTTTCTAGTTTTCTGTATCTCTCTAAAAGTAGAGTACAAGTGGGGTAGGAAATTCCGTTTTCACCCACCCCATTACGTATTTTGATAGCCTACAAATTGGTAGCTAGAATGAGCCTATAAACCTATAATAGTAAATATGTTGGGTGGTATGCAAGTGGTTACAAATGAATTAACTGGAGTACAACAGACTCAATAGTACAGAGCTCAAATAGTGTAATTTTGTAGAAAGACAAAGGCAAAGTCCAACAAAGTAAGCACCAGGAGATGGGTGCTTCTAGGAAGGGTAGGGTCAAGGAGAGAGGGGTAGAGGATTGAAGGGGGAGGCAGAAGAGAATGCAGTCAAGAATTCATGGTATAAACCACAAGATTAAGTGGGTCAAAGTGGGTTGAGAAGGGTGAGGGGTGACACTGAACAAGATTCATCCTGTTTATATGTTGCCTTGTTAAAGGCAACTCCTTTGTTCAACTACTTAAAGATAACAATTTTTAAAAGCTCATAAAAATAAACAATAGAAAAATTGGTGTAATATAGATACATAGGAAAATAATATTTTTAGTTACTTATGCATAGGGGTCCTGCAAACACACGACAGAAACAGTCTAATGGTTAAAGCTAATAAACCATCCTGAACTATAGACAGGTACAGAGATGAATTAGCTTTTCTTCTTCAGATACATGTCTCTCAAATGATGCAAGTTGGCTGAGCAGTTCTCATCCTTGTACAGATATCTTTACTAGTGAAAATTTCCTTGGTACATGGAAAATTCTCCTTGCAAAAGAGAAATTTCACACTTTTATGAAGCTGAAGACGAGGTGAAGAGCTTTTTTGGGGGGGTTGGCAGATTCTCAACCTTTTTTTTTTTACTCAAAGCCATCAATATGCGGGGGTGGAATACTTCATCCTCTTCAGTGTCAATGTATGTTTGAGAAATAACGAATGAATGCACATATTCAGTTTGGAGGGCTCAAACTCTTTAACACATGTCATAAGATGCTGAAATGTAGAAGCATATTGTCAATCTAATAGCTTTGCATTCAGAAAAGTTACTCTCAAGTATATAGCACCTGTACTTCTTAGGTCACAAAGTATGTGGTACCTGATCTGCTTGTGACCAAGGTGATTTCTGGTCACTGGCCTCATTTACCTTCAGGCTTTCTAGTTCTTTACTTTCACAGATGGTTGACTCTTCTCTTCTGAACATATTCTTTTCTAGACATGTACATACCTCTAGTCATATTTGCGTTGATACTACAACCTCTGAACCTGCTCTTCATCCTCAAGACAACTTTTTACATTTCTCCCAGACCATCACAGGCTGACATAGAGTTTGATCCACCAATGGGGAAATCTCAAAGAACATTAGCTTAAATTATGTACTATCATCACATATCAGAGATGTGAGTATTCCCTTATTTTTCTTTTTTTTTTTTAATTGGTCCTGGTACTTGAACTCTGGGCCTGGGCACTGTCCCTGTGCTCTTCAGCTCAAGGCAAGCACTCTACCACTTGAGCCACATGGACACTTCCATCCCTTATTTTTCAGATTAAATGAAATGTGATTTACAAAGACCAAATTAATGGAACAAAACTTCATGTAAATAGGCAAACTTTGAACTACAGCTGGTGTCTTCTGCTATGTAGTCCATTATATTTTTCTCACATAAAAACTTGTTGAAATGAGAACTGGAAATGTCATATCAAATACAACACTGAATTTCTTTCTACAAATTGAACAGAGTCCTGTAACCATCAACCAGCGCTGGTTGAATATTTTCAGGCATTGTACCATCATCATTTTCCCAGTGCTGCAATACCCCATTTCTCAGCCCCACTCAGGGGCTTTACACTTTGCTGAGAACTAGGAACACAAAGTGGCTTTCAACTTTACACTTTACATAGTGAGATAATACCGCCTGTGTACTTTTTACAGGCTCCTTTCACTCTATGATATGTATCCATATAGTTGTATGTTGTTGTCGTTAATTGACTCGCACGGCTATAAGCTATTCCATTGTATGAATACCTCATTAATCCATTCATATAGTTTCCAGTTTGGGGCCATTCTGATTAAAAATACTGTGAACATTGTAAGGTATCTTATGGTGAATCTGCATGCATTTCTATTACATAATCACTATGTATCATGATACAGAGATTGTCTGATTTCCAGAGTAATTTTATCTACATATACTCCTAAACTTGTGGATCATCAGCATTATCCTTTAAGAGTTCATGTGTTGAGACAGCTAGATAGATGACAGGTAAATAGATGACGTGATTAAAATTTATTGAATGAAACTTAGGCAGTTGTGAGTGTCCTGGTCATTATCAATCAATGATCGTTCTAAAAAATACATTGAGAGCTTGTGATATGACAAGGTATTGTGCTAGGACTGGAACTGGAGAAACATTAGGCATTAAAGTTTCTACTCTTGTGGCACATATGCAGAGGGCAAAGCAGTGTACAAACAGTTACCTAAAGTCTAGCTAATTAGAAGTACAAGAAGCATGATGGAGGAGGAAGGTAAATAGCTGAAGAAAACAGCCTAATCAGAGAAAGCAATCAAGTTTAAGAACTTAACTAAGAAAAGGGGGAGTGAGGAAGACAGAACAGGGGTGAACACAATGCACATCATCTACACCCTGCTGGTTAAAAGACTTTATGGCTGACAAATACTCCATGCATTAGAAACATCTTTGGGCTTTATTAGTTCCCTTCCTTCCCTCTAAATCATAGCCATACATATCCAATTATTGAAGATGGGAACAAATCTATGGAGACCGAATCATATCAAATTATGGTCTGAATAGCTGTGTCCTGTGAACTCAGACAAGATAATTCTGACCTCCAAGCTCATGGTATTCAATGGAGTCTAGGAGATGATTAAGTTATGAGCATGAAATTCTGACAAATGGGGTCAACACCTGAGAGACCTAAGATACAAGGAGACAATGATCATCAAATCTAGGGTTACAGAATAATTGTCCTTCATGCCCTACTACTTTTTGTCCTGTCACAGTGCGATGGAGGTTGAGCTCCCAAGCCTTCAGCCATCCCACCCCAACAGCTTTGTTAGGCTCAGCCTATGCAGCAGTTCTCATTGGCTGCCTTCTCCGACCTGCATTTCTCCCAGGCTGATATTGCATATGGTGATCTTACAGTTCTGAGGTCTTGGGTAACGCCCTTGCACAGCCCCCAGTAGACATAAACTCTAGATGGGACTCCCTAGGGTATCACCACCATGGGAGATTTATGCCTGGGGCCCAGGCTGTTCATGACATCTCCTGAAGCTTAGGCAGAAGCTGTCATGGCCTCAAAAGTCATACACTCTGCTCCTCAGAGGCTACTGTCATGTGTAACTTACCCAGATTGATCCTGAGTGAAGCCCAAGCAGTATCTGGGTATTTGAGCCATGGGAGTGAGGTGTGGCGAATTCATTGTCAGAATCTGGTGCATACTTGAGGTGTGACAGGGTAGCAAGGTCTTATGGGTGAGTTGGAGTCTTGTCTAGAAACCTTGCTCTCAAGGCCCTGGCCTGGGTCTGTGGTGAGAGGGACAGCTTCAACTATCTCCCAGATCCCTGCAGAGCCAGTCTCTCAATGACTTGATGAATCGCGCCTGGCTTTCTTCTATTCTTATGAATCTCCTTATCAAACAGCCTCTTGGAAGTACCCCTCACATTCATTTCCAAACTTTTTTTGATCCTTACATTGTGATGTTGGATATTCCAAATCTTTATGTTCTGCTTTCCTTTTAATTATAAAT
This sequence comes from Dipodomys ordii, assembly GCF_000151885.1. Classification (NCBI taxonomy): domain Eukaryota; kingdom Metazoa; phylum Chordata; class Mammalia; order Rodentia; family Heteromyidae; genus Dipodomys; species Dipodomys ordii. The sequence goes on from NW_012267314.1 coordinate 8,003,874, forward strand.
TCTGCATTTAAATTTGTCCTCTCTTCTTGCATTTTTATTAGACATAGTTAAAAGAAGCCAGGTGGTATTTTCAACACTTTGATGCTTAGATATTCTCTCTGCCAAATATCCTAGCTCATCACTCTCAAGTTCTGTGTTCCACGAAGCCCTAGGGCATAGGCACAATTTAGCCAAGTTCATTGTCACCTTGGAACCATGATGGACTTCCTTCTAGTGTCTAATGCTTTGCTTCTCACTTCCGTCTGAGACCCCATCACCATGGTTTGGACATCTCTGATGTAAACTTTGGTTAGTTTTAGACTTGTACTATAGCTCTTCTCTTCTCCAAGCCCTCACTAGCATCTCCCTTCTTGCTTCATCTATAGCAATCTAGGCCTTTTCTAGTCTGTGCTGTCAAATTCTTTTAGCTTCCTCTTGCAACCCAGTTCTAACCATTTTTATTAGTATTTGTTACAGCCTTTGCTGCACTTCTTAGCACCAACTATTGGTCTTAATTTATTTTTTACTTCTATGACAGAAACGTTTTGATTTAATAGTTCTCTAAACAGGGAAGTCCAATCTCAAGGTGCTGGCATCTGGCAAAGACCTTCTTATTCTATCATCCTGTAATGACAGAAGACAAGAGGATGAGAGATGAGAGTGACAGAGAGAAAGGACAGACAGGGAGAACACATACAGCAGCCTGTCGACTAAAGTAATAAGCCCATCAATGAAACTGAACCCTATGGCCTGCTCAGCTAGTAAAGGTCTTGTATCAGTGATGGTAACATGAAAATTAAATCTCATCAAGAGTTTGGGGGAACCAGACATTTCTACCATAGCAGTCCCTTTCCCCCTCTGCCATGTGAAAACAGTGGCGTTTTTGAACCAAAAAGGGAGGAACTCACTAGACAATGGATCTGCTGATAGTCTGATCTGGTACTTCCTGGTTTCCAGAATCAAGAAGTGAATTACTGTTGTTCACAAACTCTCTCGTTTGTGATAGTTTGTTATGACATCTGGATTGGAGCGAGACCGAAAGTTGGTACTAAGAGTAAGGTGATGATACAAAATAATACCTAAAATTGTGGAGGATTGAGAGTCAGGTAATGAGTACTAAAAGAGTTTAAAGATACACTCTAGGAAAATCCTACATTTTGGTAACGTGTCCCACACAAAAGCTCATATTAGGCTTTATTTTATGATGAAACAGTATGGGTAGGTGATAGGACTTTGAACAGGTGGGCCTATATGGAGATGATTAGAATAAAACTGCCCCCATAAAAGCACTGATAGTGGCCTTATAAAGTGATTGATTCTCTTAAGAGTGAAATTTGTTCATGTGAGAGTAGGATTTTTATAAAAGAGAGAGCCTAGCCTCTCCTCCATCCCTTTTGTCCTCTCTCATCACGTGATCTGTCCTTCTATCCTTTTTACTCATATCCCTGCCATGTGATGCCACTCATCATGAAGCCCTCAGAAAGCTGGGCAGATACTAGCACCACGCTTTTAAACCTTCAGAGCCCTGAGTTTCATAAACCCTTTTCATTATAAAGTACCCAGCATCAAATATTTTGCTATAGCAATACAAAACAAAGAAGATATTGACTATTAATTCTAAAGATAGTTCCAAAGGTTGAGAAGAATTTTAGAGAAAGTCTCGGTGATTCCTAGAGAATGCCTGAGTGCTTATAGACAGAATACTTGGTAAAGATATTAACAATACAGGACCTTCTCAAGATGTCATAATGGAAATGAGAATCATGTATAGTGAACTAGAGTAAATGTCATCCTAGTTGTGAAACAACAATGACTTTGGCTAGATTATCTCCATGCCTTAATGTTTCATGCATGGTAAGAATTATAAGCACTGAAATTAGATACTTAGCTGGTAAACTTTCTAACTGAAACATCAAATGTGATGCTTACTTTCTTCTGAATGTAGTAAAATTCACAAAGATAAAGATTACTTTGAGATAGGATTGTTGATCAAAAGGAAAGCAGAACTTAAAGGTTGGAAAGTGCTCCAGCCTATCCATTGTGAATAAATGAGAAAGACTGATGGGCTAAGAACAAGAATGCATCCCAATGGTAAGATGTTATGAGCAGACTCTATCTGTGACAGCCAATTGCCAATCATGCAAAACACCAAAGAGTGACAGCAAAGAGACTCTGGAGATCTACTGGGACTGTTTCTCTTACTGCACAGGGGACAAGGGTTCAGAGGCACAATAATTGCAAGAGGTTTTTTTAAAGCCCATATTCTAGCTGATAGAGGTTGGAGTCCATTGGACCCAGGTGTGATGCAAACTATCATGATTTTTCTTCCAGAGGGAACTGATAATAAGTCTTAGATGCATTTGTCTGGTAACAACTTAAAAAACTGATGAAGGTCATAGCTTTGTGTCCTAAAATTTTGACAACAGAACAACCCTTAAAAATTTAGACCAGAAAACCTCCCATGCTCCTGATTGGCAGGATCAACATCGTGAAAATGGCAATACTTCCCAAGGCTATCTACAAATTCAATGAGATACCTATCAATATTCTAACCTTATTCTTCAAGGAAATAGAAGAGACAATCCAAAAATTCATATGGAACAATAAAAGACCCCGAATAGCAAAAACGATCCTTAACAGAAAGAACAGTGCTGGAGGAATATTAATACCAAATCTCAAACTCTACTACAAAGCCATATTAATCAAAACAGCTTGGTACTGGCACAAGAACAGACCTCAGAACCAATGGAATAGAATTGAAAACCCAGAAATGAACCTACAGATATATAGCCATCTAATCTTCGATAAAGGAGCTAAAAAAATAGAATGGAAGAAAGACAACCTCTTCAGTAAATGGTGCTGGCAAAATTGGTTAATCACTTGTAGAAAACTAAAGCTAGATCCTTTTATATCACCCTGCACCAGAATCAACTCCAAATGGATCAAAGACCACGGAGTCAAAGCAGACACTCTGAAAACATTACAGGATGGAATAGGAAAAACCCTAGGTCTCCTTGGCACAGGCTGAAACTTTCTTAATAGAAACCCGGAAACACAACAAATCAAAGAAAGGTTGGACAAATGGGATTGCAGAGTTTCTGCATGACAGAGGACATAGCTAGCAAGATCAATAGAAAGACCACGGAATGGAAGAAGATCTTCACTAGCCATACACCAGACAAGGTCTCACATCTAAAATATACCTGGAACTCAAAAAATTAAATCCCCCAACAACAAGTCCTCAAAGAAACAACTGTCTAATAAATAAGTGGGCTAAAGACTTACAGAGAAACTTCTCTGAAGAGGCAAGAAGGATGGCCAATAGACACATGAAGAAATGCTCAACCTCCCTAGCCATAAAAGAAATGAAAATCAAAACAATATTGAGATACCACCTCACCCCAGTTAGAATGGCTATAATCAAGAACTCTAATAACAACAGATGCTGGAGGGGATGTGGACAGAAGGGAACCTTACTACATTGTTGGTGGGAGTGTAAATTTGTTCAGCACTTTGGGAAGCAGGATGGAGGTTCCTCAAAAGACTTCACATAGAGCTCCCCTATGATCCAGCAATCCCACTTTGGGGCAGTTACCCAAATGATCCCAAACAAGACTATACTAAAGCTACCAGCACAAGTATGTTTATTGCAGCATTATTTACCATAGCTAAGATATGAAACCAACCTAGATGTCCCTCAGTAGATGAATGGATCAAGAAAATGTGGTATATATACACAATGGAATTCTATGCTTTCATCAGAAAGAATTACATTGCCCCATTTGTTAGAAAATGGAAAGACTTGGAAAAAATTATATTAAGTGAAGTAAGCCAGGCCCAGAGAAATATAGACCCCATGATTTTCCTTATTTGCAATAACTAGTATATGTCTGAGACAAGCAGAAAAGTTCAAATAAGTTGATGTTAGGTGAAATGAACCACAAGATAAGTATTCAAATGCTTTTTTTTCTTGCAATTGTTTCTAACATATTTATAAGATATTTCTTTGTTGCTTTGTATGTCCTTCCCCCACGGTATAACCCCTGTTTTCACTGTATTTGATGTTGGTATAATTTGTGGAGGGGAAAGGAAAAAACAAATACTTTAACTAAGGATACAGGTGGACCCATTGCAACAATAAGATGTGCAAGTTGTTATGTCGAAAAATGAACTACACAACTTTGGGGGGGGTTGGGGGAGAATGGGGGGTGGGAGTGGAATATAGGAAGGGATGGCATGGGGAAACAAAGGAGGAGGCAACAATGCTTGATATAAAATGTACTCATTACCTTGCCTATGTAATTGTAACCCCTCTGTACAGTATTTTCACAATAATTTAAAAAAAATAGGCTAGGGCTGGGATTGTGGCTTAGTGGTAGAGTGCTTGCCTTGAGCAAAAGAAGCTCAGGGATAGTGCCCAGGCCATGAGTTCAAGCCCCAGGACTGGCAAAGAAAAAAGAAAACCAGAATTTAGGCCAGTGAAGCAACTGGTATGCAATTCCATCCTATGCCGGGGTGGGGGGAGCCATGAGTAATGTGAGTCAGGCACATGGAAGCAGAGCTTCTTAAATCCATGTGGACAGGCTACTCTTTCCATGTGTATAGCTAACAGACTCTGCTCACCCTGCTCCAATGGGTGTGGAGAGTGAAAGATTGAGCCACAAGGAGTAATTATGTAAGAGTTTAGATTTAGCCCCAAGAGACAAGGGATGCATATTTTCTTCCATATGTGCACATGAGAATTAATGTATAAATATTTAAGTAAATACTTCAGCATGGTATGCAAAGATACACCATGTATTAGTTGAAGTATGGTATATGCAGGGGAGAATTCAAATGGTATAGTTCTTTAGAAAGACTAATTCACAGGTGTACAAAATAAATATCAGAAAACAGATACTTGAAAGCTGGAGGGTGGGGTCCAGGGGAGGGGGGAGTAGAGGAATGAAGAGAGGTGGGGATGGACGCAGTCCTGAAATTCAAGGCCTGTTTTACAAAATTAAGAAAGCCAAGGGAAGGGGTGGGGTTGGGTGGGTTAGGGGAGAATATTGAACAGGCTGATGGTGATCAGGATGCATCATATTCATGAACTGCTTTGTCAAATGGCAACTCCTTTGGAGAACTACTTAAATATACAAAAAATGTAATTTTAAAAAAGTTTAGCTTGAGACTTCAAAGTTGATTTTTGGAATGAATAAAGACTTTTTGAGACTGCTGGACAAGGTCATTCATGTCTAAAATGTTAGCAACTTGAGAGGCTCAGCCTGGGGATTGTAGTTTGAAGTAAGCCTGGGCAACTAATTTATGAGAGTCATCGCAAGAGAAAAAGGTGGATGTGAGGGAAGACATCTGTCATTCCCCTCTAAAGCATATTTGAAACTACAGCTCATAGTCAAAGCTGTCCTAGGCAAAAAGGAAGACCATATCTCAAAAATAACCAGAGCAAAAAGAGTTTAAGTCATGAGTCAGACAATGGAATGCTTGCCTAGCAAGTACCAAGCCCTGAGTTCAAATCTGAGTATCATCAAAACTACATACATACATACATACATACATACATAGTAATGATATTAACAATAAAGTAACTAAGTCAGGCACCAGTGGATCATGTATTCCTTAGAAGGCTGAAATTGGAAGGACAACATGGTTCAAGGCCAACCTAGGCAGGAGAGTTTGTGAGATCCTATCTTGAAAACAGCTCACAAATAATAACAATGCAGGAGGGGTATCTCAGCTGAGCAACTGTGAGGGCCTTATAGGCAAACCCTAGTACTGAAGAGTAATAAAATAGAATATCTAAAAATAAGTGTAAGAAAAGGGCATATGTAACTTGATAAGAAAATGACAAAACTACCAATAGAACACCGAAGAAGGCATTTGGTTGCACAAGACTATAATATGGAAATAAATACACAAAAAGATATTCCTTCTCATTACTCAACAGCAAAACTTATGAAGATTAGCCACAGTGTTTCTACCCTAACCAGGTTTGCAAAATTTAGGAACTATCCAGTATATGGAATTTATATGTGTATATCAGTATATAGGCATTTCAGAAAATAATTTAGAATTTTCTGGTAAAGTTTTATTTGTGCTGTTAATGCAACCCAACCACTTCACTCTGGATGTACACTCTAGAGACACACTTCAGCATAGACAAATGTCTTCACAGTAGAGGAGAGAAACACAAAATAATCAAATGATAGATTACTATATATCACTGGGAAAAGTACTCATTTCAGCTGCCTGTAAAGACATAGATAAATGTCAGACCATCATATTAAACAAAAATGAAAAATTGGAGATGATATATACAATATGAAGTTTTAAAACTAGATCAGCTATTTAACATACGTAACATATTTTAAACATAAGTATGTATTTGGCAAGTTTAAGGTGTAAATCAAGGAAACAAACACACAATTCATAATAAGTATAATCAACTAAGAATTGAAGAATGGGATTACTTGAGAAGGATACATAGCAATAACAATGGTCATTCTTTTCTTATTCTATGTTCAGTGTATCCAGGCAGGACTGGTTTTATTACTTTATTACAGATTCCAGCTCTCTGGTAACAATTTCCCAGCTTCAGACATTCTCTTCTGTCAACTTCAAAGTTTTCAATGTATTACTTGAAGTTTGCATGTTATACTACTCTATGAATGGAAATCCTTACATGGATGGTTTTGAGAAATGAGCAGTCTTTTATAAAATATTGAAGTAAAATTTCTCATCACTTCTTTATTACTTATGCTACAATCAACTTTTAACTCTTTTACTCAAGGTATTCTTGTGTGTGTGTGAGAGAGAGTCTTGATATAAAGAAAGCTAATTTCCAATAATTAGCATGATGCTACTCTATTACACCTACATGACTGACACAGCCTTCTTTAGTTTCTTTTTGTGCTCTGCTAGTCAATTCTATAACTTTATAATTATCCTCCTAGCTTACTGCTAAGACTATAACTGGAAGGTAAACTAGAGTATTAAACAGATTAAAACTGAATAAAATCCAAGCAAATTCAGTCTGATACTTAGGAAAGTAGTGTGTTTTCAGGTAGAAACTTAACAAATATTGCAAACCAGCTGCTTCAAATGAGCATGTGTCATTGGCCTGTCAAGCTGATAGTTTCTGTGTAAGTGAAAGCAGAGCTTTAGATTTTCTTCAACTCATTCATCTCTAATCATCTTTGAATTTTTATTGCTATTATAAAGGTGATGTATAGTGGGGTTACAGTTATGCAAGTCAGTTAATGAATACAATTCTTTTTGGACAATGTCACCCCCTCCCTTGATCTCTCCCAGTTCTCTCTCTCCCATCCCCATCCACAAGTTGTATAGTTCATTTTCAACATAGTGTCTAGTGAGTGCCACTGCTGCAATTTTTCTCTCTAATCATCTTTAAGAATATAATTAAGTGCTCATTTGGTATCTGTGGTATGTATCCTGAAGTATTTATTATGAACATAATTTTATCCCACTTAAGAACATTAGCTAATGAATCATTCTACTCTAATCTTGATAGTATCAGCAATCACTCAGGAATGAGATTGTCCCATTTATATTGGTAAGGAAGAGGCATTTTCACCCACACAAGGTAAAGCTATTTTAAAAATGTGCAAATGATCTCTTATACTACTGTCTCCAGTGCCCTTCTATAAGAAAATTCCGAAAAATATGGTCTGGAAAAATCCATTTACTGAATGTAATTTGAAAGATAACACTACAAATTTAAATTTTCACAAAACATTATGGCATTTAGAAGAAGTAGGTAATGTGAAAAATTAAAATGAGCTCATATAACAAATGGAAAAAACAATATTCTCCACTTGTGTTTTAAGGCTTAACACAATAAATATTATTTTTCTTAGTCAAACCTAATGTAGACTTGTGTTCCACTCCCGCATGACGCTGTGCCACATCGAGCATATAACTTTCAAAATCATCAGGGCATGGCCTATTATACTGGAGAAACTTTTGGAGGCATTTTCCATTGATTAGGACATAATCATAAGCCAAATCAATTACAAATTAGTTTCGGAAATTTCAAAGAGGAGCTCTAGTGCAAGTTTTTAAAGCTTTGTGTTGTGGGAAACACTTGAAGATGTCAGAGTAGTCACTTTTAACATAGAATTCATTGAAAGAAAAGAGTCTGATTAAGACAGTAGAACAGATGAAAGATCAGAAAATGTAGTAGCAGTAGAATTCTACTCATCTATCAAGAAGAAAGATACTGTATCATTCTTAAAGAAATGAAGACTTGGAAAAATTATATTAAGTGAAGTAAGGCAGACCCAGAGGACCTGAGGTTGCATGGATTCCTTCATTTGTGGTAGTTATAATGTGCCTATAAATATATAAGTAAACATACTGGGCTGGGCACTAGTGCCTGACACCTGTAACCCTAGCTAACTAGGAGGCTGAGATCTGAGGATTGCATTTCGAAGCCAGGGTAGGAAAGTCTATGAGACTCTTATCGCCAATTAACCACTAGAAAACTGGAAGTGGTGCTATAGCTCTAAGTGGGAGCTAGTCTTGAGCAAAAGAACTCAGGGAAAGGCCCTGAGTTCAAGTCCCACAAAAAAAACCCTGGGTGGTAAGAAAGTGATCACAAGTGAATTAGCTGAAATATAATATATTCTATGGAGAGCTCAAAGCCCAACAAAATAAGTATCAGGAAATAGGTACTTGCAAGAGGGGAAGTTGGGGACAAGGGAGAGGGGTAGAAAAATGAAGGGGGGAAGGAGAGTACACATTCAAGAAATCATTGTATATACTACAGAATTGAGAAATGGTGGTCAAAGCGGGTTGAAGATGTTGTAGTGATGACACACATCAAGCTGTATTGCATACATAAACTGCTTTGTTATATGGCAAAAAATCCAATACGTGATGTAATTTTTTTTTAGTAAAGGAAGGGGTGGGTTGGAAGAGATGGATGAGAATGTTGATGTTGATCAAGTTGCACTGTATTCTTAAACTGCTTTGGCGAATGGCTTCTCCTTTGTGCAACTACTTAAACATAATAAAATATTTTTATTAATATATATTTTTATTGTAAAGATACCATACAGAGGGTTACATGAGTAAGGTAATGAGTACATTTCCTGTTGAGCATTGTTACCCACTCCTTTGTTTTTCCCCTACCATCCTTTCCCTCCCCCCAACCCCTCCTTCCCCCTACCCTGAAGTTGTAAAGTTCGTTTTCAACATAGCATCTTGAACATCTCATTGTTACAGTGGGTCAATCTGTATCCTTATTTCAGTATTTTGTTATTTCCCTTCCCCTCCCAAATTAGAAAAATGTATATACAAGATGCAGGGTACTGGAATCAAATGTAGTGACAACAGGTGTTATACAATGGGGATAGAACATACTGTTTTCAAAAATGAAAGTATAGAGATTGTCTTCAGAAGAACGAATTGAAGTTGAGCACTGAGAAGAATAATACAGGAGAAGACAGCTGAAAAGTGTGGCAAATCATAAAGTCAACAGAAATCTAGAAGACCATGTGTGTTCCATGCCTGCTGATCCTTAATAGTCAGGTAATGAAGATGAAATCTCTACCAAAAGGTGAGCCTGGTGGTGGTCTCTGTGGTAAATAGGTAAAGTTAGCTGTGGAACAAAACTGGAACTCCTATAAGCATTAAACCCCACTGTGGGGGGTCTAGTGGCTCATTGACTTCCCCCAGCATGATGGGCCAGTGTTATATGGGACCCCTTTTTATCCTCATACTTCACAGAACTTCAGTGAGGCAGTATTTTATGCAAGGGCCCCCTGCTTGAGAATGTGGTACTCAGGAAATCAGATTACATTAGCTGAGTACAATCAGCCTACAGCCACTCAGACCTGGAGACTCCGAAATCACTGAGGGTTTGCAAAGAAATAATAGATGATCAATGCATTCAGTGACACCCAGCTCATGTGCAGGAGGCTGACAGAGATGGAGAGTTGGCCTCCTCTTCAAGGAGAGCAAATGCATTGCCCAAGGACCGTTTCAGAAGATGAAAGATCTCGCCTTTGCTAAAAGAGAGCTCCAACTGCAGAATGATCTGTTTATATGTATTGCTGGAAAACATCCTGAAGCCAGGCAGGCTTTTCAATTAAGCAACAACCCGGGAAAGCCTGGATGTTAAGGAACATTTGATTATGAGGGAGGGCTGGACCATCCAGGTGGCAGAATGCTATCAGAGGCAGAGAGAGTCTTAGCATAAAGGTCAGCACTCAGGGATCAGCATCAGAAGTTCTACTCAGAAATCTCATTTCCTAAGGACCATTTCAGAAAGCAGAGAATCTAGCTTCCCCTGATAGATAGCTTGGTCTACAGAGTAATCAGCTTACCTTGCCTACTTGCAAACAGCCTGCATCCAGACAGAGAGGCTTTGTGACTATGCCACACTTGGGGACTTGGAGGTTGAAAAATAGAGTTTAGGGATTTCTTGGTCATTCAGCCCATTTTGGTGATTGCAACTTGAGGCCACCATAGAGCATGACTTAGGCAAACTGAAGGAGCTCAGCAAGGTCTAGGGGAGAAGCGGGCAACTACCCCATGACAATGAGAACAACAATTTCGCTGCCTAAACAACACCAGAAAACACAGCGCTTTCCTCCACTGGCAGATAGATCAGATTGAAGGAGCTGCCAGAGAAATCAGTTTATGTGAGCTTCATTTAAGTTGCCTGCAGCCAGCCAGTCTGAGACATAACACCAAAGGCTCAGAAAACAAGGAACAATAAGGAGATAGTCACAATAGTGGCCATGAAGAGAGAAGGGCTTAGATGTAGGTGAGTTAAGAATTCAAAGCAGTAACAGAACATCAAGGTTTGAGTACCACATAGATATATACGGAACAGTCAAATGAGGGAAATAGGATAAAAGAGAGTAGGAGTGAAAGATATAAATCGAGGATACTATTGAAAAACAAAACCTAAGAATCACAGGCACACAAGAAAGAGAAGATGTGCAAAATAAAGGTATCAAAAGTATATTCAATCAATAACAAAAGAAAAATTTCCAAATCTTGGTAAAGAGGGAGACTTGGAGGTACTGGAAGCATTTAGGACATCCAATAGAGCAGACCAGGAAAGTACCACTCTCAGGCACAGAGTTAAAACATGAAATTCAGAATGAGGAAAGAATGCTAAAAAGTTCAGGAGAGAAATACTAATTCATATAAAATGGTAAGCACATTCGAATAATAGCTGATTTCTCATAAGAAAACTTAAGCAAACTGGGCATGGAATAATATATTTCAAGGGCTGAAAATAAACAACTACCAACCTAGGTTACTTTACAGGAAAGCTATCATTCAAAACTGAGGGTTAAATAAAAGCATTCCATAATGAACAAAATCAAAAACAGCTGAAAATCACTAAGCCAGTACTGCAGAAGGTATTCCAAGGAATCCTATAAACAAATTAAGAGTAAGAAAGAACCAAATACTACCAAGAAAAACCCTTTAAAATGACAGAAATGACTGCATACCTTTCCTAAACAACAATGTTAGTGATATCAATTCTTCAGTCAAAACAGCAATTTAGATTAACTGCATAATCTGGAAAATGTTTACCTATAAGAAATATAGGGGGCTGGGAAGGTGGCTCAGTGGTAGAGTGTTTGCCTTGCATGCTCAAGGCCCTGGGTTCGATTCCTCAGTACCACATAAGCAAAAAGAAAAAAGCCGGAAGTGGGCGCTGTGGCTCAAGTGGTAGAGCGCTAGCCTTGAGCTGAAGAGCTGAGGGACAGCGCCCAGGCCCAGAGTTCAGGCCCCATGACTGGACCCAAAAAA
>NW_012267314.1:8018357-8019883 GCF_000151885.1 Dipodomys ordii
TGAAGACAGCCTAGATATTATAGAGAAAGAACATACAACCATCCAAGACAAGTCCAAGAAATATAATAGATCTATCCAACACTTGGAAGACACCATCAGACAGCCTAATCTAAGGATAATGGGTGTAGAGGAGCACCTAGAAACAGAAGTTAATGGTCTAGGAAATTTGTTTAACAGGATCCTAGCAGAGAACTTCCCAAACATGCAAAAAGATAGGCCTATTCAGATACAAGAAGCTTTTAGAACCCCAAATAGACCAGTCCAGAATAGGACATCCCACCGTCACATTATAATCCACACAGGATCAACTCAGACAAAGGAAAAGATGCTTAAAGCTGTGAAGGAGAAAAGATTAATCACCTACAAAGGAAAACCAATTAGCATCACCTCAGATTTCTCAGCAGAGACAATCAAAGCAATGATGTATGCTATGACTTAAAAACAAACAACTATCAACCAAGAATACTGTAACCAGCTAAACTCTCCTTCATAACTGAAGGCCAAATAAAACCTTCCATAGCAAAGAAAATTGAAACAATACATCTCAACCAAACCAGCCCTACAAAAGATTCTTAAAGATGTCCTACACACAGAAAACCAACAAGACCACAATAAAGGTCAAGAAACTGCACCCAAACTGAGAATCCAAGAACCATAGGAAGAACCGAGTTTTTGCAGTCGCCAAGAATGTGGATAACATGGCAGGAACTCCCAAATACCTTCCAGACCTATCTATCAACATTAATGGATTTAACTCTCCAATTAAGCGACATAGACAGTCTAGTTGGATTAAAAAACAAGATCCTTCTATCTGCTGCCTTCAGGAGTCACATCTTGCCCGTAAAAACAAACACATTTTCAATGTTAAAGGCTGGAGCAAAATCTACCAAGCAAATGGCCCCCATAAACAGGCAGGAGTTGCAATCCTAATATCAGATAAAATAGACTTCAAGTTAAAATTCATGAGAAGAGATAAAGAAGGTTGCTACATACTAATTAAGGGATCTCTCCTTCAGGAGGATATTACAATTCTAAATATCTATTCGCCAAACAATGGAGCACCCAAATTTATCCAAGAAACACGACTTTCCCTCAAATCCCACATAGATCCAAAGACATTAATTGTTGGGGATTTTAACACACCACTCTCCCCATTGGATAGATCAACTCGGCAAAAACTCAACAGAGAAACCGCAGATCTAAACAGCTACATAGATCAACTAGATTTAACAGACATCTACCGAATATTTCACCCAGCAGCATCAGAATACACGTTTTTCTCAGCAGCACATGGAACATTTTCTAAAATAGGCCACATTTAAGCCACAAAGCAAACTTGGCCAAATTCAGAAACATCGAAGTTATACCTTACATTCTCTCTGACCACAAGGGAATAAAATTAGAACTCAACACCAAAAGCCACCAAAGAAAGTCCGGTAAAATATGGAGGCTGAACAACACACTGCTGAATCACGAGTGGGTCATGGAAGAGATTAGAAAGGAAATTCAAATGTTCATGCTATTCA
>NW_012267314.1:8022763-8073284 GCF_000151885.1 Dipodomys ordii
ATAACCCCTGCTTTCACTATATTTGATGTCTGTATAATTTGTGGAGGAGATGGGGAAAAACAAGTCATTTAAGGATACAAGTGGACCGGTTGCAACAATGAGAAATACAAGTTGTCATGCCAAAAACAAACTTTACAAGTTTGGTGTGGGGGGTACAGGGGGGGTTGGAGGGATGTGAAGGGTAAACAAAGGAGGAGGCTGCAATGCTTGATAAGAAATGTACTCATTATCTTGCCCATGTAATTGTAACCCCTCTGTACATTATGTTCACAAAGAATAAAAAGGAAAAAAAGAAATAAATCTTACTGAGAAGAAAATCTCCTTTGGAGAAAAGGGAGGGGAAAGATCAACCAAGAAATTGGTCCCTGGTAGAGAGCAGGTAGGAGTATCTTTGTTCATATCTGATAAAATGAGCTTCAAACCAAAATCAGTTAGAAGGGGAAAAGACTATCACTTCATATTAATAAAGGGAAATCTCCACTTGGGAAAATAATAACTGCTAACAGCTACAAACAAAATGTTGATGCACCCAACTTTGGACTTACAAACATAGATGGACCCTACCACAGTGAGAGTGGGAGACTTCAATACCCTACCAATGATAAGTCATCCATTTAAAAAGTTAGAATTAAGTGATGCTACAGACCAAATGTATTTGACAGACATTTAAAGAATACTTACAGCAACAGTTGCACAAAACAGCTTCCGAGAAGCCCTTGAAACTTTCTCCAAAATAGATCCTATTTTAGGGCATAAAGCATGTCTTCAAAAACAAGAAAATTAAAATAACTTCTTACATGAGACCATAATGGAATAAAACTAGCAAATGAGGCTATGGAAAATATTCAAACACATGGAAGCCTGATAGTGCGTTGTTGAATGAGCAGTGGGTCATTCAAGAAGTAAAGGAGGTAATCCACAAGTTCATAGCAATCTGATAACAATGCAGAAAACCTACCAGAACTTTTGGAGATAGCAATGGCCGTCTTAAGAGTTAAGTTTATAACCAGGCATTTCTACATCTGAAGTGGGAATGGGAAGGTCTCAAATGAACAACCCAATGATGTACAGTAAGCCTCTAGAGAAACAAAAATTAGCCAAGCTACAACTCAGTGGGTGCACAGAGATATCGATTAGGTAAAGAAAGTGATGGAACAGGGGCAAAAATATCTATGAGTCAATAAAACAAAAGTTGGCTCTATGAAAAAATGAATAAGATTGATAAAACCCTAGTCAATCTAATTAAAAGGAAGACAGGGAGATCATAACAGAAACACAAATTGTCTCTATTTCTCTGCAGGTATCTACACATTTTTCTTGGCTGGACAGGAATATCACTTAGCCAATCAATTTTTCTTATGTCAAAGGATGCACATGTAAATAACGAATACAGCTAATTTCACCAGACAATCCTACAACCTTCCCACTTGACAATAGCATCTCTCTCTTTAGAGAATTTTAATGTCCTCAAAACCAAGATTACATTGCTTATATAACAGCGCATATTGAAAAGGTGTTAAAATTTTATCAAGTACATTTTCACATGTAACGAGCTGATCATATGGCTCTTTCCTTTATTTTATAGTTGTGCTGAATTATGTCAAGTGGGTTTTGAATGTTAAGCTATGCTTACATTCTGGGAATAAACGCAATGTTTTTATGATATATTATCCTTTTTGCATATTCCTGAATTTGATTTGCTAGTAGTTTGTTTAGAGTTTTTGCATTTGCAATTTTTGTATCTTGCAATGTCTCTATAAGTTTTGGTAACAAGTTGCACCATACTCATAAATGGAATTGAGAAATAGTTTTTGAATGTCTAAAAACTATGCATAGTGTTATTTCTTACAGAAGAGTTTATAGAATTCATTGCTAAAGCCAACTGAGTATTATTAATGGTTCTCAATATGCGTATATTTATTATTAAATATTTGTCTATTAAGATTTGATAATGTGCTATATTTTATGCAAGGAATTTCTCCATTTCATTTAATTTTTCAAATACAGCTGCAATGCATTTTATTATTTTTTTATGCTGTTATTTTCTTTTTTGCTGTTCCTGGTGCTTGCACTCAGGGCTTGGAAGCTGTCCCTGAGCTTTTATGTTCAAGGCTAGCATTCTACCAACTTGAAACACAGCTCCACTTCTGGCTTTTTAGCAGTTGACTGGAAATAAGTGTCCTGCCTAGGCTGGCTTCAAATCATGATCCTCAGATATCAGCCTCCTGATTAAATAAGATTACAGGTGTGAGCCACCAGTACCTGGTTCATTATTCTTATCATGTGTAAATTATTCACAACATTTTCTTTTTCATCCCTGGTGAAAATTCAAATATGCTTTTTTCTTCAATCAATATCCTAGTTGATTTTTTATTTTTATTAAACTTATTAAACAATATTGGCTCTGTTGATTTTTTTCCTATTACATGATTTTTAAAAACTATAATTTCATTTAATTTTCTGTTCATTATTTTGGTCTATGTATACAGATACCTAAAATTTCTATCTTCACCCTTTCTTATTTTTACCTACGTGCTTAGAAATCAAAATTTTTGTCAGCTTGTTTTATTTTGCCAGTGCTCTACAACTTAAGCCCTGGCTCCAGCCTCACATTTGGGGATGCTTTAATTCCCCCAAACTTGAATGTTAACAGTGTTGACAGTTTGCATTGACTATATGAATCAATGTTTTTATCCCAAGATGTTTCCTCTCAGTTCTTAAATTAATGGGAATGGTTTACTAGGCGTAGAGTATAAAGATCATAATTTGTGCTTAATGTTGGCTTTCCTTCTGGGAGCTTGAGATTTTGGAATGTTCTAAGGATTACCTTCCAATAAAAACTCATTGCTCTGAGTGGCCACAGCTCACATGTGTTATCACAGCTTGTTGGAGGAAGTGAGTGCACCATGTGTGTTATAGTTAATTTTAGGTGTCAATTTGGCTGGGTGACATCATGTTCAAACTACTGGTAAAATGTTAACCCTGGCTGTGCTTACTAGGATGTCTTCAGAGATTAGTGTCTGAATCAGTAGACTGATTACACACGATGTGATCTCATCAGTATGAGTGTCGTCTGGTCCACTGAGCATTGGAATAGAACGTAAGGTCGGGGAGAGACAAATGTTCTCTCCTTCCTTTGGGGCATCCACCTTCTAAAGCCCCTGAGCATCAGATCATCTGGTTCTCAAGCCTTCCTCCTTCCTAGCTGTAGACCAGGGAGTAGCACTCTGCCCCAGTACTCAGGCCAACAAAGGCCTGAGTGGAGGAGTCGCATGATCTGTGGCTCCCATGGTTCTCAGGACTTGGGACTTCAGTCACACCATCGGTGTTCTCCAGTTGCACAGTTTGGAAACAGAATATAGCAGTTCTCAGGCTCCTTGACCATAGAGTTAATTCCTGTAGTAAAGATTTCTAATAAATATTTTCTTAAATGATAAAATGTGTGTGTGTGTGTGTGTGTGTGTGTGTGTGTGTGTTTTTCCGGAGATGCACCAGGATTTTCCTCCTCATGATGCTTTCTCTCTATTGATTTTATTCTGGTTTCTCTCATTTGTTTCAAATCGTGTCCTGAATGATACTATGCTGAAGAGACCTGTGAGTCCTCTCAGGAAATCACTGAGCTTGGGGATGGCCCCGTGGACCCATCACACACACAGAATCAGATGTTTGGGGACATCTCCGTTTCTCATGCATCTATTTTGCCTGATGCCTTTATTGTCAGAGAACATACATCAAATTCTGATCTTTCGAAATCTAGTAAAACCAGCTATTCAAAGAGGCAAACTGGGGAAGTATTCAATAAGCAGCTGGAAATTATGAGTTTTATAAAGTTGTACACAGTGTTTATGTATGTCCATTAAGCTAATTTTGTTAATTGTACTTTTAAATATTTCAAATACTTACCAACTGTACATGTCTGTTCCATCACTTACCAAGAGAAATGATTTAAAAGTACTATACTTGGGAAATTAATTTATTTTTCTTTTGTTGTTGCATCATTTTGGCTTTTTCTTTTGAGGCCATATCATTCCTTGCATGCAATTTAGAATGGTATGTATTCCTTATAAATCCTATGGTATCACCTTAACACAGCATATCTTTTTTGTCACTAATATACCCCGTGCCTTAAAGTCAACTTTGATGAATAGTAACAGTGCAACAACATTCATCTCAAGGAGGAATGTGTTTTGCTTAGGTTTGTATGTATTTTCCATTCTGCAATTTGTCCTTCTTTGTCATATGAAAGTTTGTCTCTTACAAGTATTCCCTAATATTTAATTTTTCTTATTCTGACAGCTATATATAACTATTATTATTTTAATTAAAACTTACCATTTATGCTTAGTTTTATATACATTCTATTTTTCCTGGGGGAATAACTAAAAGGATTTCATATAAAATATAGATATTAAAAACACATTGCCTGCAAGAGATCAATGGAGTTCTCAAGGCATGATTTGCCAAACTTTTTCCATAAAAGTTCAGATAGTTAATACTTTAAGTTTATGATTGGAACAACCAACCAACTCTGCTATTATAACCTCCCAAAAGGTTCTGAATAATATATAAATACATAGGCACAGCTGTGTGTCAATAAATTCTATTTCTAAAAATGAAATAATAAAACAGCCAATTTCCATAATATGTCAGCTCTTGTCTGGAATAAATTTTCTCTATTTGTGTGAGCCATATGTTTCTTAGATTTCTTTGCATAGTTTTGTTTTTCATTTTTTCCATTATTCAGTCTTAATATGTTTTGGTGACTTCTTTTCCAGTTTGCTGATCTCTTTTACATGTCTAATCTGCAAGTAAACCAGTCATTTAATTTTCTTTGTTTTGACACTATGTGCATTTTCATTTCAATATCATTTGTTCCGTTCCAGCCTTTATTATTTCTTTCCTTCTGTAATTTTGTTCATTTTGTTTCTACATTTCTAAATCTTACAAGTGTATTATTAAGTTATTTGAGATCTTTGTACTTTTTGATGTAAATAAACATTTATTGCTTAAACCTTTATTATTGCTTTTGCTATAGATCATAATTTTTAATGTATTTTTATTTGTTTCTAAAATTTTTTTGGTTTCCATTTTAATTTCTCCAATTCTCCATTGCTCATTTTGGGAGTGTATTTTTCAATTTCCATATATCTCCCGACTTTACGCTCTTCTTGCTATTCATCATTTTATTCCATTGTGACTTGATTTTAATTATTTTAAGTTATTGAAACAATTTGTGGTCTGAAATATGATCTAAGAGAATGATATGTGTTGATGAGAAGAATCTATATTTTTCTGCTGTTAGATGAGATCTGTAAATGATTTTTAGATCAATTTTCTCTGTAAGATGATTCAACTCTGATTATTTTTATTTTATATTTGCTTTCTGACTGCTGACCTGTCCAATAATAAAAGTTGAATGTTGAGGTCTTTGACTGCTTTGTATTAGAATCTTTCCTTTCCCATAGATATAACAATATTTGCTTTATGTTTTTGTATGGTCCTATGTTGGGTGTATACATATTTCATATCATCTTTATGAATTCATCCTTTATCAATGTATTATTACATTCCTTGTATCTCAGTATGTTTCTTAATTTAAATCTCCCTTATGTGATATGAAAATGTGTACTTATGGTCACTTTTGTGTCACAAAAGTGCTGTATCCATTCATGTGATACAGCAGTTTTATACACAATGTGAGTTTCATGTAGACAGCATACAACTGGTCTTTTTCTTTCAATCCATTCACCTAACCTATCGATTAATGAATGTAATTCAGTTTCAATCAAGATTATTATTGATAGTCATGCATATCACCTGTAATTGTGTTCACTTGTATTCTTTCTTTTTTGTCATTCTTCTTGTTTTCTGCTCTTTTCCAATTTTTTTGTTTATCTTTTGTGATTTGGAAGTTTTATGACATGCTAAGGTTTGATCCCTTTCTCTTTAGTGAAATATTTATATTTTTATGTTTTTATGATATTTTATAATCCTTTCATTTCTGGTGTAAAACTCAGTTAAGTATTTCTTAAAGGGCTTGTGATAATAAATTTTATTAGTGAAGCTGTCTGCAAGGTCTACAGAGTCAAATCCAGACAGAGGTTTGATAATTGATCTCAGTTTCATTTCTTACATTGAGTTCATGGACATATTAAACATTAAGATATTTTATATTTTAATATGAGCACTTATTAAAATATATACTTTACTAGTATATGTTTATAAATGTAAATTCAGGATTCAGAATCAAAATTACATCTTTTAAATTTAAATTATTCTCTCCTTTGTAGAAATATTCAACAAGTGTGCAGCTTGTTGACTTACTTGCATCTTTTGATAGCTTTTTAATTTGTATTAGATCACAAAATTTAGCTCATGAAAGAAACATAAATGAAGAATGTCAAAACAGAATATCAAAACAGGAAAAAATAAAATGAAAAACAAAATTATATACAAATGAGTAAATGGAGGAAAAATACAAACATATGTGACTCATAATTAGATGTTTTCTTTCCCTATTGCAAATCTGTGATCAGTTCTTTATGCAAGAAACTGAAAATACTTAATATAAAGCACAGCTAAAGAATAAAGAATAAGATTTAAGTATAAGTTGAATTCAACTTTTGCACAAATTCTGCCAAATCTAGAGGGGCAGGCCTACAAACTCAGCTAAACAACTTATATCAAAAGATGTACTAAATCCTGACTGCTTATGTTAGACCAATAAAATCTACTTTGGGCCAGTGAACTCCAAACAACAAAGAAAACAAAAGATGGTGGACTGACAGAACAGCTGGCTGCAAGAGATATTTAGTTGAAACCTGAACGTTAAGAGTGTTGACAATTTGTGTTGAATATCTGAAGGAATGTTCCAATTATAGCTTGATCTCCAAGAGGTCTAGATATTCTTCTAAAGTTGATGAAAGTTGTACTAATTTTTGCTCATTTCAGGATAGAATGGAACATGCCATCCTGAAGTCAGACTGATCTCTCTGTCTGTCTGTCTGTCTGTCTGTCTCTCCCTCCACCTTCCCTCTCTTCAAAGAAGCAGTCTGGAAATGTAGCAACAAGATATTTTAGATTTTCTGATTGATATACATACAACATAGTATATAATTTATATAATATATGTTATATATCATATATACTATATATGTAATTTACATGCATATCTGGTGGTGGTGGTGACATGTGTAAAGATATTTGTTATGGGAATCTGACATGGCACAATTATGGGAGTTAAGCATTCTAAGTATATCTATTGCCTTTGAGCTGATGCTAGGGCAGGAGGTCAACAGCAAAATCTGTCTGAAAAGCAAATAGCTGTAGAGTAAGGGAAGACAGCAACAAGCTGGAACCCACAAGTACAAGCTACAAGCTGAATATACAAAGACAGACGAATCAGGCTCAGTTCTCAAAGCTTCCAATTTGAAGAGATAATTAGGTCATAGGACCTTCATCATGGAGCTAGACACGTATGTGACATACAAGTTGGAGAAAGTCGAAGAATATTGAGGGGTGAATACTTAGTTCTTGTCCTGACTCTTATTCTGTATCAAGGTAGTAAGTCAGCATGTAAGCAAAAATGTTAGTAAGCTCGCATCTGGTGATGTAACCTCAAGCTTTCAGCATAAACAGAAAAATATTCACAAAGGAAATATCATGAATATAGTTCCAACAGGCCAAGTTGATCCATTATAAAGCTACCCCATTAGTTCTCTGATTACATAACAAGCCAATTGCTGTCATTTAAAATTACTACTACTTATTTATTCAACAACTGTGCATGGAGGGCCACTTACTGTTCAATATTTGGGAAATTACTTGGGGTAACATATGAACAAGTAGAGTTTCAAACATCAGGAATTCACCATGAAGAAGATGACTGAAATACATAAACAGAAATTTTCCATGTTGTCATTGGGATAATATGGCTACTCATAGGGCATGATACTAATAGAGGGGGACAGGACAGTGTATTATGATTAGCAGTCACAAGTGGCCACATAGTCTATACCTGCATTTAAAATTACCCTGGAAAAGACCATACTTCCTTAATAACCAACAACTTCCAGTCTGCTTTCTTGCAACCAATGACATCTGCTATCATCTTCTATGGGCATTAGATGGGTAGGCATCACTATAGAGAGGAAAAGTAAGCCTCATCTTATCTGTAGTAGCAAAAGTTGAAATTAGTCGCCAGAAGGAAGAGATGCCCCTTGCTTTATTTAAAATAAAGTATGGTACATAGATGAGGCTCATAGAGTGAACAAAGATTTGTAGATACTTGTGTGAGACCTTTCCTTTTTTATAGTATTTACTTCACCAGGGATATGGCATGGTAATAAAGCAAGTATGCATTGGCAGAAATGAGAACTAATCTTTCTCTACTTCTAACATCAACTAACAAAATTTTATAGGTCTGTCACAAGGTATGGATCATACGAAGTGTTCTCATATTGTTCAAGGCATTTCAACATTACCTAATTAATCGCTACACATCAAGAACATTTAAAAAAAAGTTGTTTTGAAAAAAAAAACAGTTGTTTTGCTCTTCATTCTTGAAGTGAGAAAACTGAGCATAGAGACACGTTTATTCAAGTCCGAGAAGTATATATGACAAGGCAATAAATAGAAGCAAACACTGATGGAGAAATTCTGTGGTTCATAATACTCACGTTCTACTTAATTTTGTTGACATTCCTCCCACCCTTCTTTCACCCTGTTATTTGACTAGTGAGTTGTATTTCAATTGCTTTAAACAATCAGAAACATTATTTCTTGAGTACTCAGGCAAGAGAGGTATCAATTTGTGGTCTTGCAGTCTTAGGCCTTCAATTCACTGTACTTACAGGAATTTTGACTGTGATGATAGAATTTTTTAAATAAATAAAATACTGATTGGCCCATATCTGTCATTCTGGATATCCAGGACGCTGAGAAGATACATATACTGGGCTCCATTTCCCAAATAACCAGCAGAAAAATAGGCTACAGACATGACTCAAGTGATAGAATGTCAAGCTTGCAAGCAAGAGTCCCTGAATTCAAACTGCAGTACTCCCCCACCATGAAATTATTAAATAATACTGGAGAAAGTTTCTTCTTTGAATAAGAACATAACAGTGCATCTGAGCAAGCACAATTTATCACTCTAACTGGAGTATTTTGAAAGTGAAAAAAAGGCTATCAGTTATTATGTTCTGAAAGTTGGTAGAGAGATCTCATGGCCTGAAAACAAGACAAATATGGTTCACCACACTTGGTGGTCATTGTAATACATCCTTTTGGTTACTGATTGGTAGTTACATTTCATCGTCTTCCCCACACTGGTCAATATGTGGGTCCCTCATTATGACTTTTTTGTGGGTACTAGCTCGCTTGCTTCTCACTCTGGGAGTTTTCATTTAAATAGTGAATCTGTTTCCTAAGGCTGCTGTAACAGCCCAACCTAAGTGATTTTAAACAAATAAATTGTTTTCCACATTTCTAGACACTAGACAACTGAATTCAAGGTATTTGTAGGTTCACTCTCTCCGGAGGATATGAGGAGGAACTTGCTCCATGCCTTTCTCTTGGCCTCTCATCATAATGACAGTCCTTAAAACATCATTCTAACCACTGCACCCATTTTCCCCTGTGGTTCTTCCTGTGTGGCTGCTTGTGTCTGCTCTCTTAGAAAGGCACTAGTCATGGCTTTAGTCTACTGGCTTTAGCTTACCTTAATGACATCTACAAAAATGACTTCCAAATAAGGCCATATTCATAGGCAACTGGGGTTAGGATTTCAGTATATATATATATATATATTTTTAATATTTTTACTGTAAAGATACTGTACAGAGGGGTTACAGTTACATGAGTAAGGTAACGGGTACATTTCCTATAGAGCATTGTTACCCCCTCCCACCCCTCTACCATCCCTTTCCTCCCCAATTCCCCAACTCCTCCCTCTCTTCCCCGCCCCCGCAAAGTTGTAAAGTTTGTTTCCAACATAGTGTCTTGTACATCTCATTGTTTCAATGGGTCATCCTGTATCCTTATTTCAGCATTTTGTTATTTCCCTTCCCTTCCCCAAATTATAAAAATGTATATACAAGATGCAGGACACCAGAATCAAATACAGTGACAACAGGGGTATACCATAGGGAAAGAACATACAAAGAAACAAAAAAAAACCTCCACATAGTACATTATAAGTGCATTAAAAAGAACAACAAGAAAGGTAAAATCTCTTGTGTACATATATATGTATATATATCACATTTTCTTGATCCATTCATCTACTGAGGGACATCTGGGTTGGTTCCATATCTTAGCTATGTAAAATAATGCTACGATAAACATAGTTGTGCTGGTAGCCTTAGTATGGCCTTGTTTGTGATCATTTGGGTAAATGCCCAAAGTGGGATTACTGGGTCATAGGGGAGCTCTATGTGGAGTCTTTTGAGGAACCTCCATACTGCTTTCCAAAGTTGTTGAACAAGTTTACATTCCCACCAACAATGCAGTAGGGTTCACTTTTGGTCACATCCCCTCCAGCATCTGTTATTATTATATTTCTTAATTATAGCCATTCTAACTGGGGTGAGGTGGAATTTCAATATTGTTTTCATTTGCACTTCTTTTATGGCTAGAGAAATTGAGCATTTCTTCATGTATCTATTGGCCATTCTTATTTCCTCTTCAGAGAAATCTTTCTTTAAGTCTTTAGACCCCTTATTAATTGAGTGGTTGTTTCTTTGAGGATTTGTTGTTGGGGGATTTAATTTTTTTGAGTTCTAAATATATTTTAGATATGAGACCCTTGTCTGTTGTATGACTAGTGAAGATCTTCTCCCAATATGTGGGCCAGTATATATTTTTAAGATACACCATTTAACCCATGACAGATAGCAATGAAATGGAAGAACTTATAGTTGGAATGGCAAAAGTAGCCATTCCACTGGCACTAGATGTTATAACACTGGCATTATTACCTCTGGAGTAATTTTCAGTCCTTGTTTTGATTGCCACGTCACGAACAAGCAGACCTCTAGAGGGGCCGGAAACAGGTTATTGAAGAGAAAACGGAAGAACTGCAGAACAGAGGGGAAATGTTTCTAACAAATCTCTGTTCCATTATGGAATGAATAGTCTTTAGCCATACAGTATACTTTTTATGGTGTATCTTTTTCATTAAAGACTCTTTCTCACTTGGATAAAATCTCTGTAAATGTAGGCAATAAAACCCTTTACCATCATACTGGTTACTGTGTTTGACACATCATAACCCTTGTAAAATAACTTTTCTGAAGGCTGGTGCTCAAACACTAGTGGTTTGGAGGGATCCAGTGCACTGCTGAGTAACATCATGGAGATAGTTGACAAAGCATTCGTGTTATCTCTTCCTAAAAACAATACTGCTGTTCAATGGTTATCAAATTCACTTGGTCCTTGCCATATTCTTGTTTTTATTTTTCCTGACAAAAACATACATCTGAAAGAAATCATTGCTATGTGTTTCTGAAGTATTGTTAGTCATTTTATGTTGTCATCTCATGGGTAACATTACCCCAAATAAGTTAATTACTAGCTGGAATGAAATATATACTATGATGTAAAAATCAAAGGTGAATTATTATATTGAAAAGTGAAAAGTAAATGAGAAAGAAAGTATGCATGCCTTAAGGCAGTGCATTCATGTTTATAGAGTCTTTCACACTTTATTGTCCCAGCTTATTACATTAAGATGCTTTGGATTTTATTCCTATAATTCATAGAAAAACAGTGCATAAAGAACACTTTCTCTGAAATGCCCTTACTAAAACGCCCAAGTCTGAGATCATTACAGATTCATCATACTTTATTGGGGAGAAGTCAGTTATTAATGTAACCTCTGTGGCATATCACTATTATTCTATAGTACTTTCAGACCTCATTAAAATGGAGCCCTCTTTCTTCCAGGAATCACACAGTGCATTTTTAAGCATTTGTTTACTTAATTCAAATGTATACTGCATATTGGTGAATTATGCATGCTCCACCCACTGCAGTGGTCATCTTATGACCTATGATTGTATTTTATTTATTATCTTTGTGGGTCAGTACAGATATCCAAAAATGGACTAGGTATGTTTTTGATCAAGGGGATGGTAAACATTTAATTATTTTAGGTTTGAAAAAGGAGGAATCTACTACCTAATTTAGACAATGAATCCGATTGTAGGTACTGCCATGACAGATAGAGAAGATAGTAACATGTTTATACTAGGCTGAAATGCCTGGAAAGCAGCAGTCATCAATCTTTAAATACCACCAAATGTCACATATTACATTTAACTCATACTATAATTACTCCTAAATATCTTGGCAGTCATTGCAAAATATATATCTTACATTTAGAGCCATTTTGGCTTGTTTCCCTCTTGCAACTTTTTCTGTTTTAATGAAGACTGATATAAAAATGACTGGATAACCAGTCAATGATTCCGGTTAGTGGCATCAGTATTACTAGTGGTTTTTCGTCCTGTTAATTTATAGATATACGCTTTTTCTTTCCAAATCCTCTCACTCTCAGAAGAATTATTGCAATGAGATCACCCTGGAAGTATTTTTCTAGATCACCTGTGTTGTGACTTTCTAGAGTAGTAGTCAACAATGGCTTCAGCAGTTGTACAAATATAGTCACTTGAAAGTAAGTGCCTTTTATATTTTGTTAATGTTCTCTTAACATTTTATGCCCTCTATGAAGTATTGATTCTTTGAGTTATAATTATATTAAAAATCTATGTATAAAGGTACTAGGAGAAGGGGTGGGGTTTCCCCATCCAGTTCAAAGCCATGGGTTGGTAGGGTGGTTATTGTAAGGCTTGTATTTATCCACACTGTGTACTTTTGTGGAAGAGGTTTCATTTGAACATGTTTGATGTGGATGACTTTAAAACTTTCTCACCTCTTTCTTTTGATAAAGCTTCTCCCTGCCTCAATTTGATGATTTTTTCTATGATTTAAGGACTGAAAAGAAACCAGATCCTGATTATATCTGTTCTGAACTGAAGCAGCAGTGAAAAATGGTTGCATAGATTATTCTTTGGTCCATGTTGCAACAATGAGAAGTACAAGTTGTCATGTCCAAAACGAGCTTTACAACGTCGATGGGGGGGGGGAGGAAAGGGGGGGAAGGAGAAGGATTGGGATTGGGGGGGAGGGGGGAGGCTGGGAAGGGATGTGAAGGGTAAACAAAGGAGGAGGCTGCAATGCTTGGTAAGAAATGTACGCATTATCCTGCCCATGTAATTGTAACTCCTCTGTACAGTATGTTCATATTCTTTGGTCCAGACACTATGGCGGGTCTGTTACAGGTTCCAATGTTCATGATTCTAAATTGGCTTTGTCTGAGAGATGAAAATCATATACCCAAGATTTACATCCCATCAGTCAGTTTGTTGAATATATCATCTTTTATCTCTTATATTTTATATATATATATATCATACGTATAATCTTTAGCTAGATGTACAAAGAGGTTGCCATTCAACAATGTAGTTTATGAATACAATGACATCTTGGCCCATGTCACCCCTGCTGTCATTCTCCCCATCTCTCCAAACTCTCTTATCCCTGTCATCAATTTTCTTAATTTTGTACGCCATGCATTGAATTTTATCATTGCGCTGTCCCCCTCAGAGCAGTGAACCCAAAGACCATTCATTGGGGAGTGGTCAGAGTATGAGGATGCACATGTCAGGATTAGGCTATAATCCTTGACATCATTTTCTATCACCTACACATTAAGTTGGCCTGTTTTCAGTCCCCATTCAGCACAAGTCTTTACCCCATAATCATTCTTATATCCATCCTACTTTAACTCAGAAGTACACAAAGCAAAGCCACTAACTATGTCTTGGCAATTAAGAGAGACATTGTAAAACTGTAGCTAGAAAGTTAAGATGATATAGCTCCCAACACAAACTTGGGCTATAAGATGTTGGAACAGTAGAAGAAAAAAACAGATTTTTTTTTAGTAATCTAAATCTCTGGCACTACCAGGAAGTCTTCAGGTTCCACTGGAGGTGGAGTTAATCTTTCTCAAGGAAGCCTGAGTCTCCTCAATCATGTGACAGCCCATGAGACTTAAAGAGCAAATTAGTCATTTCCACTGATGCACAAGAAACATTTTTCCCAGTATGGTCACTGAATAAATCCTTGACAGTGGTGTCCCCCTTGGAAAGTCACTAAGGACCAAGACAACCCAAGCTCCATAAGCTTTCTCCACACTCAATGCAAACAAGAAACAACACTGAGTGTGACAAAACATACAACTTAAACAACATAGAAATGAAAGGGAAAAAGAATTCAACCCCAGAAGGATCAAAATAGAATATCTCTTTTAACAGGAAATAGATTCTTTGCAAATATTGTAAATCTGAAAAATCAGAGATATGATAGGTACGGTATTGATACTATGGATTTGTTGAACATTTACAGTCCTAATCACAACAGTAAACACAAAAGCCCCACAGTTAGCAATGGTAAGTCTCAGAAAAGGCAATCCATTTGCATAACTACCTGCAGAACTCCTTTCAGAGACAAGATTTATACCTAGTTGCCTTTTATTATAAAACATGTGCTGCCTTTGAGAAGATCCTAAGGACTCTGTTACATGATTTTAGCCAGGATTTGTCAACAAAGCTACATTTTCCCATGGCTGATGTGACTTGAGAATTCTCTGAGGATCTACCACGGATAGTTTCACAGATAAGAGGCTTGTGTATGTTTACCTGTCAGGAACCTCCTCCTGTTCTCCGAGTTCAGGCTCCACGCAGATCTGGCTATCCTACATATTTATGAATATCCAAGCCAGAAGAACTCAAAAAAATACCTACCCAAACCTACTGAAAAATCATTTTAGTTCATTCTTTTTTTCCAATTAATCCAATTCTGGCTGGACTTGAGAAAAAGACCATAATATGTGAGAGATTGAACATATATTAGAACTTGGAAAGCTATCTTAAAGTAAGATTTGAAGTTTTGTTACCCTTAAAAACAAGCTGCTATATATTACTGTTGAGGTTTTGCTCTCAAAACTTCTTAGAGGCTATTAAAAGTAGGTTTTAAAAAAATCAATTATGAAATGATAGCTTGAGTGATTTTGGAAAGAGGAGCCCTGGGAGCTTTATATGAATGTTCTTGCTTTCTTACAGTCCATATTAGAGAAAAATGTCCAGAAATGACTTCAGGAAAAGAACTGAGGGCTGCAACACATTTAAAGTTACTCATTTCTTTCCTTCTGTGTACTTCATTTCTCTTTTCTCATTTACAATGATGAAAACTTGGACTGTAGTCAAGGGAATCTAATAATAGGAAACTATGCGTACCCTCGGCACACTAAGTGCTTTCTTTATGGACAAGTTTGTCGATAGTAGATATGTCTGTCTTCCTCCCAAATACATACATTGATACCTGATGACGGAGGTCCCAGAGAAGTGGTTTGTTTCTTACCACTGAGGATGTGGCAAGGAATCACCATCTGACACTTAAGGAGCAAACCTAAATGCTGAATAATTTATTAGTAGCATTAATTTATGCGTATTTGGTGTGACAACCTTTTCTGATACAAGCAGGAGTTTCTAATTTATTTAGGCTCATTACAAGGGCTACCAAAGAGTGTATGATAGATTTGTCTTCCTTAACTTAGATTGTGCCTGTTACATTTGATTTTTGCTTTGCATTCCCAAGCAGTATTTTCACTCATTCAAACAGCCTTTAAAAAAAATGCTCAGAACACTGATTCCTTTTGAAGAAAAGCTGCTTTTTCCTGAGAAGACTTTGGGTAGGACTGCTCCTGAAAGTGTAACCTAGAGTTCTCCTAGAGTGTAACCATGAATGGCTAAATACCGGGATCTGAAGTGCAGGTGCTGGTGAGGGAAGAGATCCCCAACATTGGCCTAAACATATGCACAGTGCTCAGAACTTGACCTGATCATTTAGATCGCAGAGAAACAAAACTATTGCCGTACATAGTTCTGTGAGTGCTGCTCTATGCTAACACAACTTGGCTACAATTTACGGGAAGCTCCCACTTTTCCAAGTCAATCTAATATTTCCTCCTGCTAGGCTGCAAATGAAAAGTTTATGCGTTAACACTGGGTGCATTTCTTTGAGATTCTTTGGATCAGACACATTGCTGAGCCTTCTCTTCACCTCACACTTTCTCTGGATCACTACTCCTGGCTTTTTTCCAGTTCTTATTACCTCACAGGAAATATTACTTTATCTTTGTATGTAAAGATTATTCACTTGCTGTCTTGCTATCTTTTATCCTCCCATCCTCTAGAACTTTGATCCATCAATCATCCTGGTCCCTTCATCCTTAATCTCTTACTATCCTCTTGTTTTTTCTATTCCGATTACAAACATGTTTACATATTCCCTATCCTGAAACAAATTCCTCCTTTGATCCTGCCTCTGTATTAAGCTACTGTCTCATCTTGTCTCCTTAATAGGACACTTCTAAAAATAATAGGCTAGGCTCAAAGATTTTGCGTTAGAACAGCCTGCCGCTCTCCAGTTTACTTTGCTTTGAAAATAGACTTCTCTTCACACCCTACTGTATCTTGTCTTATAGAATGACTTCAATAAAGGCATTATCCAAGTCAATTGCTTGTTATATTTTTATTTTCCTCTTTACACCAGCTGATACTGCTTTTGAAATTTTCTTTGCCCTTGAAGTCAATGACTACACTCTACTTTTCTCCTTCAAACAGTTACTTCAACTCTCTTGACTAATCTTCACAGCTGTCCACTGGAGGAAACCTATTGTTTACCCACTTTGTATACATACACACACATACTGCGCATTGAAGAATGGTACTTTATATCTACTCAGCTGAAAATTCCCTATCAGCTCTCAGCTAAAAATGAGTGAAGCCAACAAAATCCTAGGCCAGGTCAGTGAGGTGAATGGGATGGGCAGAACATAATATTTGGCCACCCAGAAACAATAAACAACCTAAGTATTTCTATTCTACTCCTTGATTCTTTTCCATCTGACTATGGTGATGGCATTAATCTCAATTCCTATATAAATTACATAAACATCAATTCTCATTAATCCCTGATTTCTAATTAAAGCTTGAGAAGAATAATCTAACTGCCTGTTGTAATGACTACCCTGACAACCTCTTAATGTCCATTTCCACAGCTCACCCTATCACCTTCACTACTTACTGCAGTACCTTGCTAAATAGTGGAACAAATAACTACCTAAACACACACACACACACACACACACACACATCAAGATTTACATCTAAGCAATTACAAACCATTTAAACAAAACTAATTTTAAGGCATGTTATACATGAAATATGTCACCATTAGCCTTGTAATTTGAAATCCAGGAGGAGATTTTACTGTTGAGCTACACAGTGATAAAAGCCTAAGGCGATTCTAGTTCATTCCATTATTTCTCAGCTATACAATTTTCAGACCCTTAACTGCACAGCTGTCCCTTACTGGCCAGGCAAAACCTACCATGATAATATTTTTCAAAATATGGCTCCCAGCTTGTCAAAATGAATTTACATCTGTCACGTTACTCTAACTTTTGTAGACGTAGTTAAACTCAACAAGCACTTCAACCTGACATATGGCTGCTTGCTTCAGCTATAAGTACTAACTAGAGAGGTGTGAACCTGTGTGTGTGTGTGTGTGTGTGTTTCTATGCAAATGGACAAAAGAGAAAGTGTTGAAAGAACAGGAAAAGAATTTGCTTCTTTCACATTACCTATCTTGTCCTAGAGTACACTCCATCACCATACACAACCCTTGAAAATGGATCTGTTGTTTGATGAAAACAGATTTGGGAGTAGACATAGGTCATCCTTTTAGCTGCCACCATATAAATGACAGCAGATGGACAAGCACATAAACACTAAATAAGAAATATGTGCCCAACTCATGCCTCAGGATTTATTCATGAGCCAATGAAAACTTGAGAACTTCTGTGCAGATCTGCACTTCATGAAGCTGGAGACAATGGAATATTATTATTTCCTAACTTACAGGCCTCTTGATTTTATGAGTTCATAAAGTGAATATAATTTGAGAGGAAATATTTTCACCTGCATCTGTCTTCTTACATGATGGTGGGAGAACAAGATTCCTATTGTCATCCACACTCATCGAGAGCTACCAAGTCAAAAATGAATTTCAGACCTCATCTGGCTCTTGTGTGATATTCATATCTCTGCTGCTGTTGCTGCTTTATTGAAAAGTTCAGTAACTCTGAACAACCTGCTAAGCCCCCAGTAATGGGAACCAAAGCCAACATTACTCATGTAAAGAACAGAGCCCAAGTTATGTAACAAAATGTGTACTTAGCGACTCAGGGAAAAGACAGTGAAATTGGTGTCTAAGTTCATCACTCAAAGGAGAGAATGACTAATTAGCATTGTTCAACGTTCTGCTACTGTTCAAAGCACTTTATATGAGCATTTATTTATTTTCCTCTCTAACAACTCAACAAAATGCCAAATGCTATTATTCCTGCTTACAAATGAGGAAACAGGCACAGAGTAGTTTTAATTGCTAGTAGATAGTGGAGCCAGATGTTAAATTAAAGCAAAAAAGTCCCAGAATCAGCTTTTATCATTTTTGTTATGATGTACATTTGCCAACAAAACCAGGAAACACTTTAATGTGGTAGCAATGCTATATGTATTTAGTCCAACCATTTATTCCTATTTGTTTATATATTTGTTGGTCCTGGTCTTGAATTCAGGCTTTGGGTGCTGTTCTCAAAGCTAGCACTCTATTAATTGACCCACAGCTCCACATACAAACTTCAACTGATTTTTCTGTCTGGGCTGGCTTTGAACCGTAATCCTCAGATCTTAGCCTTTTGAGTAGCTAGGATTATAGGGGTAAGCCCCTGGTGTCAAGCTTATTCATCTTTATTCTATTTATATTTTAATCTTAATTTTTATTTTTCAGAAGTGTAGAAAGGAGTTGCCATTCAACAAAGTTGTATATGAATACAATGAATCTGGGTCCATTTTCCCTTTCACCATTCTCTCCCATCCCTCCCAAAGTCACCTCTCTCCTCAGTTTTCTTAATTTCATAATATATACATGGATTTCATGACAGCATTTCCCTTGTCCTCTCTTTTAAAGAAAAAAGTTTACCTGCATAATTATTTAAAACATCAGCATTGTTTAACTCAAAATTTCAATTATTTAAGACTTCAACATTAACTGTCTAAAAAAATTGAAAGCCAAGAAGTCACTCTCCCTACCTCTCTCCCAGGCAATGCTTCCAGCTACCAAATTATAGCATAGCAAGTATGTTGCTGGAGGGTGGATGAGGGAGGGGTCCCTTTAACATCTATTTTCCCACAAAAGCACAGGTCCTTGAGCTTCACTTATGAATAACAGTGAGGTAGAGAGAAATAGAAAGAGAAACAGACACATTTCCTACTCCCCACACAAGAAATGGGAGTTAGGACTCCAAGAGATGGCTTTTATCTGCTGCCTGTATTCTTTTGGAGCTTGGGTGCATGTAGCCATGTTATCTTGGAACTCCAACCACTTATTTTCCAACTCTCCTCTTATATCGCTCCTACGTTATTTCCCAATGAGAATGAAAATGTAATTATTCCGGTGAGCAGTAATTGATGTGACACATTGAGTGGTAAAGAATTAAGTCAGAACCAATGTGGAGTAATACAGCTCGTGTTTTATTTAACTGTATTATTCTCAAAAGAGGTGGTGTTTTAGTATTAAGAAGCAAGTGGCAGAGATATAATACTGGTTTTCATTTGTGAGAGCATTTATTCTCCGCTAGTTAATGAATGTTCCATGTTTAAGAGAAAAAGAGAACAGAAAAACTTATAAGTAATCTGAGTTAATGTTCGAAAGAAATCATTGCAGTTATAACTTGGCTGAACAGTGAATGCTTGTTCAAATCTATGAGAAAAGTCATTTGATACTTATTGTTATAGATGTTGCTATTTTCAGGACCCCTTTAAATAGCTGGCCACAGATATAGATTCAGATCATATCTGTTGTATATTGATACACAGAAAAAGGAGAAAATAATTCTAAATGGTTTCTGTGACTGGCATTGGATTAAAGCTCGGTTTGTTCTCATAAGAAGCTACTTCCATCCATCTTTATTCTGCCAGGAAAATATGCTACCTGGAGTAGGTTCTTCCTCTGGCTTTCCTCTTTATCTTCAGTAGTGATGAATTTAAGAACCTGGCAACTCAGCCACCACAATCCTGTAGGTTTCAACCAATTTCCACTATTCTAGTGGAAATAGTCAAATGATGTGTAAAGTGCAATTGCCACCAGGATAAGCTAGAAAGTAAAGGGATGGTGGGTGGAAAATGTTAAGCATTGATTCCTCGTGAATCTTGCTATTTCCCATAAATTATGTCATTAATCTAAAAGCCATCCTGCAAACCAGGCATTCATATTCTTATTTTATAGATGAGTGGACTCATGCCTAACCTGCTCTGCTGTACTTCCTAAATTTAACTCAATGCCATGTGAATGACTGTATTTATGCACACGGGTTACCCATAATTATTGAGCAAACATGGTATCTTTCAGACACAAGATAAATCAAAGTAGTGTGGGAATTATGTAAAGGAAAAGAGAATTAGGACAAAACTTTTTTTAAAAAGTGTAAGCACATTGTACTCAACTCATCAAGTGATTCCAGAAGCTCTGGCAATGTGCTGGCTGTGTCCACTGACAATAATCTCTGGCTTTGATATAATCTTTACAGCTTAAAAATGATTCTGCTAAAGAAATGACACAATAAAGATAACTCAACAAATATTAATCATTTATACTTTTAGTGAGGGGGGACTCACTATTTTAAAAAGACCAGCTATTTTTAATTTTTCCAAAGCTGCAGGGATAGGAATGTGGTTCAGTAGTAGAGTGCTTGCCTTGCATGCATGAAGCCCTGGGTTTGATTCCTCTGTACCACATAAGCAGAAAAGGCCGCAAGTGGTGTTGTGACTCAAGTAGAGTGCTAGTCTTGAGCTGAAGAGCTGAGGGACAGTGCCCATGCCCAGAGTTCAGGCCTCATGACAAAGAAGAAGAAGGAGGAGGAGGAGGAGGAGGAGGAAGGGAGGAAAAGAAAAAGAAGGAAGAGGAAGAGGAGGAGGAGAAGGAGGAGGAAGACCCCAAATCTTCAAACATCTGGAACATTTAGGGTTTCCTTTCAGGAATGTATTCAGGGCTCAATTACCAACCAGATATGGATATCTGTTCCATTGTGGTTCATGTATATTCCTTAACATGCTTTATTTTCTTGCTCTATCTATCTATCTATCTATCTCTATCTCTATTTCTATCTACCTATCTCCTATATAACTGCCTGGTTCCCTATTTATATTTCTGTCACTATTGATTTATTGATATATTTCTGTATCTACTGGATTTTTATTAGACTCTATATACCTGTTGATAATGATAAAACTAGAATTCAGTGCAACAAGACTAGCTATTGTGTTGTTAGGACTATATATTTTAAAAAATGTATCTTAGGTTCTAAGAAAAACTCCAAAGACATTCTGGGCAAAATTAGAACAACTGAGATAGGTCTGTCTTCTAAAGAGTTTAGCTTGAAAGCACTCTAGCTCCTCTGAAGACAAACTACACCATGGACATGCACAGCAATGTCATCATGAAATCCATTATTCTGTGCAAATGATGTGTGCTGCTTAAGAAAGAATAAAATAATGACATTTGCAGGGAAATGAACTGAACTAGAACAAATCATATTAAGTGAGGTAAGCCAAGATCAGAGAGACAAATGGTGCATGTTCTCCCTGATATATGGAAGTTAGATGTAAAACACAAATGACATGGGATTCAAGATACCCACATACAGTGAAACCAGAAGAGGATAGTCTTAGGAGAAAATTGCAAAGGTGCAATACCCAAGCTCCTCTTCATATGTATATAAAATAATCTACCTACTGAAATGAACTCCAAAGATATGGAAACAAAAGATTATTTTCTTAATTTGTTTTTTTTCTTTTGCTGATGATTCTGTATTCTTTACCTTATATACAGTATATTCACATGCACATCTGTAGGAAGGTTGGGGGAGGACACAGAATCAGAAGAAAAAGGGTGAAAAGGTGCAGCAGTGGAGCACACTGGACATTGATGAAAATGAACTATGCAACTTGTGGGTGGAGATGGGAGGGAGGGAATGGGAAAGAGGAACAGATAACACTGTATGGAAGGAGCATGTACTTGTTGCCTGATGTATGTAAATGTCACTCCTCTGTATCTCGCCTCTATAATAACAATCAAGTAACTTAATAAGAAAAGAAAGAAGTCAAGAACACAAATAATAGGTTCATCTGAGATTGACAATAAATAGAAAGTGGAGCCAAACATACTCAGCCAAATGGCATAGACCTGCACCAAGGAAGGAAAAAGAGAAAGAGGAGAGATGGTCCAGATGCTAGCACAGGTGTGCAAAGCACCTGGAGTGATAAGGACAAAACAGAAGCTATGCGTCCTGTGTCCACTGACTGCAAGAAGGAGAACATAGAGTGTATTGTCTGACAAGAGAAACTGACAAGTAAACTAAGTGTTCATCTCTTCTGGTATAAGCTGAACACATAGGCGCTTATATGCTCCCTGCAAGTCTGTGTTGGGAGAGTTCTCTAATGCTTTGGCTGAGAAGAAATACAGCCGTGTGTTCTGCACTGTGTTTTCAGGCAGGATTATAAAGCAAACAGCTTTGGAAGGGAGTGAGGGCTGTTCCCCTCCGGAGTTGAGGGTACACGTTTCCTGCTGTCCAAGATAACAGTAATGATGTTTCTCCAAAGCAAAGGGTAAGAAAGTTTGCTGACTGCTTTTGTAAAAGAGTGGGTTTGTTAGCCCAGAACCATCAAAGCCGTCCAGACTGCTCTACACAGAAACCCCTGGAGATAGGTGGTAAAAGGAAATAATGTAAATAGCACAGAGCCTATGCAGTCCTACTGGGCTATGCATACTAACATCCTTTATCTCTGATCCAAGAGTCTCGTGTCTTCTGCTGACATCCATGAACCTGGCAAGCTACCTTTTATGCTTATCAGTAGGGTAAAATGCCATGGCTCTTGTACTCTGCAACTTCTAAACAGAGAACCACACAGACTCCCTTTATAAACTCCATCAAAGCAACTGCTTGTTATCCACTAAGAGGAAATACAAGCAGACATACATGTCTATGAGGGAAAAAATAGACACAAGCACAAGGAGAAATAAAAAAGCTATCAAGCCCAGAACCAAATTGCATTTTCAATGATTTGTAAATAAGAATCAACTGCCAGTTGCATAAGTAGGTAACATATATAAAAGAGCACATATTAGTGGGTGGTGGGTGGGGAGTGAATATATTCTTATATGTGTGTGGACTCACTTGCTAGCACAGATAGTAAACCCTGTATTATATACAAACTAAGAACCTATCTGCATATATATTTATATATATATATATGAATAAAAATTTACTTGCTAGTAATCTTCAGGAAAGAGATGAGCCCTCCTCCTTCCATGAATCAAAGAAAAATTCTGTTGGTTTTCTCTTTATTTTTCCTTTTTGAGTTCTATCTTTGGTGAACCTTCAGGAGAAATGATGCAGTATGAAAATTAGGTCTAAAATTGGCCCATTTATTTCAATTTTATTGCTTGTTCCCTAAAAGAAAAATGGAAGAGCAATAAATGATCTCTTGCCTCTGCATTATCAATTTGCATTCCCTGTGCTTTCTATCTCCAATTCAGACATGACTGTGTCCTGACCTTCCTTTTAATTCAGTCTCAATATATTTTTAGCATTTTAGCTCATGTTCTGTCTCAAAGACTCCTTGAGCCCTTCACAGTTTTCTGAGTTACATTTCATAAAAAAATCTTTGCCCATTTAACTTAGATTTACTAAACATGATAAAAAGCTTTTGTTTGGCAGTCATCAGATCATCTTAACGTGTTTCCTTGGACTTAATGTTTCTTCAGAAAGTGTTGTATATCAACATTAATCTGGACTAGGAAAATCAAGTGAGGGAAAAATATAGCTTCCTCTACTCTCTAGACAACATCCACTAAGTAAGGGAACCTTTTGTCTGTCCTGAAGCCTTGTCTGTGTAAGGGGTTCACTGCTGTAGAGAAGTGCCCTGAGGGGAAATTCCCAAGGGATAGTCCCCCAAACTTCTGAGGTCTTACATGATGCTCACTGTTTCCTGCCACAACCTCTTTCATCACTGCCTCTTTTCATTTTCCATGCTTTGGGAATATCTAACTTCTACCATTTCTCATTCCTTACTTAGTATAACGGCATAATATAGTTGTTTTTGGTTTGTTTATTTTGCTGGAACTGGGATTTGAACTTAGGACCTTGTGCTCACACAACTGCTTTGCTTGGCATGTGCTCTACCACATAAGCCACACTACAGGCTCAAGTTTTACTGGTTAATTGGAGATAGAGTCTTACAGACATGTGAACTGAGATTCCCTTAGGGCTCAGCCTCTGAGTAGCTTGGATTATAAGCATGAGCCACTGGTACCCATCTATAGTTTTAGCATCTAAAGTACAAGTCTGTGACACGTGGATTCTTAACTTCATCCTCCCATGCGACTTGATGGTTCTCTTTCTCTTTCATCCAGATAATTTCTCAGGTAATATTATGTTCAGTTCCATTTAATTCCTTCAAGAAGAAAACATTTTCCATAAAAATGATTTTGAAAATAAGAATTATTTTGTTCACTTTCTCCCTAAAAAATAGAGCTAAAATAAATATTGTGCCCAACAGAAGTCCATGGGTATAAGATTTATCACTCCTACTAAGTTAGCTCTCTCCAAAGGGTCCGTAATTATTGCTACTAGGAGTTATCAGGGTTTTGTTGTTGTTGTTGTTGTTGTTGGTTGTGGGGCCTGAACTCAGCCTGTATGCTGTCCCTCAGCTCCTCAGCTCAAGGCCAGCACTCTGCCGCTTGAGCCACAGCTCCACTTCTGGCTTTTTCTGTTTATGTGGTGCTGAGGAATCAAACCTAGGGCCTCATGCATGAAAGGCAAGCACTCTACCACTGAGCCACCTTCCCAGCCCCGAGTTATCAGTTTTAAAGGCAAAACAAAGCAAGCGTCTTCTCCATACTTCATTTATAGTCTGGCTAAGTATCACCAGCATCATATCTCCACATAGGATTTTCCAGTCCTCTGTATCTTTTCTCTGTTTGAACTCTATTTTGAAATTTCTGCTCTTTCCTCAACTCCTCTGGGTTGCTATTATACCTAAAGCTTTTGTATTTCCTGGGTGATAAACCTTTCCTTAATAGAGTCCTCAGCTTTGCATTACCCTGAGCTGTCCTCTGATACATGACCCAGAGAAGTGTGAACTTCCAGGAATCTATGATTATAGCTTGGTCACAACCTACATTAAGAACATGCTTTTCATTCCTTCTAACTAATTTCTTTACCTCCAACGTTTTCCCTTTGGTCATCAATAAATAGATAAAGTATCTGCTATATGCTATATTGTTAGTTAAAGGGATACCAAAAATTCTAAGACATGGTTTCTAGTTTCCCTGAGCTTAACATCCTCTTGCAATTATTCACAGGTCGTTTTTAAAAATACTTCTTTGTTGCACATAATTGATTCCTAATACTCAAGCTCAGAAATGTCAAGTCCATTTAATCTACTTGAAGTCTTTCATGCTTATCTACATTGTATCATTCAATGGGTACTTTATATAAAGCAATGCTCCAAGGCTAAAACATTTTTTAAAGCCTACATAAAATGGTATCAAGCTTTTAACATAGATTTTAATATTATAAGCCATTTCAAAAAAAAAAAGAATCATCCTGAAATGGAAATGAGAGAATTCAGAACCACCATAAGAATGGCTTAGTTTCTCTCTCTCTCTCTCTCTCTCTCTCTCTCTATCTATCTATCTATCTCTATCTCTGTCTCTCTCTCTCACACATACACGTACATACACAGCAAATTGTCATGGCTTCTGAGAAGCCACTTAACCTTTTGAATGTCATTGCTTTCAATTATTAGATGATGGGTTGGAGTAAGTGTTCTCTTAACTTTCTGATCTAAAACTACTTTTTTAAAATATAAAAGTATTTCAGGTATGAAATGCCATTCTAAATACATTTCTCATAGAAACTCAGTAAAATGTAAATTTTCAGCAGGCATTTGTAGGAGGATTTACTGGATTCAAGAGACAGGAACCGCACTAAAATTTCCCCACAGGCAGTCTGGAGTACAGTTGGCCCTGTCGGTGTATGGGAAATAGCTCTCAGTCTGCTTCATTCCACTATCTCTTCCATCTGCAAGTGACATCAAAATATTATGGGTTCTTTAGAGCTTTTATTATCTATCTGATGGCCCCCTTTCTAAATTCCAGTATGAGTAGGCTTTAACACTGCATAGGCATAATTGTCACATTTATTAAGCATACCCAGGCTGAGGAAAATCTATAATAATTGGGTACATGTAATTAGATGGATGTTTTTTTACAGAGATCTTCCATCCTCTTTGCAGTGTCTATAGAGAGCCAGAAGATTAAATTTGGATTATTGCGATGTTGTACCATTCTCAAGAACAATGAAACACTTGTGATTTTCCTCATATATTGCTTTAAAGAAAAAAAATGTTACTTTGTATAATTTCTTTCCATGCAACCTATCTTTGAAGATAAATTTCCACTCCTCATTTAATATAACTTGAAGCAAATTTTAAACATTGGTTTTGAGGGTATAAATCATTTTTTTCTGTACTATGTTTCCTGAGAGAAGTGTATTTTTTTAATTCCCCCAACAAAAAATCCTCAAGGAAACAATCGCCTGATTAATAAGAGGGCTAAACACTTAAAGAGAGACTTCTCTGAAAAAGAAATAAGAATGGCCAATAGACACATGAACAAATGCTCAACTTCTCTGGCCATAAAAGAAGTCAAAATCTAGACAACGTTGAGATTCCACCTCACCCCAGTTAGAATGGCTATAATCAAGAAATTTAATAACAACAGATGCTGGAGGGGATGTGGACAGAAGGGAACCCTACTGCATTGTTGGTGGGAGTGTAAACTTGTTCATCCACTTTGGAAAGCCATATGGAGGTTCCTCAAAAGATTCCCCTATGACCCAGCAATCCTACTTTGGAGCATTTACCCAAATGATCACAAACAAGGCCATACTAAAGCTATCGGCACAACTATGTTTATTGCAGCATTATTCACCATACTGATATAGAACCAACTCAGATGCCCCTCAGTAGATGAATGGATCAAGAAAATTGTGTGTGTGTGTGTGTGTGTGTGTGTGAATTCTTTGCCTCCATCAGAAAGAATGACACCACCCCACTTGTTAGGAAATGGAAAGATTTGGAAAAATATATATATTAAGTGAAGTAAGCCAGACTGAAAGAAACATAGGTCCCATGGTTTCCCTTATTTGCAATAAATAGTATTCATCTATGATGATCTTGCAAGCAGAAAAGGTCAAAAGCCATGTACATATGACCATATAAGATGATGCTAAGCAAAATGAACCCAAAGATAGGGGCAAGAGGTTTTACCTTTTCGTTGTTGTTTTTAATGTACTATGTGTTTTTTTGTATGTTCTTCCCCCATGGTATCACCCCTGTTTTCACTTTATTTGATTCTAGTGCCCTGCATCTTGTATATACATTTTTCTAATTTGGGGAGGGGAAGGCAAATTGAAACAAAGATACAGATTGACCCATTGTAACAATGAGATGTACAAGATACTATGTTGAAAAGAAACTTTACAACTTGGAGGGGGTAGGGAGGGAGGATTTGAGGAGATGGGGAGGGAAGGGATAATAGGGGAAAACAAAGAAGGGGGCAACAATGCTGGATGTGAAATGTACTCATTACCTTACCCTTTGTACAGTATTTTTACAATAAATATATATTAAAAATAAAAGCAGAAAAAGAAGCGTATTTTTAAGATAAGCCCAATTCTTGGTTTCTTTGTATTGGATCTGTATACCCCAAAGCTGGCATCTGGCTTTTTCCTTACTGTATATTAGATAATGTCCAAATCCTGACATGACTCCTAATACCTTATGACAGCCAAGAAATATAGTCAAGGAGAAGTCTTCATTCTGCCTTTATTGACAACAAATATTAAAGCTTTAATGTTTCAAATTTGAGCATCTTTCTAGGGGTACATTATGATAATTCTATATATGTTCCTCATATGCAATTATCAAGCTGAGATAAAACAATTCACCTCTTTTCAGTCATTAATTTTTATGAAATATAGATATATTTTAAAAATATCAGTGAGTTTCTATTAATCTTTGACCAAATATGAAACTATACCATGAATTATCCACAGAGTTATACATGCTACTATAAAACGATGTCACTGAATGAGGATGACACGTTCTATATTTCCCATGCTATATTAAAGAACATACTTTATATATCACCAGAAATCTAGGATTTAACTCACAACACCCAAAACCTGTGTAATCTGGAGATGTCTAGACACCATACTGTAAATAAACTGTACTGTAAATAAACATACTGTAAATAAATGTTGCTTGTCTTTAATGTCTATGTATTATCACAACTGTCATTTTTTCAGCACTTCAAGGGCATTCTACAGTACTTACTGCAAAGGCTTCAGATGTTGCAGATTCCATTGACATTGAACGACAGCAAAGTTCCTTGAATCCAAATTGAAGAGCACATTACACAGAAACAACTCTTCTGCTTTCCATTTAGTGTCCTAATTTAAAAAGTAATGTCAAGCCATGGTTGTCAGGTGTCTAGAAAGTTAGTATGCCATAGTAAAATTATATAAGAGGATGATGAATATTTATGATTTTAAAATTGTACTTGTATATTTCCTATTTTGTTATGAAAAATACCATCTTATTGTTTTAGTGTCATTTAAAGATAGCTTAAAGTGGATCTGTGTGTGGGTTTTCTCTCTTTTTTCTTTTTATTGTTTTTAATATACAATGCTTTTTCATACTCCAAATCTCACTCTAAAATGTTCAACTTAAAATTTCTGGGTGCTCACATTACTCATCTTGTGGATGGAAGTTATATGGATTAAAAAAATTAGCTGTAAGAGAATTTGAAACCTAAAAGTTATCTCTCTTCATCGAAGCTTGCGGAGTTAGTGTCACATAGTAAAGGTAAGTGCAGGAGAAAGAAAGGAACATATCTGAATGTAGAATTTATACTTGACATCAGTGGTTTCTGAGACATTTTTTTCCACCTAATTCTGCAGTCAAAAAAACCAGCCTAGATCCCTCTCTTGTGAGTTAAGCAAACTGGAACGCACTGGGAACTTCTTAATTTATGCTGTGATAGTGATGACAAGGCACCACTGTAGAAAGTGCATCTTGTGGTAGCAAATATGCTATCTAGTTGTCCTGGAGCAGAAAAGTTAGTATCACCTGAATATTTACCTGGATACATCATAAAGGAAGACCACTAGGGTGGCTCATAATAGACTTCAGTGAGAATTAGACGCTGTGATTCTCTTTGAAGGCATTTTCTTCCGTTATCTTTCTGTGACCTCAAAACTATGCTATGACTTCCAGTTTTCCCCTTGGAGGGTTCTATTGAAAAAGCGTAGATACACAAGAGGACACACATTAAGGGAACTGGCTCATGTAATGATGGAGGCTGAGAAGTCCCATGGAAATGTACCTATGAACTGGAGATCCCAAAGTGCTAGGAGTGTGGCTCAATTCAAGATCAAAAACCCAGACTCAGAGGTGCCTGTGGTATAACCTTGCATCTAAGGCAGAAGTCCCAAGAACCTCAGGGAGTGTTAGTATTAGTCCTGAGGTTCAAAGGACAGGTAGCTCAGAATTCTAGTGTCCCAGGAAAGAAGAAAGAAGAGAGTATAAGAGCGACCAATTCACTTAATTCCTTTTTTCCTCATTTTTTTTGTTCTAGCTGAGATCCATCTGGTTGGATGGTACACACTTACATCAAGGGAAGATCTTCCCAATCTAGTCTTTTCAGACTCATATAGCAATCTGGAAAGAGTTGCGAAAACCTTCAAATAAGGCTTTGTTTCCTTAGATGTTCCTTAATGCAGTCAAGCTGATAACAAAGTGATTATCACATTTACCAATGAATTTGTTTGGTCATGTGTGTCAAACAAAGCAATTAATTCATTAAAAAGAAACAAGCCAGACACAAAAAACACATAAAACTATATTTAGTAAGAGTTTAGTTGAAAGAAATGAGGGAATGCTATGCCCTGTGCTGATAATAGGTATGAGTTATTATATATAATATCTCTACAAGGAGAGCATTAGAAATGATAGGAATATTATTACTAAACTTTTAAAAGATGAAATGAAAAGTAACTAAAGCCTTAGATAAAGGAAAACTATCAATGGCATTTACCTATGTGAACCAAAAGTAAATACATGGAATTTATGATAATGCACTAGAACTTGTATTCATAAATGTGCAGTTTTTTGAGCAATCACATACATTTTGTGCTATAAAAATTCAGTAGCATCACACAAATGGATTTTTCTCATTTCATTTGTTTCTGTCAACCGTATATTTTAGTGATTTTTATTTAGTAACCAGTGTCAAATAATTTGACTCATGCATACAAATTAACCTTTCTAGTGCAAAGTAATCATAAGAATTACAGAAGTCAGCTGGGGATTACTACATATTATATATATATGTGTGTGTATTTTATTATGAACAATTATAAATCCAAGCATACTGTTAATACATGTTTTTAAAACAACTTTAGTCATGTTTATTCATTCTTCTTGTGCTTAAAAAATGAGAACTATCTGGGTGTGCTTGACATATGCCTATGATTGTAACAACAAGTGCAGCAGAGCTCAGGAAGATGGTAGAGCCAGAGAAATCTAGACAAAACATTCACAGACACCATTTCAACAGACAAACCTGGGCATGGTGGCATGCACCTGCCATTCCAGCTGAGGCAGGACGCTTAACTAGAAGGCTGGCCTAGGCTGACAGAGTATCTGCCTCACAAGTGTGAAGTCCTGAGTTCAAACCTCAGAACTGTCAAAAAAAATTAAAATGGCCTATCTGGCACTACATTTATTTTCTTGTATCTCATGAACCATGCATGACATGTACTTTTCCAATAGTGATCTTTTCATAAGGAGAGTTGAATTTGTTACTCTCCATTTTAAGTAATGAACAAGGAAAATAGAAAAAAGATATAATATACACTTTTGTCCTTTGGTTGAAAATGTGTGATTCATACACATCTTTGGAATTAATATTCTAAATTGCGTGGAATTAATATTCAACAGAATGTAGGTGGTACAGCATGCTTATGACTGGAAAAGCTATAAACTCAATTGTTCTGTTATTTTTTTATTGTTAAGTAGGATTTGTATTTGTTGTTATGGTATTATAGAATGAATTTCCTTCCAAACAAATAAAAGACTTCTTAGTTGCACTTAACTTGAGTAAAGTGAACCAAAAATTTGAATTTACATAATCCATAAAGTAGAATACATTTTTAAATAAAGCTATGCACTTAAAGGATTGTCAATCCAATTGTAGATTTGTGCTACAAGTATGTCTTAAAGGTTCTCTTTAGGCTAGAAATACAAATTTGTAAAAATTAAACT
The DNA here is from genome assembly GCF_000151885.1 of Dipodomys ordii. Taxonomy (NCBI): domain Eukaryota; kingdom Metazoa; phylum Chordata; class Mammalia; order Rodentia; family Heteromyidae; genus Dipodomys; species Dipodomys ordii. The sequence continues at coordinate 8,054,404 of NW_012267314.1, forward strand.
TAGACTAGCACATAAATTATCGATCAGAGAGCAGATTCTTGGGTTAGAAACATATCTATGTGTCTTGAATTGATTGAAAGAATTGAAAAATTCCATGCAGAAGGATGGCCTGGACTTTCAAGCAGCTCATACGCCTCGTCTGTTCAGAACAAAGACCTGATTCTCTTATGAACTGATCAGCATCTTCAGCCCTTCATAAATAAAGGTTTCATTTTAATGATTTCTTTTCCCCATGAATTCCTCGCCAATGGGACAAGGAAAGTAGTGGAAGACAGAACTTTAAAACACTTTTTGTTTCTATTTTGCAATTCAAGTAGTATGGAATTAAAGTCTTCTTCATCAGGCTTGAGCTGGACAATGTCTGTCTTCCTGTAATACTGATTCCTTGGAAACTGCAGTGGTTGCCCATGTAATTGTAACCCCTCTGTACAGTGTGTTCACAATAAATAAATAAATAAATAAAAAGAAACTGCAGTGGTAAGATAAATTTGGAGCATTGTCTCTGTTTTGTAGTATTAATGCCCTATCTGCAGAACTGCACTTGGGCTGTGGGAACTGAAAGCTGGCAGGCCTTGGGCTTATGCGACTAGACAGTCCAAGGGATACGTGGAGAACTTGGCTTCTGACTGCAGCAGCTGCTTGTGCCTCCAAGCAGGGAAGGAGACAAGAGCTATGTAATTGACTCCTGTGCTGGGTCCTCCTGGGATGAGGCTGTGCCTGATGAAGCTCCTACCTTTATTTGTGAAGCTGAAGAAAGGGATTTAAAGTTTTTTTGGCAATTGAGTCCAATTGTCAACTCCCACCTCTAACTATGACTGCATGAGTCCAGAACCATATTAGTCTTTTCTTCCTATAGTCATCCCCCTTTTTGCTCTACCCTCTTTTTCTGGTCCTGCAGACAGAAAGAATACCAATAGATGGTAGCACAAAATGCAAGGCAACCCAATGAATATTTATTGAATGCCTGCTATTTGGGAGGAGAAATAGGATTTTCAGCAAAATCTCTGGAGAAAACAATTTCTCTTCATAAAAAAGTGCACACGCAGCTGCATTCTCACAGAGAAACACACAGCCGGTGTGTCATCTCTGCATTCAGGCATAGTAACATATGGGGTGTGGGGAAGAAACCTCGTTTATTACTACAGGCTGTGACAATTGCTGGAAAAATTTACTACTAAAAATTAGCCAACAGCATTTCTGCAGGAGGCCCAGAAGTTGTCTCCCAAAGATTCACAGACCTTAGGCAACACCTCACTTCATTTATTCAAATTCTGGGCAAATAAAATTATGATGAAGCACCTGGTAACCACTGTCTCATACATTTTGACAAGCTTACTGCTAATTGATTGCTTGGGTCCAGCTCACACGCCAAGAAAAGTAGGTTATTATTAGTTTTAGAAGATACCCTGTGAGTGCATGTATCTTGTTTTTGTTTATGTTCACAAAATTAAAATCAGATTCTGAAAAATCTCAGGAGAAAACACAGGTATCACAGTTTGGCTCCATGCTGTGGCCTTTAACAGTAAGTGACCAAGTAGCCATGCAATTAATACCATGAGTAGGGAATTGAATGAGCATTTGTACAATAGGAACATTAATACTATACTTGCCTAAACAAAACAAACATGGCACAGGGAAGAAACCAAACAAGAAAAAAATACACACAAATCACCAAATGAGATTCTTCAAGCAGAAGGACTGTCCAAATGTTTAGAAAAGATTCCAAGTGCTTGATCCTTGGGGAACTCATGTATATTTTAGAAGACCTGGCATCCACATTAATTAGATCTCCTTACTGGAGATCTGCTTTTAATACAGATAAAGCCTCATTTAGACAACACAGTGACATTTCATCAACTTAATCCAACCAACTGTTGTATTCATGGAATATTTATTGAAGGTTACAAACAGCTCTAAGAGAGACTCTCATCCTGAAGGAGTGCAAGTACTATAGGAGGAGAACAGAAGACTACAAAGAGGGACGACTAGCATCAACAACATGCAGTGAAAAGAATGAGCTGATAGGCTGGCCTGGTTAGATGAAGTATTATGGTCTGACGATGAAGTCTTCCTGAAAAAGATGGATGTGTTGAAGGTTTAGTCCCTAGCCCAAGATGCCACTGAGAGGTGACTGGATCACAGTGACATTGACTTTATCAATGGGTTGACTATGGATGAATTGATACTTCATAGCTATTGCAGATGGAGCCAAGTGAGAGGAAGTACATTTCTGAGGCCTTCCTTTGAAGATATGTCTTGTCTGGTTCTTCCTGTCTTTCTGCTTCCTGGCTGCTGTGAAGTAAGCAGCCTCATCCACTGTGCTACAGGCCCCCAAACAATGGAGTTGGTTGACCAGGGAATAAAATCTGAGAAATGCTGTGAGCCAAAATAAATATTTTCTCAGTTAAGTTTCTCAGATTTTTTTAAGAAAGCACTGAAAAGTTTACTAACATATCAAATTTCTTCAATGATGGAAGTGGCTAATAATATCACTGAGTTTCAGTGGACCAGAAGGGAAAGTTAATTTGCAGGTCATATATCTCTAGTACCATGAGTCTCAATGCCAAATGAGGCAATATGTTTGATCCCTATATATCTCCCAGAGGTTCAGGTGTTAAGGGGTTTGTTGCCAGCAGTAGGGCTTTGGGAGCTGGTGAAACCTTTAAAAAGGCGAGCTCTAAAAGCACAGCCAAAATAAATCTTTGACAGTGTTTCCCTCAGGTATTTTTCTCTTGGTGATGGGAAACCAACTATCACACTTAGTGAAAATGAGAACTGTGTGAAAAGGCACTTGTACTTTTGGAATATATATCACAAGTTTTGCAAAGGAGGGGATTAAGTGTAAAGTTGTTACAGAATTAGAAAAGGAAATTTCTCTAAACCAGAACATATGAAGTCAGAAGCTAAGGATAAAACTCTAAGGAACATTTATCTAGATTTGCTCCTATGAAATAAGAGTGGAACAAAAGAATACTTTATCAGAAAGCCCTCTCAGTGAATTTTACTGGGTGCCTAATATATAGAAAATAATGTTTCATTCTAGCATTAAAATGTGCTGGAATGTAACTTGTCCAAGGATAGTGAACGATAAATGTACCTTCTTTTCAAAGAAGTTACTATTAGTGGGTGTAAGGGAAATAAGACAGAGGGTAAGGGAGTTAGGATAGAAAAAAGTAATCAGATTATTATAGCAAAAAAAGGAAAGAGGGGGTAGAGGGGAGGCTGGGAAGGGATGTGAAGGGTAAACAAAGGAGGAGGCTGCAATGCTTGGTAAGAAATGTACGCATTATCCTGCCCATGTAATTGTAACTCCTCTGTACAGCATGTTCACAAATAAAATAAAATTTTTAAAAAAAGGAAAGAATACAACATGGCATCCAAATCAAATGGCAAAGAACTCATTCTCCAGTGTGTCATGTGTGACACAGGTCCAGTCTACATGAAACTCAACAGGGATAAGTACCCAAGATCGGAAGCAGAAGATCAGTCATATTCTCTGCCCAGTCAAGGTCTGTAGACCACCAGTGAAACTTTTTGTGTTGCCAATTATCTCTGGATATTTTATTTTTGTTGTTCATTAAAGAGTTTCTATTCCATTTGGTATTTATCCTAATCAGAAATCTTTACTTAGCTTCTTGAAAAGAGGCAAACACTTTAACATCATGAAACAGATCACATTTTCTCTGTAAATGTTTTGTAATAAATGAGAAGCTGAACATCAGTTAGCTCAGTATTACCTATGCAGGATGAATCCTCTGAACAATTACCTTGTTCCCATGGCAACAGCATCTCTGCCCATCCTTTCTTGTGATATTTGGAAGCCACCAATTTGAGTCTGTTCATTCAAACCAAATTGGGGGAGGAGGTGTATGGAATTGTAAACTGGATGCTCAAAAACAAATAAATTAGTATTTACACTACTTATTAATTGCTTTGTTTGAGTAGCTTCCAACAATCTCCAAAGGAAGAAATGCAATCTTGAAAAGTAGAAATGAGATGCAAATTGTGTAGCAAAAAAAAAAAAGAAGGTTAGACAATGACAACTGACCTTGCTAATTAGCGCCCTTTCCACCCCTCATCCAGAGCAGAAGGCTTCAAGATTTTCAGTCTCCCAAGGACCTGGCCCCCATCCACACCTGCCTGAACCTGACACCCCACCCTGAGTCTACATGGACAAAAACCAATCACTTTTTATTTTAACTGAGATCTGGGAAAAGCAAAGAAAGGCAGTGGAACATCCAGGAGAAACTATTCTATTCTTCTGACTACTATAAGGAATTGAAAGAAAAAGAAAATGCAGGAGGAGGGGAGGAGAAGAGAGGATGAGAATGTGTCATAGGCTTTGTGGTATACTGCAAATGCAAAAGCAGAGATTGCTACTTGAGAGCAGGACCCTCAGGGCCCCTGTAGTTACCTGTGTGGAGGGAGTTTAAGCAGAGAATTGAAATCAAAGCATAAAGATATGTTCCTCTGGGGAAAACACACATTTTCAGAACTGCTGTGCCCCCTGTTATCACTGTTGATTATAGGTTCTCAGGGGAGTTAGTCCCCAGACAGTTTTGGTTAGGAGGTAATTTAAAGACATTTTCTTGGTAGGAATCATCAGAGAAGGTCTAAAAGGGAAGGTCTAAAAGAAAGGTGTAGGGGAAGAAAGCATGCGAATGGAGATCTGAAATACCACTAGCTTATTAATATGGTGTATAATTGCACCTAATTACAGGTATTTGTTGGAACCTGGACCACAGTTTCAAAGATAAATTTGGCACCTGGAAGTAATTTCTTGAGTAATATGGTAAAAAAGAGTTGTAGTTCAATTTAGAAAGGTAAATTTATCAGGGTAGAATCCGTAAATCAAATAATAATACACCTGGGGAAAGAAAACAGAAACACTAGTCTTAGAGAACAAGGGATAACACTACAAATGTGAAAAATAAATATAAAAATATTTAAAAAAATAAAAACACTGAATGGGTTATTATACTTTACAAATTGCTCTGCTTTTAAGTGCTTAGGTTGGAAAAGTTGTAAGAAAGGTTAAATGTAATGGTAGAAAACTCCCTTGATGGCCAGGCATGGTGGAACATACCTTTAATCTCAGCTCTAGAGGAGTTATAGGGAAGAGAACCATGATCCAAAGCTGGCCCCAGGCCAAAGTAAAACCCTACATGAAAAATAAACTACAGGAAAACAAAAATCCTCCAGAAATGTGGCTCAAGTGGAAGATGAGTTCAATCTTCAATAACAAACAAACAAGCAAAAATCTATCTGGAAAATTAAGAGATGTACAGGCTGTAAAGCATATACACATATATACAGATATATACATATATGTATATATGAACCTGGAATGAATTCTTGAATTAGGCAAATAGGTTATTAGAACCAAAAAAAAACCCCTTTCTTGCCTTAGAAAATGTTAAGAAAAAGGGTGAATCAGAACTAGAGGAGAGATATTTTTCATCATGCCTTATGCAAGGGGATTTCCTATACAGTATTCCATTTGTTTCTTTCATCAAACTGTTGAGATATATTTTTCCATAATTTTACTAGATCTGAGGCTCAGCACCTTTCGGAGCTTGCCCAGGATTATATTGCTTGCAGGTCTCTGGGCAGACATTCTCATTCAAGCTGATGCTATTTCTATGCCTGGCAGGAGGAATGCAGAGCGCACCACGGCACCAAGGTAGCATGATGCACAGGTGTGCCCGACAGATAATGATTACAGCAATCATCTAGGACACAGCATCTCAGGGAGGAGCAGAAACTTTCCAATAGTAGTGTGGGAGACACTCAAACCCTTTAACATGGCCTGTGTGGTCCCACATGACCAAACCTCACTTGGGCCTCTTACTCCTTTTCTCACCTCCATACTCTCACTGCTACATTCTACCATCCACACTCTAATGGCCCTCCTTCCCGGAAGCCAACTGTTTTCAGTGAGCAACCCAGTACGTCCTTCATCAATCCACTGCCTAGCTCACCCTTAGATTCCATTATGTCTCCAGCGAGATGCTGTGTCCACAGTGATCTCTTCCTTAGCCACCACAATGGGGCTTCCTTGCCCATTCCCTCCTCTACCCTGCTTTAGTTCAGCCATGCATGGTCTTTTTCCCAACTGTGCTTACCATAATGCTAAGCATGATAGTTATTTGATTGTATCCTTATTTCTTATGCATTTCCTGACTAGCTGGAGTTTTCCAAAGTCATTAACCATGTTGGATTTGCCCATCATCAATTAACCAGAGTCCAGCACAATGCTAATTTAGCACATAGACGCTAAGCAATAGATAAGTACTAAATGGATTAAATAACTAATGCTTTTTTCTTTCCATTTTAGTCATAACATGACTAACTGAAAAGAGTGTCTATTGTTATTATAGCTTAGTGTATTTTGTAATCTAACTTCATTCTTAGATAATTTTTGGTTATCTTTAAGTAGTTGCAAAAAAGAGTTTTTCACTCCACATACCAGCTGATGAAGTATACAATGCATCTTGATCAGTGTCAACTCTTCCAATTTTCTTCCTCCATCTCTCTCAACCCCATTCCTCCCCTCAAGTTACTTGGTTCCATTTTCACAGATGTGCATTGAATAGCTTAATGTCTTGGCAAATAAATAGAGAATTTGTGATGTTTACTCAAGAGTGGCAAGTACTCCTTCCCAGAGGGAGGGAACATACGTTGATAAAACAATAGTTGAAACAGTCTGAAAAAATCATAAGGTTATGTAAAAAAAATAAGGTGCTTTGGAACACAGGCATCACTGGAATCCTTATTAGTCAGTTTCTATTGTTATCGACAGATGCTAGTTCTAAGACTTGGAGTTTCTGTGACCCATTAAGATCTGGCACAATAGTAGGCTCCATTCTTGTCTTCAGTCTGAGCTCTACTTAGCTCTGGACTCCGGTTAAGCCTGACTTTTTTCTCACAGATCTTTTAAGTCTACCTTTTTTCGGTGCCTTTGATTCTCATTAGCCACAGAATGAACCTCAGGATCACTTTCACTCACATCTACCCGCCTGCCTCCCAGCTACCCTCAGGTAGCAAACAATGCGGATGGCAGCAGTAGTTTATATGATCAGTAAATCTGCTAAGAGCAATTTTCAGATGTTTCCACCATTCTGCTTTTCAATTGAGAAAATAAAGTATAATAGCTTTGCAATTAAAAAATAGTAATAAAACCAGCATGCTACTTAAGCTCGTTTACTGAGAAAATGGGCCACCTTAAGGCCAATTTCCTCACTGTTAAATCTAATAATAGTAGTAAGTGAAATTGCTCACAAATTTCTCTGCTGATGATGTTAACCAGCAGCAACTAGTAAACCAATCCAACTGATAGCATTATGTTTTCACATTTAGTGAGTAATTATTATGTCAACTACTATGGCAGAATATTACCTCATTTAATCTTCAGAAAGCCCCTATAAAGTGATTACAATCATTATTCCAATTTTACAAGATGGATAAAGCTATGCATATACTATGTGACAAGCATTGATCTAGTCTTTAGAAATACATGTATATGTGTGAAGACTGGTATTGGTTCCAGGTATTCGAATCTACAGTGAATCAGGTTTGAAGGCAAATAATATTAATGTGTTCTAAACGAGTCAGAGGCAAGTTCAAGCTTCCAGGAGAACACAATACTAGAACCTGCAATCTAGATAGGAAAAGAAAGGAACATCAGAAGAAGATTTCTGAAGATGAGATATGAGTTGAGTCTTGAAAAAATAAGTAACACTTGGTTTCTGTAAGTAACTCTATATTTAATATAGAGGAGTCAAAACATAGCTCTGGGACAAGGCGTGGTATGGCTTATCCGAAGGAAGGTGTTGGAATAAGTGTGTAACTCAAATGGCAGAGTGCTTTGACTTGTGTTCAATCCCCTGGACCAAACGATGTGGAAGGAGGGGAAAATGTGTAGGAAGAGAAGGAAGAAGAGGATTGGTTTCAAAGAAGAATGATAAGAAATGAGGTTAGGAGACAGTAAAGACTTAGCAATGGATGGAATGCCATGCTTACATGATAGAAACAAGACTTCAGTGAATGCTGAATAATTTGACACAGAGAATTGAGAGGTGACAATACTCATCAGAAGATTGCTGAAATATGATAGGCATGACAGCAAAGGCCTTACTATGGTAGCAGCAGCCTGAGCGGCAGGAGGAATGGCAGGAGTTGAGTTGTAATGAAAAATAAGCATTGATAAATATTTAGGAACTACAAGCTGGCTTGCAATGAAGATGAGGTGCAGAAATAAATTTAGAATGTTAGCTTAATGCATTGAACCTGAAAAAAGAAATCAAAACAGAATTTAGAAAGTGGAAAAATCTCCTATGCTCCTAGATTGGAAGGATCAACATCATGAAAATGGCAATACTTCCCAAGGCTATCTACAAATTCAATGTGATAACTATCAATATTCCAACCACATTCTTCAAGGAAATAGAAGAGGCAATCCAAAAATTCATATGGAACAATAAAAGACCACGAATAGCAAAACCAAAAAAACAGTGCTGGAGGAATATCAATACCAAATTTCAAACTCTACTACAAAGCCATAGTAATCAAAACAGCTTGGTACTGGCACAAGAACAGACCTCAGAACCAATGGAATAGAATTGAAAACTCAGAAATGAACCCACAGACCTATAGCCATCTAATCTTCAATAAGGGAGCTAAACAAATAGAATGGAAGAAAGACAGCCTCTTCAGTAAATGGTGCTGGCAAAATTGGTTAATCACTTGTAGAAAACTAAAGCTAGATCCTTATTTATCACCCTGCACCAGAATCAACTCCAAATGGATCAAAGACCTTGAACTCAAAGCAGACACTCTGAAAACATTACAGGATGGAATAGGAGAAATCCTAGGTCTCCTTGGCACAGGCCGAAATTTTCTGAATAGAGACCCAGAAACACAACAAATCAAAGAAAGGTTGGACAAATGGGATTGCAGAGCTTCTGCATGCCAAAGACATAGCTAGCAAGATCAATAGAAAGCCCACCGATTGGGAGAAGATCTTCACTAGCCATACAAAGGACAAGGGTCTCATATCTAAAATATACCTGGAACTCAAAAAAAATTAAATCCCCAACAACAAATCCTCAAAGAAAGAACTGCCCAATAAATAAGTGGGCTAAAGACTTAAAGAGAAACTTCCCTGAAGAGGAAATAAGAATGGCCAATAGACACATGAAGAAATGCTCAACCTCCCTAGTCATAACAGAAATGCAAATCAAAACAACATTGGGATACCACCTCACCCCAGTTAGAATGGCTATAATCAAGAACTCTAATAACAACAGATGCTGGAGGGGATGTGGACAGAAGGGAACCTTACTACATTGTTGGTGGGAGTGTAAACTTGTTCAACCACTTTGGAAAGTAGTAGGAAGTTCCTCAAAAGACTCCACATAGAGCTCCCCTCTGACCCAGCAATCCCACTTTTGGGCATTTACCCAAATGATCACAAATAAGACCATACTAAAGCTACCAGCACAACTATGTTTATTGCAGCATTATTTACCATAGCTAAGATATGGAACCAACCCAAATGCCTCTCAGTAGATGAATGGATCAAGAAAATGTGGTATATATACACAATGGAATTCTATGCCTCCATCAGAAAGAATGACATTGCCCCATTTGTTAGGAAATGGAAAGACTTGGGAAAAATTATATTAAGTGAAGTAAGCCAGGCCCAAAGAAACATAGGTCCCATGGTTTCCCTTATTTGTAATAACTAGTATATGTCTGAGACAAGCAGAAACAGTCAGATAAGTTGATGTTAGGCGAAATGAACCCCAAGATAAGGACTCAAATGGTTTTTCTTTCTTGCTATTGTATCTAACATATTTATAAGGTGATTCTTTTGTTGCTTTGTATGTCCTTCCCCCATGGTATAACCCCTGTTTTCACTGTATTTGATGTTGGTATAATTTGTGGAAGGGAAGGGAAAAAACAAATTGTTTAAATAGGGATACAGGTGACTCTATTGCAACAATAAGATGTACAAGTCGTTATGTTGAAAAACAAACTTTACAACTTTGGAAGGGGGGTTTGGGAAGGGACAATGCTTGATAAGAAATGCACTCATTATCTTGCTTATGTAATTGTAACCCCTCTGTACGGTATTTTCACAATAGAAAAACCCAAAACATTAGAAGAATGAATGCCTTTGCCCCATCCTTGGGGATCACGAAAAGGAAGAAAAGCTACGGTGTGGAGCTGTGACCACGCCCAATAGCAGCAGAGTTAGCAAATTTAATCAAATTCAGAAGATCGTGTTGTAAAATTGTTTTTGTAAAGAAAAAGGGAGCGATTTTATTGTCCTGACCAAGGGGATGAATGAAAATAAAAATACCACACCAAAAAATGAGAGAGGGAGAGAGAAAAATATAGCCTGAAAAATAGTGTAAGAGAGAGAAGATGGGGTGCCGGAGGGGGTAGGCGTCCTAATACTCCCAGATATCATAAGAACACGAAGGAGGACAGACTGTGAACTTGACCAGGGCACTGAACTGAGGATGTGAGCTATGTATAACCAGCATAATCCTACTGTCCATTCCCACTTGCCCCAATCATATCTGTGAAGCACACATACCGACTATGAGACAGTTTAGGCAACATATTTGTGTAGAGTTTCTCAGCAGATATGCAGAAAGATGACAGAGGGTAGACCGTTGTTTAATTGGGGGACATACTGGGGAAGAAATATTAACTAGAACAGTTTTGACTCCAAACATCTGACAATTAAGCAGAACTCAAAAGAGGTTCCAATATGAACAGATTGCTCATAGAAAAAGGAATACAAATAGCTCATAAACATACGAAAAGATAGTCAACCTTACTCAAATCAGAGAAATATAAATTAAAATCCTAGTAAGATGCCATTTTTACTTAGTGGATAAACAGTTATGCTCACATGTAATTAGGAGTAGTATAATTGCCAGCAATAATAATAGTAAGTGGGATTGTATTTGTGTTCGTAATTGTGATTATTGTTGCTCCACAGACATTGTGGAAGGCCACTTGGTGATACTGATCTAAATTTAAGACAATTTTTCAAGTTTTAGACGTGCATAAATGTCACATCAGCACTTTTTGGAATCCTCCACAGGTAACTAGTATTTATGAAGAATGACATACATCAAAAGGTTTTAAGGTAAAGATTGTGATACACAAAATACAAAGGATGAGGGGGAACCAATGCAACAGCCGTATACACAGGACAATATGCTGGAAATATCTGTACAATTTGGGGGGTTGGGGAGGAAGGGATATAGGGAGAAAAATGAGGGAAGGCATAACAAGTTTGACAAGAAATGTACTTATTGCCTTACTTGCACAATTGTAACCCCTCTGTACATCACCTTGACAATAAAAAGAAAAAAATTCATCAGCTCAAAAGTGATCATCAGTTTCATCAGGTTTTGTTATTTTATGGAACAAAAAGGATAAGTACTAACAAAGGAATATTAGATAGCCATCGAGAGAGAGAGAGAGAGAGAGATCCATATACATTCTAGGAAAAGAAGTCTGATTTGAGGATCACTGTGAAATTCTAAAATGACCTTCAAATCAGACTTCTTTTCCTGGAAGTGTGTTCAACATAAAATGTTTGAATGTTTCCCAGAGAAGTTTCTTTTGCTTCTCCAAGTATTATTGAGCACTGGTAGTATGTAGGCAAAGCACTTGGCAAGACAAGTCACACCAGATCCTTGATCTCAAGGATTTCATCCTTACTAGGAAGAATCAAAGGCAGTATAACACCTAATAACAAACAACATAGCAAAATAAGGATGTAGGTACTGCCTGAATCCAGAAAAAAAATGCTTTTCCAAAGTGATAAGTACCATCCAGTCACCAACAGGGCATGGGCTGTGGCTTGGGATGATATGACAATGACTGAGCCAATATTCAGCACCTGGGGATAGGGCATTGGCACAAGCACCTAGCATCTGTCATCTTACAGAAATGATCATCTCACCGGAGTGGGTCTGACATTACTTCTTTCACAGGTGAGGAAATGAAGACTCAAAAAGTGATGGAACTTCCTTAAGATCACCAAGTTTATGGGAGATCTAGCTTTTGAAATCAGGTAGTGGGCGTCCTCAGCCATGGCTCTTCATATCTGCCCTCCACTGGGTTTGCTCTGCGGTGGAAGAGATAAGGAGTCTTGTGGAGCTAGAACACATCTGTGAGAAAGGACCTGGAAGAATCACTGGAACAAAGCTATGGTGGCCTGGAGTACTTTGCTTTCCACGAAGGACTTTACTCTTGCAGCAGCAGAAAGCTGTTTTAAGGTTTTTGAATAACATAATCCATTGTGTGCTGCTAAATGATAACCAACATCAGCCTAAAAGAGAGAAAGGAGGGGAGGGATAAGCTCTTAAATTCAGCCCAAGGGAGAGGTAGAGCGAGCCAGAGAACGAGAGGTATACCTGGCAGAATTAGATGGGGCCATGACAGGTTGAGATCTGGGTGGTCTATTCACTGAGACACAATATGTCGGATATAAACACTGGGAATTATGAGAACAATTAAGTTTTTTTATATATTTACAGTTATCAACTAATTCACATTATCAAGCAGCAAAGATAAGAAATATGAGTTTAAACAATTTTCTGGAGCACATATGGAAACTAAATATCCTTCCAGCCAATCAGAATTTTTTTAACCATCCATTGGTGAACTCAATTTATTAAGGTCATTAAAATAACTATGCAGTTAAAGGAGTGCCTATGTCTTCCTAAAACTGCTCTAATGGTTTCTGGAGTGTCTATAAAGAAGCTTACCTGAGTCTAGGAAAATAATTTACAATTTCTAACAAATTTCCCTCGGAGACTGGCAGGAGGAATGACATGACATTATTACTTTTCATTTCAACTCACTATATTAAGGTATTTACTCTTCTATATTTTGTTCACTCTTCCTTGGGTTCTTCGAATCCCAGTCTTGCTCATTAGTATGAATCAGCAGTGATTTGGAGGGAATGCAGATCGGAGAAAAGTCTTCCCATGGCCTCCTTAGCTGGCGCTAGAATACATCACCACACCCCTTTGGAATCTACTCTCATCCAGACATGAGGACTGTTGGTTCATTGTCCACCCAAGTTATTCATTTTTTCATTCTGTCTATCATGTGCCCAGCATGTGACCATCCACCCTCCATATGTAAGCCTGGAGGAAACATGCTTTTCAGATTAAACATTGCAATCTCAACAATTTTTTTATTGTGAAAATACCATACAGAGGGATTACAATTACATGGGCAAGAGAGTAAGTACATTTCTTATCAAGCAATGTTGCCTCCTCTTTGTTTCCTCACACCTTCACTTCCCCTCTCCACTCCCCACTCCCACACTCCCTCCCAGCACCTCCCCCCACACCTCCACCCCCTACCCCCCATACTGCCAAAGTTGTAAAGTTCATTTTTTGACATAATGACTTGTACATTTTATTGTTGCAATGGGTCCACCTGTATCCCTATTTAAATGATTTGTTTTTTTCCCTTCCCCTTCACAAATTATATCAACATCAAATACAGTGAAAGCAGGGCTTATACCATGGGGGAGGGACATACAAAGCAACAAAGAAATATCTTATAAATATGTTGGAAACAATCGCAAGAAAGAAAACAACGTTTGAATCCTTATATTGGGGTTCTTTTCACCTAACATCAACTTGTTCCACAGTTTCTGTTTGTCTCAGACATATTCTAGTTATTGAAAATAAGGGAAACCATGGGACCTATATTTCTTTGGGCCTGGCTTACTTCACTTAATATAATTTTTCCCAAGTCTTTCCATTTCCTAACAAATGGGGCATAGAATTCTATTGTGTATATATACCACATTTTCTTGATCCATTCATCTACTGAGGGGCATCTGGGTTGGTTCCATATCTTAGCTATGGTAAATAATGCTGCAATAAACATAGCTGTGCTGGTAGCTTTAGTATGGTCTTATTTGTGATCATTTGGGTAAATGCCCAAAAGTGGGATTGCTGGGTCAGAGGGGAGCTCTATGTAGAGTCTTTTAAGGAACCTCCATACTACTTTCCAAAGTGGTTGAACAAGTTTACACTCCCACCAACAATGTAGTAAGGTTCCCTTCTGTCCACATCCCCTCCAACATCTGTTGTTATTAGAGTTCTTGATTATAGCCATTCTAACTGGAGTGAGGTGGTATCTCAATGTTGTTTTGATTTACATTTCTTTTATGGCTAGAGAGGTTGAGCATATCTTCATGTGTCTATTGGTCATCCTTCTTTCCTCTTCAGAGAAGTTTCTCTTTAAGTCTTTAGCCCACTTATTAATTGGTCAAGTGTTTCTTTGAGGATTTGTTGTTGGGGATTTAATTTTTTGAGTTCCAGGTATATTTTAGATATGAGACCCTTGTCCATTGCATGGCTAGTAAAAATCTTCTCCCAATCTGTGAGCTTTCTATTGATCTTGCTAGCTATGTCTTTTGCCATGCAGAAGCTCTGCAATTTCATGCAATCTCATTTGTCCAACCTTTCTTTGTTTCTGGGTCTCTATTAAGAAAATTTCAGCCTGTGCCAAGGAGGCCTGGGGTTTCTACAAGTAATTGACCAATTTTGTCAGCACCATTTACTGAAGAGGCTGTCTTTTTTCCATTCTATTTGTTTAGCTCCCTTATTGAAGATTAGATGGCTATAGGTCTGTAGGTTCATTTCTGGGTTTTCAAGTCTATTCCATTGGTCCTAAAGTCTGTTCTTGTGCCAGTACCAAGCTGTTTTGATTACTATGGCTTTGTAGTAGAGTTTGAAATTTGGTATTGATATTCCTCCAGCACTGTTCTTTCTGTTAAGGATCGGTTTTGCTATTAGGAGTCTTTTATTGTTCCATATGAATTTAACAATTTTAATGATCAACTTATTTACTAAAAACAGTGGTTCTAAAAATGATCTCTACTTTGAAGTCAAAGTCATCATTTTAATTAAAACATTAAAAAATTAGGATTACTTATTCCCTAGATAACAATAGTTTAGACATTTTAAAAATTGGAAGCCTTAGAAAACCAAAGCATAAAACAGACAAAATCTAGTGCTCCTTTCTATTATTTTCGCCAGCGCCATTGTATTATTTTTGTAAAAAGAGGTCAAACAAAGGTCAACACATCTGGCCTAGGAGTCAGAGAAGCTGAAGGAAGGGCTGGCAGGAGCTGGAGTATTAGCAGTGTAGCAGGTGTGCTGTGGTACAGACCAGTAAAGGGAGCTAGCAAAGAAGTGGTAATATTGAGAGTTGGAGCGATGGCATGACCACCTACTTCTGCCTATAAAGAATGTGGTGCTTGCTTAACTTCTGCCTTGCAAATCTCATGTATAGTATCTCACAGCACATGCTCACATGGAGCTATTTGAAGAGGAGGATTGGGGAATAATGTTTCATTTTAGCTAAGCTGGAATAAAACAAATCCAGCTTTCCAAACTGAAATGGATCTCATTAATGAGACAGCACTCTCTTGGATTAGTTTAAGATGGAAGGAGTAAAAGTGGTTTCCATCTCTTCTTTTGTGTTTTTACATGCTTTTTCTGTCTTACAGATACTCAGTAAAGTATCCCCCTATTTTTAGAAATTTTGTTTCTAGCTGTTAAAACCCATATTAACTAACCCACATTCTATTGTTTATGGCATATAATGTTGAACAGTGAGAGTACACTCTATTCTGAACAGAGCATGGAGGTAAATGAGGACTGTGGCCAGATGGCTTTCCATGTATATGTAGTTCATTGCAAACAGGATCTGTTTCTTGTTAAATGTTTTTACATCTGACTCCCCAAATAGACTTTTCTGAACATTGTGTTTTCAAATGGAATGTAGTCATAAAATCGCCTTTCCAAAATCTATTTATCTATTTGAACTTTAAAACTTTATCATTCAGATTAGCCTCATTTTATTTGGTAATATGTATATAGGTATATATGGTCATAGCTATTGAGTTATAGTGGTCCTCTGCTAGGACTATCCTAGACATATACTAATTATTACAAATGAGGGAAACCAGGAAGCCTATGTTTCTTTGAGTCTTGCTTATGTCACTTGATAGGATTTTTTCCAAGTCTTTCTATATCCTTACGAATGGGGCAATGTCATTCTTTCTGATTGGAGCATAGAATTCGTGTGTGTGTGTGTGTGTGTGTGTGTGTGTGTGTGTGTGTGTGTGTTTTCTTGATCCATTCATCTACTGAGGGGCATCTGATTTGGGTCCATATCTTAGCTATGGTAAATAATGCTGCAGTGAACATAGTTGTGCTGGTAGCTTTAGTGTGGCCTTACTTGTGATCATTTGGGTAAATGCTCAGGAATAGAATTGCTGAAACATAGGGGAGTTCTGTATTTAGTCTTTTTTGGGATGGGGGTCTGGTCGTGGGGCCTGATCTCTGGGCTTGGGTGCTGTCCCTCAGCTCTTCAGCTCAAGGCTAGCACTCTACCACTTGAGCCACAGCACCACTTCCGGTTTTTTTCTTTTTGCTTATGTGGTGCTAAGGAATCAAACCCAGGGCCTCATGCATGCAAGGCAAGCACTCTACCACTGAGCCAACTTCCCAGCCTTATGTTTAGTCTTTTGAGGAACCTTACATTGCTTTCCAGAGTGGTTGAACCAGTTTACATTCCAAAGAGATAAAATTGAAGAAAATAAAAAGATGTTAGAATCCAATTCAGGAGCAAAGAGTGACCAGAAGACTCCTAGTTCTCCAACTTGAGTTTTACATCTGGAAACAAAGAACTGTTTGTCATTAAGTATCTTGTGGAAGCATCTGTACACCTGGAGACATTGCTGCAGCTATGACTGTATAGACTCCTTTTAAAGCACGATCTTCAGAGCCAGAGAAAGGTCAGCGTTCCCCAGAGCACAGAGGATTCTATGAAACATTGCAGGAGGGCAGTAGTGGGGCAGTAATGACAGCCTGCCTTACGTGTTTTTCTTGTTTTTACTGAAAGGGCAGAGTTTCTAGAAAAAGTGTGGAGTCCTGCTACCAAGCACAAAGGTGGCCATGAGAGACCTGGCTGCTACTAAAAGGAGAGTGTTCACTGTCACTCATTGGGCCCAAAGGACCAAGCTGTCAGTAGGGTTCAGACAGAGGTGTCTCCTGCTCTGAGATTCAGGGATCTGTGCAGAATATCATTCACCTAGGATAACACATACAAGAGGTTATATTGTGTTTTGTTTAGCCCACACAGGAAGAAACAAGATTTTTCTCCAAATTTTCTGAATATGAATGGCAGTAGAGAAATCAAGAGTCTAGGCTCCTGACTCATGGTAGGTGAGATCTGGCTCTTGTGAGCAATTAGTCCACAGACTACCAAAGAGCACACACTCACTAAATATTTGTTGAAATGACTATGTGCTGATTTAAGAGCTAATTTATGGGTGTTTGCTGAAATACAAAAGCTGGTACATAGCAAGTGTCAATAAATTCTTTCTGAGTGAATGAACCAGTGAGAAAGTCTATAATGTAATGAAGTGTCAGGCTCCAGCACAAAACCTGAGCAACACTAGGAGGCAGATAAAACTGTCCTTGTCTTCCTCACTTCTATAGCTTAGCAAACCCACTGGGGCTCATTCTAGAAAGACCACCTGTGTCTTTGAGCTGTGCTTCTAAAGTAGAGATCAGAGCAACAACAGCAGTACTGGGAAACTTGCTGAAAATGGAAATTCTCTGCTTCACTTTAGCCCTATAGAGTCAGACACTCAGGTAGGGACCAGTGATTTCTGTCATAACAGAAATCACATGTACGTAAGCATTTGAGAACTTCTGTTCAGGTTTGGGTTTCCTGTTGCATTCTGGAAATCCCCACTTTGAAAAGTTGATTCTTTTGCACAGCAGAGCTATCACCCTAGAGTTTGGCTTTCTTTCATCTATTAGTTGATGGGTTTCAGCAAAACTTTCTAGTGGATTGGTATTTTATTATCTCAAGGAGGTTATAATCTAGGACATTTTAATACTTAATTAAAAAGTTAAAGGAAAAGAAACCCCTAAGAGAAAAATAACCATTAATGGTGGGAAAATTGCATCTTATTATTGGCAGTAAAGGTTGTTTTGTAGGTTAGGGTGGGGGCTTCCCCTCAATGGAACAGCATCAATTGCCTCCCTGACACAAGGAAAGAAGTGTTTTGTATATTGGCTATTTTGTTTTTAGAATTGAACTCTTAAAAAAGATGAAGCCTATGGACAGAATTTAGCCTGCAGATGTGTGGGCTTTTTTTTTTTGGTCATTAAACCATGATGAGTAGGAAACTGCAATACAGAATTTTGAATTGTAAGTATCTTGCAACTTTGAAGTCTGATCCCAGTGGGTACATCTTCCTCCCTGAGATTAGTTAGCTGGATCACAGTGGCAGGGGCAGCTCTACTTCACCATTAGTGGACATGAAGGTGTGAACCAACTCCTCATCCTGCCTTGACCCACCACCACTGTGCCTCAGAGCAAGTTCTGCTTCTCTGTAGGCTTTGTACTTGGGACCCATGCTTTGTTTCTGTGGATACAACACCATCATTTCAGATTGAAGCATCTGAGGAAGGAGTGGAGTCCAGTAAGGACAGGAGAAGAAACTATGGTACTTAGACTAGGCACTTGTAACCATGCTGATGCTGTTGGGACAATCTTTTCTCTGTTCATCAGGTGTGTTCTTGGGGAAATTTGTAACCATTAGAGTGTTAATGTACTCTTGTCTCCTCAGCCAGGTCAGAAGGGTTGGCTTATCTTCCATTCCATGTCAGAAACTTGCCTTCTAATTTATTTTATTTTATTTTATTTTGTTGGTTGTGGGGCTTGAACTCTGGGCCTGGGTGCTGTCCCTCAGCTCTTCAGCTCAAGGCGAGCGCTCTACCACTTGAGCTACAGCGCCA
>NW_012267314.1:8077304-8182931 GCF_000151885.1 Dipodomys ordii
ATCTTAGCTATGGTAAATAATGCTGCAATAAACATAGTTGTGGTGGTAGCTTTAGTGTGGTCTTGTTTGTAAGCATTTGGGTAAATGCCCAAAAGTGCCCACCCATCTTCTTAAGTGTTATAAAATTAAGCTTAGGAACCAAATGGCACTTGCTAATTCCTTCTGATTTTCATCAAACTAAGAGGCATTCAATTCAATTTGAAATATTTTTCCCATTTCCCTAGAAATATGTTTTCCTACTTATACTACAGAAAAATCATCACAAAATGACAGGGCTGTAAACTTCCTGAAGAGGTTAGACATATTGCATTGTATCTGTTTAGAGAACACAAATGGGAACTTCATGAATATGAATTAGTGTTTTCCCCCCTACTGTCACATATGATGTATCAGTTGCCTGGCAAGTGACAGTGATGTGAACAGTAAAACGTCTCCTCACCATCTCTATGCAAGAATAAAGGATTTAATATGATAAGTAAAAGTCCTCCAGAATGAAAAGAAAAACATGCTTTTGTGTTTCTGTGAGATTCACTGAAGGTTGGGTAATAGAGAAGGTTCCATAATCACATGATTCTTAATTCACCATGAAAGTGGCATGATACTCCTCCTAAAGTGTGGCTTGGGGCAGAAGGGTTCATAAATATTTTCAGAGTGAAAATATTACAATATTGTATTTTCTCAGTCAATCTTCTTGTAATTGCCACCCAAATCCAGTAGGCAATATGATAAGGAAGAAGGGAGGGAAGGAAAGAAGGAAGAGAGGGAGAGGGAGGAGAAGGAAGAGAGGGAAAGGGGGAATGCAGGAAGGAAGAGAAAGGATCTTGTCTCCTTTACTTCATAGGTACTCCTTTACTTCATAGATAGCAAAGACAGATTACCCAAAATTAATATCTCGTGGAGTTGGTTTCTATCTAATGAAAGTAAGGAGATTACATGGCTATTCTAAAGAAAATTGGGGAGTAAATGGAAAGTCATTATGTAAATATATTGACATTCAAAACCACGCAATCTGGAAATGATGTGGGTCCTTGAGGGAATATTTGGAAAGAATCCTAAAGTTTTGTGCCTATAGTAGCTTATTTTCAGTTACATCTGAATATAAGAATTTGTATATTTAGGTCCCATGGTTTCCCTTATTTGCAATAACTAGTATATGTCTGAGTCAAGCAGAAAAGGTCAGATAAGTTGAGGTTAGGGAAATGAACCCTAAGATATGTATTCAGATTTTTTTTTCTTTCATGAGATTGTTTCTAACACATTTATAAGATTATTTCTTTGCTGCTTTGTATGTCCCTCCTCCACGGTATAACCCCTGCTTTCACTGTATTTGATGTTGGTATAATTTGTGGAGGGGAAGGGAAAAAACAAATCGTTTAAATAGGGATACAGATGGACCCATTGCAACAATGAGATGTACAAGTCATTATGTCAAAAATGAACTTTACAACTTGGTGGGGTAGGAGGAAGCTTGGGTGAGGGGGCGGGGGAAGGATGGGAAGGGATAGGAAGGGGAAACAAAGGAGGAGGCTACAATGCTTGATAAGAAATGTACTCATTATCTTCTCATGTAATTGTAACCTCTCTGTACAGTATTTTCACAATAAAAAAAGAAATATATATATATATATATGACAAAAAAGAATTTGTATGTTGTTAAATTATCTCTCATCTCACTGTTTTCCTCTTCCCTGAATACCATGTACTTCTTTAGAGGTATTGTATCAGATAGGAAAGTAAATGCTACTCATTCTAGATTGAGCTAACATTCATTGAGATTTGCCCATGAAAAGATATCTTCATGACCACAGGAGCCAATGGATTCTGGAGCCCTAAGAGCTTGCAGATGTACTGGAATGATTACAGGCTACAAAGTCAGTCCACTCCACGTGCCTTGAGAAAATACCTTCTCCCCTTCCCGACCCTCCAGGCGTTCCAACAGAAGTATTCCTTCAAGTCAAGAATATACCTGTCTACTGAACCGCTTTCCTATTTGCTGTCTCTCTGAGTTTCCAGATAAATTACCTCACCTTTGACATCTTCTATTTTTAAAATTTCAGGAGCATGCAGCACAGCAGTGTTAATGAAGTAATTTATCTGAAGCACACATTAAATTGGCCTCAGAGAAATTAAGAGAGAATTTCAAAATGCCAAAATAATTCCTTAATCTATGTCTTATTATTGCAATAGCTGAAAATGAGCCAAGCAATTGTATCAGATGACTGCAACACTCCTCAGGAAAGCCTAAGGCCTCAGCCTTTCTAAGATCTCAGGAACATCTGGAAAATTGACCAAATAACTTTCCCATAATGCCACCACGGCTCAATTTTCCACAGCTCTTGTAAGCTGCTTAGAACTACAAAGATGAAAAGGTCATTCTTCAACAAGACACCTAATATGAACCACGATCATATTTCCCTAGAAATGCATGCTTACAGCCCCATCTCTACCAGCATCACCTTCTCTTCTCCTTAAGTTCCTTCAGAGTTCTTCTAACAGATGAATTCAATCTGATCATTTACTTATGATGGTTTCAATGTTTATCTGTCGTAGAATATAAATTTATGCAGTAGATCTTTGTTAATCCATCACAGTAGCCTGCTACTTGGCACAGGTTAGTAATGAAATTTAAAGTCATTAGAAATAAATAAGGTAAAGACTTTAAGTCTCACACCAGCTACAGATCAAGGGTTGAATGTGTGTCTAGTAGCTAGTGGATTGATCAATCTAGAGATAGAACATTTCTATCTCTGAAGACAGTTACATTAGAAAATTTTGGACCAAATTATTCAAGGGATTAACTAGTTCCTCTATGTGGCTAAGATTCTTTTCTCAGTGTATTTTTAAATGTCTCAATTCCCTTGGAACTTTGGTCTCCTTAAGAGGTTGGCTGTGTGCTGAAGCGTTTACCAGGTTACTTAAGCAGACTGGAAAAATGAAGCTTGAAGCTAGAAAGAACCAGTGTAAGTGGTAGTCAGAACATCAGGTTGTCAAATATATTAAAGATGAAGTCATGAAAGAAGTCAAGAGAACAGAACACTAGATCTCAATAGATTCTCAATTATAAGAGAAGTTAAAGTCCTCGTGTATATGCTGACAGAAGGAAGAGAAAAGCACTCAGAATTCATGTCCAATGGTAGAGAGTAAGAAGCAGAAAGACAGTGTGTCCAGATCATGGCAGAGTACCATTCCCCAGTCTCATTTTGGAATAGTCACAAGAATTTCCGTGCTAGTCCTTGGCTCGGTGTATGAAAAGAGAAGACTCTATGGAACCTTCCATTTTATCTCTTTTTATAGTTCTTTTTTCTAATCACTACTCCTGATACCCCAGTTTTCCTGGGAGAAAACAAAAAAAGCAGCTCCCTCAATTGTAGCTATCTAGAAGAATTTTATACATGTAGGCTTACATTGTGTGACTATACATAATCTATGTTGACATAATACTTAGCAATGACATTCATTCAAATGCTGTTGTACTATTGCTCTTTTCTCAGCAATTTTGCATTTTGCCCTTGGGTGTTGAATGAGATAAAAGCAGAGGGCATCTCATTCAATGTTTCTTTGGTTTTGTTAAAAGATAAACATAGGTACACTGAAATTTTAGAGTTTATTCAGCGGAGAGTGATTTATGAATTGAGTAGTGCTAGACTTCAAGCTGCTGGACTATATCAAGGAATAGTGATAGGGAAATGTTGATAATGTTTTCACAAGAGAAGATGAAGAAAATATATTTGATTGGATAATTTGTTTGATGATTTTTTGATTGGTGAAGTTTAGATTGCCTTCTACAGTTTAAAACAAGTTGGACTTCAGCTTGCTTGGTCAGAACCCAAAATACAAGAGCCATGTCCATATAATGGTCTCCCAGACATACTTCTTTAACAGTTCCCATTTTTCAATCTTACATATAATTTAATATTTGCTCTTTGAGAGAATAATAATTTTTGTGTACCTATTGGCTTTTTTAGGGGTACAGGTCAGTGTTTCAGGATCTCCAGATTTTGAATGGAGATTTCACCTTTTTAACTACTAGAATTTTTTCAAATACTTTCTTTCTCATAGCCAATACAATACTATGTATTTCAACATACAGTCAATCAAGATAGCCACCAAGATTAAGAATAGAGAGAAATGCAGTTAAGTCAAGTGGAACCATTCTAAATACAAAAGACAATCAATGTCCCATTTGGTAGAGTCTTGAGATTGTCTTCCCATTTTCTGGACTATTTCTACTGTCTTTTCAGGGTCTTCACAGCCAGTTCTTCATTCTCTTCCTCCATTTTAATCACAGGAATCAATCACTTGCTAAATTACAGAACATTGGATCTTGTTTCCCCAAGGAACTGTGAAAGGACTTCCATGGCTCATTTTCTTTGTTCTTTCTCTCTTGTGACCTCACATTTCATCTGGATACCACGCAAGGACCAGTTCCCAAATGACTGGCTAGCTTGGCTGATTCCTTGTTTTTTTTCCAATTGTCCAACAGAAAGTAGCAATAACAAAACATCCTGAGATAAAGATGAAATGTCTGGAACAGCCCCAGGCTCTGTCCTCATCTCTTCTGGAAGAGGATGCCTATAATGCTTGAACCCAATGACCTCAGTGCTGCTTTGGATTGCTTTCATGGTCGCTCAGCTCAATACAAAGTGGAACATGAGTATATTGCATTCCATCAGTCCTGGACCGCTCTCCTGAGTTTTAAGGAAATGGATTGCAATGGGTCTTAAGATTGGGTTAATTTTTACTACCTCTCTGTGAGTAATAAAACCACTTTGCCTGACTTGTTCTAGTCTTCTGTCTCACAAAACCCATAATATTGTACTCTGTAACTGGGTTTACAAAAAAATAAAAATAAAAAAGCCTCCTGCCAGATTTAGAAACCTGCAAGATCTAGGAATCTCAGTAGAATTGGAAGAAATAAATGCTCAAGTGTCTCTCTGGGATTGGTAATGGAGGCATGGTGTCTTCTCCCCAAGGATTAATCATGGGGTGCAGTATCTGCCTAAATGGAAGTTGGGGGAAATGTAGAGTCAGTTCTTCCAGTGGGATTGCAAATAGTATGAAGTATTCTCCCACGGATTGATATGGTGCATGGCACTCAGCTTCACGGATCCACACTGCTGATACTGAGTTTATAAGCCTCCTTCTGTAACTCCAGCCACTGCAGCATGGCATTCTTTGTCTGCCTCTGCCCTCATTTGTGGCCATTATGGCAATGTTCAGGAACCTAACACACTCAAGTGCATCTTAGTTCTCATTCCCATTTGGTGGAGATGACTAAGCAGACAATACAGTTCAAGAGAAGCCAAAGATTATAGCATTTTCCTGCATCACCAGCTCTGGGTAGAGGTATAGGCTCTGTTTAAGGAATTTTGTACAACAGTGAGCAAGGTAAATGTTAGGAAGTCAGGACTAGAGGAAGTATAGCAACAGTACATGAAAAAATAGACTGAGATGCACTGATATGGGATCAAGCAGCAGGCTGTGGTATTTATCATATGATAGAGATCTCTAGGGGGGGAGGGAAGGGGAATACAATCAGAACAAATGGCATAAGTGTTTCACATCATCTAATTTCAATATAAAATGAAATATGTTCTTATTTGATATTGCAAGCTGATACATCATGATGCACTGGCTCTATTTTGCCTTTCCAATTTCACTGCTACCCATTAGGGTTTGAAGAAACCTAACCTCAGGGATTTATGAGAGAGGATGTGTTCTTTACTTTTCTTTAGGATTAAATAGAGAAGGGAAAAAAAACTATACAAAGGTGTTATTATAACTTAACTCTGGCATTTTACTTATTCTATATTTAATTTTTATGGGGAGTTATATAATTTAATTTGCCTGCTATTAAAATCATTTCATAATCATTTTATCAGAGTGGGAGCTGACTAGTAGCTACAACATTGACCTAGATACCTGCGCTTCTCTCTGGCACTCAGGCTGTGGACCATGGGAACGCAGGTCCTTGGTCTCTTCAGAATAGCTCTGGGCATACTCTTGAGGACTCAGAAAGGAATATTGACCATTAGAGACTGATCTTATGGATTTTGTATAGGTATTTTTTTAAGGCCCGGATTGAATACTTTATAATGAACAAATTTATAAAGAACCCAAATTCTGCATTCAATTCTGCATTCAACATGTTCTGGTTGCTGAGGCTGGGAGTCCACAGTGAAGGGACCTCCCTCTGTGTAGGTCCATCTTGCTGTATCATCTAACAGCAGAATGCAGAGGGCAAGAGGGTGCAAGAGGGCAAGGCAGCTGAATTTGTTGTTGTTTAAAACAACAACAACAACAAAACAAAAACAACAACCAGAGACTCATGCAATCCTAGCTGCTGAGATCTGAAGATTGTCATTCAAAGCCAGCTCAGGCAGAAAACCCCCTGTAAGAGTCTTACACCCAATTTTTCACTCAAAACCCAGAAGCAGAATAACACAATGCTGAAACAAGGACACAAGATGACCCATTGCAACAATGACACTCACAAGACACTGTGTTGGAAATGAACTTTACAACTTGCAGGGGGACAGGGGAGGTGGGGGAGGGAAGGGATAGTAGGAGAAAAACAAAAGAGTGGATAACAATGTCTCAGACTCTTCTCCTAGCTGTCTGCATTCTTGTAGCATCTTCCCAGTTAAGTCCCAACTGCCCCTGAGAAGAATGCTTGCCCAAACTTATTGCAGCAATGTAGCATCCTAGCTGCCAGGGTAGTGATTCCAGATTGCCACACATCCATAGACTTGATCCCCTGGTCTCTTCCCATAAAGAAGAAAGAAACAAGTCACTTTACTGTGTTAGATTCCATCTTATGAACAGAAATTCTACCTTATTCATTCTTCCCTAGAGAAGTTCCCATCAGGCAGTGCGGTAGGTGCCTTATTGTTAGAATAAACAACAACTTTCTATTTTACCTAGACATGTATATTGTATATTAAGAAGCTATCTTGCTATTGCTAATATTTCTCCATTACATTAATAATTGGAGAGGGGAGGGTATGGGTGAGCTTAGCTAGAAACTTGACTGTCAGTTGCCAGCACTAAAGAAACTTTTTGTAGAATATTGAAGTCAGCTTTAGCAGCCGGTTCTGTTTCTCCCAGTTAAGCTGAGTATTTCAGAAAGACTCTTACCTTTTAACATAAAACCATCTCCATTTTTCAGAGGAAACCGTACTCTCAGAAAGTTTTGTCTCCATCTGTACCATATGGTCTTGCTACTCAATCTCCTACTCTGAATCATTCCAAAAAGAACATGTGGCCTTAAGATTAATAACTGAATCCTGTTTTATACATCAGTCCCCTCTTCTTTTGGATAAGATGAATACATTCTTCAGACATTTATCATAATGATAAACTGATATTCAGTATTATAGACCCCAAAATTATACCAGTCATGAACTCATGACCTAAATGTCAACCCCGATAGCCCCTATATGTCTGCCACAAACCAACCCTCCCCCATGACCTTTCCTAGGCAATGGGAGCAGTCTGGATCCCACAAGTGTCTTTGAACCACCGGCAAGGTGAAGAATGCCACTTAAGAGACTATTCAGCCCTGAGATTTGAGGTCTAACTGCAATTATCCTCTGCTCTTGACAGGTCACCTTAACAGCAAATTGAGTTCAACAATTAGACCTTATCTCTGGGAAAAGCTACACCAGAGAGCTGCATGAGTTCCTCATTCCCAGGCATCATTACCTTATCTTGCAGGGCTACCTGGCTGCTAGCACTGAGTATGCCTCCATAATTTGTCTGAGGTCTTTTAGAAGGTGATTATTTGTGGAAGTACAACGGGTATTTTATGTGTGCCACTGATGCAGTGAGCCTTGCTTCCTCCTCTCAAAGCAATTCTTGATGGATCTATTCGAAATAGAACTTGGAGATTTTCTTCCTTTTCACTGGGCCCATGTTATTGACTCTCCACCTGGACAGTTACCATCACTAGTCTGATTCACATCAGGAATGCTCTGGCCACCATTCATTAGCTGACTTAGCTAATATTTTCATTTCACTGAAAAGGATGGCAAAGATCATCTTTACATGGTCTGTTCCTTATTCATTAACATGGCAGTGATTGAAAACACAATAGCTACATTCATAACTGAGCACAAATATCTGCACGAAAACCTACCCACTGTGTGGTTTCAGAAAGGTTTTCTAGACTTTTCTAAACCTCAGTTCCCATGTATGTCAAATTAAACCATCTACCTTGTTATTAAAGAAATGCAGGTAAAGCACTTAGAATAAGCTCTGGCTCAGAAAAAAAAGCTCAGAAAATATTCTCTATTATTATTCATCAAAACTATTAGCATTACCTAACAAGAGGAGAAAATTCAAATCACTCTTTGGGAGGTAAGGCAGAAGAGAGAGCATTTGTGCATCTAAGGTATTACATAAGTGTGTGGATTAGAGTTCCTTTTAGCTGGAACAGGTTTCTTATATTCCCCTTTTCCTCTGTATAATTAACATACTTCAACAGATAACTGACAGTAATCTCTTTCAAACTGGGCATTAATCTGCTTGCACCCTGTTCAAGAGACTTCAATGAATCCTCATTGTCAGATAATTCAAACACACATTCTTCCACTTGAAATGCCCTTCCTCCTCTCCCCTTGCCTGTACTCCAAAGGTCTAGAAATATTAATTAGAAGAACCATAGCTGACACTTGGGACACAAGTAGCACACATTATGTCTGTCATCCTTTCTTTGTCTTTTATAACACAGTCAAGCCATAGCTTTCTGTATATGTTTATACATTTCCGTGTTTGCTGACATCTTCCCTTCCTATTTCTTAAACCCTATTTTCCTTCGCACCCACCTCAAATGCTAATGCTTCCACAACACTTTGCCTGTGATTTCCATTTGAGTGAGCTCTGAGGGCTGTTGTTGGGTTTTTGTTTTGTTTCATTTTTTGAAAAACTTTGTATTTCTTGATATTTTATTACCCTCACTGAAACTCTCCAAATTTGCTTCATTCTATTTAGGAAATGTTAGAAAATTCCAATATTACTCAAAGCAGGGTAAATTATCTGTTAGGAAACAAGCACCTTTCCAATCTTTGCAGCTGGTTTGGGATTGGATGTGAGCAGACCCAGCTGCAGCACACCAGGATTTCAAACTTAATATCTCTGAGAATTTGTTTGTTATTAATGTCCACTTCTGAAATTTTGTTCTGCAGATTCTAAATAGTATAGAAAAACCCTTGCATGCAAAGTATGCAAGGAGAACACAATGCAAGCATTGTTTATTCTTTTGTCAACTGGGAAAACAGTTTTGGCTCTGGTGTGTCCATTATTGAATCCAGGTTGTTACTGGAGCCTCTCAGCTGGTTAAGAAGTCTGTACCGTTTTTCCAGAAGCAGGATGTCATTGTCAGTAAAATAGTTTCACTGAGTTATGGCTGAGTGTCAGACTTCAAGTGAAAAGGGTGTGGCGGCCCACACCTGGACTGGGTCTTTGGGCTTTTATAGCCAGCATCAGCCTTCAAGATACTGAAGAATCACAGCATAATACTAGCATTCCCGTTAACTATTCATTTTATTTCCCTTTGCTTTTCTACCTAATTCAAGTTAAACCTCTTTTAATAACAATCAGTGGCTCCAAACTTGTTTCCGTTGAGAAGCTGTTTTCATTTCTGAACCAGAGGATCAGATTTTAAATGATGGCAATGCATTCTTTTTTTATCATGAAAAATGATAATGCTGTGTACTGATCATTCAATGGAATCAATTTGCCTAAAGAATTCAAACTTTAAAGGAAACCTCTTCACAGTGGGTAAGAAACTAGCATTCCTTTTCTTGTGGAGAAAAAAAAATTGGAGCAAAGCTAGATGAAAGAGCTATGTCTGAAAGCCATGAAAACCTTCTTAAATTTGCATCTGGATGCTTTTTGATAGCAGGTGAGCCAATCAAAGTAAACTTTCACAAGTCTTGAAAAAAACCCCACAAAACAGAAGAAGAAAGAACAATACCCAAGTGTGCCTTGTCTCCAGTCGTTGGCAGCCATGTTCCCATCATCCTCCTTGTTTCTAAACACAACAGCATTGTCCCTTGGCATCAAAGTTGTTTTAGAAACGGGTTACCCTCTTAGAAGTAAATGAATTATATCACTGTCTCTT
This sequence comes from Dipodomys ordii, assembly GCF_000151885.1. NCBI lineage: Eukaryota > Metazoa > Chordata > Mammalia > Rodentia > Heteromyidae > Dipodomys > Dipodomys ordii. Next base: position 8,087,428 of record NW_012267314.1, read on the forward strand.
GACTGACAAACTAAAAAAAAAATTTAGGACAAAATGAATGATTGTGTTAGATTAAAACTCTCTCCTTGGTGAACACCAAATATGCCATATACTAGTTCCCACACGAGTCTGGGTGGGGGGGGGGGAGAAAGGTAATATTTGATCAGTTGTTAGTAAAGGTTTTTATGAATTAACATTTTGACCAGTACAAAGTGCACGATTTTAAAGCCTTTACAAGGTGAGAATAAACACATTCATACATTTCTTAGGAAAAACAAACAAACAAACAAGATCCTCTTCCTCATTATTTTATAGGTAAAGACCAGATGACTCTAAGGATCGCAGTGTATGCTGGATGCACACAGGCCTCAGTTGTCTACCACCTGGGGCCACTACACTCTCTTACCTCTCAGCAGGCACCAAGAGGCCTGGGGATGTAGCCCAGAGGTAAGAGAATGCCTGTCAGGTGCGCCCAAGGCCCTGCGTTTAATCTCCAACGCTGAAAACAACCAAAAAGCACCAAAGAAAGGCAGCAGTCACTGTAGAAGTGGTTGGATTATTCTGTGTGTCTGTGAGGACCAAGGCCTTTGCTATAACACTGCAAATGAGGCAGCAGGTCGACAGAAGCCCTCCATTGGTTGCAGGGAGGAGAGCATAAAGCTTGGGGTTGGTAACCTACTAAAATCTGTTTGCATTTATTTCTTAGCATCAGAATCCTAAGTGTGTGTGTGTGTGTGTGTGTGTGTGTGTGTGTGTGTGTGTGTGTGTGTTTACAATGTTACCTGTAACATTTTCAAAACAGGTAAACATGTATGGGCTTTGCCTTTGCATCCTTCCTGTGTGGAACACTGTTAGAATGCTACAGGTGTTCTGACCTCAGGAAGATGTGAATACAAAATCTCACCACAGGCAGAGTACAAAAATAGAAAGCATCTCTGAACATCATGGAATCATCTTACCAGTTCTAGATTGCTCACCTTATGCAATTCTTATTCCTAGAATGAACAAAACCAAAAACAATGTAAAAATCTCTAATTGGATGTCACAATACACTGAGTTGTGGGGCACGTGCATTGAACTTAATTCTTCTTTTCCTGAACGACAGGCATGTTTGCCCTGGAAGAAGATTGAAAGTTTACATTGCTTCCTTTGGTGGAGTCATTTTACGATAGGAACGGGCACTTTAATTTATCAGCAGCATAAATATTATTGTATTGATTGTGCCCATCATAAAAATGTACACAACCCTAATTAAAATATTTTATTTATGTCAAGTCTAGAAATTGGACTTATTAAATCATTGAAGGTGGTGGGATATATTTTGTGTGTAGTCAAAACATCTTCTGTTTTAATCTCTGTGTGACTACTCCTAAGTATTAATATTGTACTAATTTTATACTAATACTGCACTGGAAAGCACTTAAATAATAAGGTTAAAAGTTCTCATTTCAATTATGAATAAGAACATCAGATCTTAGTGATTATATAAAGCTTTTTGTGAAATCATCTTTCAGTTGATGTATAATTCATATGCAGTAAAATGCATCCATCTCAAATGTTCAGTTCAGTGACTTTTATCAATTTTATACATTCTATTGCTATTCTTTTTAATAATAGCAATGATGGCACTATCTCATTATGGTTTAAAATTAAAAACTACTGGTGTTGAAAACCTTCTCATTTGTATATGTTTTTTGTTGTGTTTTGATCCTAATGAAAGGTACCTTGATCCTCAATGTTATGTGATTTCTTATGAAGGTGTGGAGGATGTTTGTCTGTTGGTTGTTTGGTTTCTGAGATAGTGCCTGGAATTTCTGAAAGTACAGACATGCCCCACAGCAAACAATCTCAAGATTTTTTCCCTGATTACCTGTAGAGGCTTTATAAATGTAGCTCTTTTATGTATGTATGGAATCAATTTCATGCTACATTTTGTAGATGGTGTGAGACATGGGCTAAGGGCTGTTCCAATTTATCTTCCTCTCACTTTTACTTTTTAAATATAGTTGTCTAATTGTGTCTACATTTTTGGAGGAGATATTCATTTCCTCCCTTGAATTACCTTGTCATGCTATTGAAAATCAGTTGGGACTTTTGCTGGAAATTAATTAAGCCTCGATGGATACTTCTGTTCCATTGATGTATACAAACATGCAAACATTCTTCAACTTTCACTTGTTTCTTTTGACAGTGATGCAAATTCATACACCTTGGACAGACCATAGTTCAGTTTTTAAATCTGATCTTTCCCCAACTTTACACAGATAACTAGAGCAAGATTATAAAGGAAGGTCCTTAAACATGATTGTCCGCTAATAACTTGCAGAAAAGACCCTGCCAGACCAAAAACATACACAGTAAGTATCATAAACCTATATGGAAATATTTCTGTAAGAACACCTGCCTGCCTACTCTGTTCAACCACCAACTGGGACCACTTTTGTTGATAGTTATTTTGGCTAAGGATTATTGTTATTTTGAGAATGTGGAGGGTACAGAAAGCTTTGTCACCCTAACTTATTACTATTCTTATTTATGATTGTCTTGGTGAACGAATGATACACCTGTTTTTAATCTCCTTCAGTTCCTCATATTCCATAGGTCATTTTGCAGAGAGAATCCTAAAGGACAGAGTCATTGATGGTAATAGCAATGAAACAGAAAAGATGGGTGGAGTTCCGAGGGCCTTCAGCAAGGAAAAGGGGAAAGAAGAGAGTGAAACATCATCTGACAAGGATCTGAGCACAAAGCTTAGAAGTCCCAGCAGTGTCTCCAACCACTCCTGTGGAGTTTTTACACCTGTCCTACCAGAGAGAAACTCAAGCACCACTGGCAGAGGCCTTTAGTGCACTGCTCCTGTTGTTACCCCTGGAAACCACTTCTTCCAGTGAGAGAAGGCATTTAGTAGAGACTCTCACTTATGTTAATAAGCTTATTCAGTGAAGGAAACACTGATCATCAAAATAGTACATTCCCTGTCCTTATCTCTTAGCCGACAGTTGTAAGTTAAACAAATACCATTACTGTCTGACCTCAGTAGAGAAGGGCAACAGTAGTGCAAAGTCAGATGGGCTTTGAGGAAGGGCACAGTATTGGTCAGAAATAAAAAGCCTTGTCTCTCACGAATGGTCTGTATTCCTACTCCTGCTACCTTTTCTAAGAATGTGTCCTTCAGATTGTCTTCATGTGTGCCAGTATGTTTTACTGATAATGAATAAAATATTTCTCTGATAAAGATTTGGCTTCTTGTGTAGATCTGCCTAAAGGGTAAAATGCCAAGGTAAATATTCTAGTTACTGAATATTATTTTCATTGTATAAACTGGCTTACTTCAAGCTTTATACATTTGGGTCATTGAGCCAAGTACCACAAAGGTAAGTAGGTCAATGAAGTAGAGGCATGATCCTATGGCCTTTACTAACCACATGATCACCTAGGAGCACAGATATCTTCATTTGTCCATTCTATACACTACTGCATGGTTTATAGTAATTCTTCTTACTCTAGAATTAAATGTCTGGATTGCTTTGTTAAGTATTATTGCCCAGGAACAAATGATAGTCATTCAGGAATATAAACAATTATTACCAGACACTAACCAAATGTATATTAAATTAGAGAGGGAAAATTTTCAGTCCTCTACGGGGACCCTTAATATCCAAATTGGGGCTGTACCTTTATTGTCCATCATTCCTCAAGGATGAAGAATGAAAATAAGAAAAGCGGGGGCAGAAATGTATATTACCTTCTGTAATGCACAGTGACCTGCAGAAGGTTCTGCCCTGTCCTATTTCCTGTTTACCTTTGAAGACGGGATGCCCACAGGCCAGAAGCCTCTCTTCAAACAGGCTAGCTGAAACTGATTAGGTCTAAAATTCCAGCGAGTGTGGCTACCAGCCCATCTCTAATTTTATTGTAATTCTCTCTACATTTTAAACAACGGATTTAACAATTGTCAGGGCAGTGTCTGGTAAGAACCAATATGGTAGCCAATTAGGTGGATCCCAACTTCCTGGAAAATCTCCACCCATTCCCAGAGACATAATTATCTCTCCCCTATGTATCCACTGATCCTCTTGTTTTTGTATCTCTGGATTCCTGAACTTTGACAGCTGAGAACTGGATTTGTGGGTCCATCTCCCATTTCTATTTTTCACCAAAACAATGAAGGTCCCCATCAAAACATCAAAAGAATATGAATGCTGCTGTTTGGGTGATGTGTTAGATAAATGTTAATTATATTGCATAAATTGAAAGCATTGCTCGATTCCAGTGCTTTCTTTCTGATCTTCTAACTTTCTGTACTATGAATAATTAAGATAGAGTGTTAATATTTCTAAAGGTAAGTGTGGACTTGTTTTATTTTTCTGTTCTCTGTCTTTGTGTTGTGTACTTTGAAGCTCTGTAATTAACATACACATTCAGAATTGCTGTGTAATTGTAATTGGATATCAGAAAAAAATGAACATCTTTATCCTTGATAATACTTTTTGCTTCTAAGTCTACTTTATCTACTATTAGTATAATCACTAAAGTTTTCTTTGAATTAGCATCTTACTGTGTTTGATTTTCTATCTCTTCAATTAAATTACTTTTTCCTTTGTATTTAAACTGGTATTCATTTTAAATACTATTTAATTAGATTTGATTTTATATTGATCTGTCAATCCCTGCCTTTTAGTTGTTTTTTAGATAAACACCACTATAGTTAATGTAGTTATTGATTTGTTAAGGATTAACTTCTATTTCCTTTGTATTTATCCCATCTAATTTTTATTACTTTTTCTGCCCTTTGCTATTTGTTGAATGTTTTACATCGATTGATGGTGTATTACCTAAGTCTCTTTTAAAGTTTTGGATGGTGGCTGCAAGGCTTGTAAATTTCATGTCTTTTCAATTGTATACTCAAGTAGTATTATACAGCATCATTTGTAGAATAAGAATTTTACCACAATTTTCACTTTCCTGTTTCTGACTTTTGTGCTATTTTGTTACAACTTTACTTTAACATATGCTATTTATTCCAAGTTTATTGTCATTTTGCTTTATAAAGTCTATGCCTATTACATTTTATTTATTTATTTATTTGTCGGTCATGAGCCTGAGCGTTGTCCCTCAGCTCTTCAGCTCAAGGCTAGCACTCTACCACTTGTGCCACAGCACCACATCTGGTTTTCTGGTGGTTTATTGGCGATAAGAGGCTCATGGACTTTTTTGCCTGGGCTGGCTTTGAACTGCAATTCTCAGATCTCAGCCTCCTGAGTAGCTAGGATTACAGGCATGAACCACCAATGCCTGGAAATTATTTTTGTTTTGTAATTTAAATTTTATATTTCTAAAGGCCTCAAATTTCTTAATATCCTGCTTCCACAACTCAAGGTGAGATTTCATGTGAAAGTCCGCATTTTTCGCTAGAATATTTATTTAAAAGAAAAACACATATTCTTGAATAAAGCTGTAAGCATATAGGGTCAATTCAAAGCTCAAATGATGAACAAGTTTCTCATTTAAGTAATTTGCAGATCCAAATATGTGTAAGCATGTGTTTAAATTATTAAACATGATATATTGATACTGTAATCCTGTCTTTGTTTGGATATACTTGGATTTTACTTTTAGTCATTTATATTTTAATTTTTTACTTCCTCATTTAACTCCAGTTTTCATCATTTCTACTTGTTAAATATATGTTTTAAGGCTCTAATTTTCCCTCTAAATCCTACTTCTAATTCTAGTTCTAATCCTAGTTGCTTTTTCATTACAATTTAATTTTGTCATTTTTGCCTTTAATACCTTTAATGATGTCTTCTTTTGTCTAGTAACAATTTAAACATCTGGAGTAGTAAAGTAGTTTACTAATTTCAACTTAATTGTAATAGAAAAGCTTTGTCCATATTTTACTCATTTTTTCCAAAGTGTTTTTATACTTGACTGTCATCCTTAAATTTTACCTTTCAGAAATACTAACTTTGCTGGGCAAAGTTAGTGCCTTTCTTACAATCCCAGCTACTGGTGAAGTCCCAATGGGATGATCACAAGTTCCCAGAGGAAGAAACATAGCAATACCCCATCATGATAAATAAATAAATGCATTAATTAATTAATAGTGAATTCAACTTAAAAATCCTGAAGTACCAACTTCTCCCACCTGGAATATTCATTGCTTTGCTTAGAATTTAGACGTCTTTCTGAACTCATTTCATCTTGTGATTTACTCCCAGTTAGTTTCTGTGAGCACTCCTGACTTAAAAGCTTCTCTGTTTTCCCTAATGATTGGTGCGTCCTATTTTATAACATCCATTTCCCATCTACATTTTCTTTCTAGTGTTCATGTGATCTTCTACTTCCTGCATCAGAATCAGCTAAAGTGCTTTTGAGAAATATAGGCTTATGGCTTGATTTCAGAGATAGTCAATCAGAATCTCAGACCTATGAAATTAGAAAGCTACATATTTTACTATTTTATCAGCATACATTAATAGTACAGGGTAGTTTCATTGCGATAATTCCATAGATGTGGGCAACATACTTTCAACAAGTCCATCCACTCCCTTACAGCAAGCCACAATTTTATCAAGTGTCATTGGTGCTTTTATTGGACATTCAAGTTGATGAGCCACAGAGGTGTATGGTAATCATTTGTTTGTCTTTTCACTCAATGTTGTTAGCTTGTTTGTTTGACTATGTCCCCTGGACCTAACACTGAATCAATAAAAGGCACAATAATAGTGATATAAATGTTCTGTACTAAACCCTGAAATTGCCCATGCAGGATGATTTCAGGAAGATTAACTGTTCAACCTAGGGTTCAGGTTGGACCATTTCTTACCAGCTGCTACATTCTAAGACATTTAACTGGTCACACCTATTCAATTAATTTATTCATGATTTTGTAAGAGATACTTAGCATAAACAAATCAGCACTTTATATACAGGTATGTAATCTGAGAATAAAAGATGAAGTTGCTTGCCAAAACTTTTAGGAGGAAGATGACAACATTGGGATCAGATTTTTAAAATTATTTATGGACAAAAGACAAGAATGATGAAGAATGCTTTGCTTAGGAAAAAAGGGAGGCTGGAACAAAGAAACATCAAAAGAATGTATCTTGATGGTATATTAGGTAGATGAGCCAGAAAAATGGAGATGGCAAGAGGGGAGTTAAAAATGAAGCTAATTTACTAATATAAGCCAACAATATTAATTCAAAAAAATCAGAACTGAAGAAAAACCTGAGCTAAACACTTTGCGGTTTAGGTTTCCCTTTCCTTTGGCTTCATATCTAAGCAACAAAATTTGAATTACAGCTAGATAAATTTGCACAATAAATGTTAACACAATAAATTAATATTTTATAAAAGGAACTATGATGGAAGAGCACTTTTTTAATTGATTCACATGAATTTGAGTTTCATATGGATCATGATATATTAAACATGATTCTAGTTAAGCTAGCACACAGACTACATGAAGAAATTTTATGTTGTTAGGTATTTTAAAATAATTTTTGACAAATTGCTTTCATTTTTCCTCCAAAACCTACCACCAGATGGCAGTAAGTGCACCAACTATTCTTCGAAAAATAAGAGCAACCTGCTTTGAAGTACAGCAAATTTAATAACCAAGTCTTTTATAGGGTTAAATTTTCATTGGCAGGAGGAAAAAATTGTAGAAAAATAGGCTGAATATTTTATATGTTAAATTAAATATGTAGTCACAAGACCACTGTTAAAAAAATCCAAAAGAACCAAAATGGAATATACATGTATATTCATTTATTTATTTATACATTCCATGAGTTAAGCTAATAAGAGTGAAAAGGCCAAATTATCCACATGTTGAATATATTTGAGTAAAGTTCTTCTGTTCTGTACTTGGTAATTATGATGTGGTTGAAATATTTCCACAGATTTCACTTGTAATGTGTGTGGGGGGGGGGGGCGTGCACCTGCACAGGAATTGAGGGTCCGAGCATTATCCCTGAGCTTTTTCTTCATTTCCTATTTCTGGCTTTTTGGTGGGTAATTAGAGATAAGAGTCTCTATCCTGCCTTGGCTAGCTTCAAACTGTAATCCTTAAGTCTCAGCCTTCTGAGTAGCTAGGATTACAAGTATGAGCCACCAGTGCCCCGCTACCTGTGGATATTTTTCTAATTCCATAATTCAACCAAAATACTTCAAGTAATTAAAGAAAGCACTGAATCCTCTAATGGGCCACAGTAGCCTTCAAGCTCCTTAAACAGTCTAAAACCAGTCAGGAAAACTAATATTCATACAACAGCACAGAGAAGAACCTTGAGATTCATCTTGGCAAGCAGACACTAAAAGTGCACAAATGCAATCACAGACTGCATTGACAGAAGAATTGCATTCAGAACAACTGATCAGAGAGTAAAGGCCTTACACTATGATCGACACACATCTGGGGCAGTAGCCTTTGGGCTGTGACATTAGGGTAAACTGAGGAAATAAAGAGCATCTAAAGAAGAGGAACCACAATCTGCCTACACTCATTGACTCTGCATGTGAAATACAGGAAGGAAGTAGAATGTTGGGATTGTCTGCAAAGAGTTAATTTTCATGAGGAGAAGAGGCAACGTGATTTGATTGACATTAAACTACAACAGCAAAACCCGGCTGAGATCACAGTGAAGCCAGTAGAATTCAAAGTTTAATTCAAAGTAGACTTTTTTTTTTCACTCATATGTCCTACAACCTCTGGGCTGAGTGCACCACTGCTCCTATTACAACCAACAAGATCTTGACACAAAACTTACCCTCCCCCAAATAAACACATAAAAGAAAAACCAGTTGAATATATAACTGAGCTTAAACAAGACTTCTCAGCTGTCTTGCCCTGTTTGGGCTGCTACAACACAACTCCATGGAGTACAGGACTCAGAAAATATAGTAAGTATTTTTTTCTAATTTCAGAGGCTGTTTCTGAGGTCAAGACAGCAGTACCTTTGGTTATTGGTTGAAGGCTTGTTTTTCCATGCGTAGCTTTCTTTTTCTAACTTTACATGTTGGGTCTTCTCAGATATATATATATATATATATTATATATATATATAAATATATGTAGACACAAATCCCCTTTATAAGAGCTAATCATCATTGAAAGCCTCCATCTCCACACACCATCCTGGTGGGGGCGCGGTTAAGCACAGGAATTTCAGGTGGTACAGATAGTTAGAGCACAGAACCAGCAATAGTTGACGGGTAGCTTCTTTTCTCTTGTAGCAGCTATAAATTTACAGCAGTACTTCTAGATTCAACCACAAGTATTCAGGAAATTCTATCAACCTGGCTCTTGACTCGTTGTAAATGAGACTGGAAACTTCCAAGATAGTTCAAATTTCTCAATGAGTATTTCCAACTGACTGGTCCCATACCAGAAAACTTCAGATGAAAACAATAATAGGTCAGAAATTAGATTCCACACCAGAGACAACTCCAATGATTGAAGAGCAGGTCTGAAAAAGAAAAGGTACATTTGTAATGGATTTTACATTTACCTAACATTAGAATGGAAAGCTCCACTAAAGTAGTAGTAAGTCTCCCATTCTTGTATGTTCTTAAGCAATGGCTAGATGGCCATCTTTTATTTTTAAATGGATTATTAAAGATCAGGCTAGAAATATAATTCTAGAAGAGTTCTTTCAGAAATAATTACACATTCTGTATAGAACATTTGTTATGGGTGAACAGCTTAAATCATGTTTCTAGTAAATAACAGAAGCCATGGTATAACTAGAAGCTGTGAGGACCCTTGAGAATGAAGGAATTCTGAATCTCATTTAAGCAAATGCCCCATGCTAAATGAGTTTGCAGATTTTATTTCAATAGCTTAGTCATTTGACTGCATTACTGAGAAGGTATTATAGAATTCCCTAAGTACAGTTTGTTCTTAAAAGTGGTGGAACATTTAAATGATCTATTTTTTTAAAAAAGCAAAATTAAATGTTTGTTATATATTACGTATTGAGGGACATTATCATTTTTAGTATTTTCTTCAAAAAACGTATGTCTGCTTGGATGATAAAACAACTTATTTGTGATAAAGAATATGTTTCATTACATATACCCAGAGTCATCCCTAATACAAAAATGTGGGTATCATATGTCGAGACATTAATGTACTAACAAATAAGTGAGAGATTTATGTACTAAATAATTAGAATTTTACAAAATAGAGTTGTCTATTGTTAACATTGTCTATTGTCTATTGGTAACATAGTAGTTGAAGACAATTAAAAAAGTCACTTTTGTGTCATTAGCTACTTATGCTATGCTATTCAAAAGCTGAAAATTGTATAGCTGATCTTTGTTTTGGCAAATCATCAAACAGCTCTCAGCTGACTTATTAATAGAATTTTGCAGAGGAAAAAAATCAATGGGGTTATACAAAGTATTAGTCACAGAATTCAGGGAAAAATAGGATTTCAGAGCCTTACCCATTGGGGAAATAAGACCTATCATATCCTTGGCAAATAAGATCTCATCTTTGTTACCAAGAGTAGTAATTCTGGCTAATTTCATAGTTAATTTTTGGTCAGGTAAATAGAAAACAAAATGTCATTAGCAAGAGGCAAAGGTCATCATGGCAAAGAGAAAAGAAAATGAAGAGTTAGAGCAGGAAACTGAAAATGGACCAGTGCTGAGGAAAAGCCCATTAAAGATTCAGACAAAAAGAGATGATCACGATAGGTACTGGTGGCTCAGATCTGTAATACGAGCTACTCAGGAAGTTGAGATCTGCAAATTGTGGTTTAAAGCAGCCTAGGTTGAAAAGTCCATAGTACTTGAATCTCCAATAAACCACCAAAAAGACAGAAGTGGAGCTGTGGCTCAATTGGTAGAGCTCCAGCTTTGAGTGAAAAAGTTAAGAATGGCACCCATGTCCTGAGGTAAAGCCCCAGTACACACACACACACACACACACACACACACACACACACACACACAAATACACACATAAACACACCAAAAGGAGACGTCGAAAAAAATAAATGAACTCTGTAACTACAAGGAGCTTTTACTTCATTGTATGTCTTCATAGCAGAGAATCAACTCAATAAATGCTGAGTAAATAGATGAATAATATATTAAGCTTATCAATTTAAATGAAGACAAAAATACTTAGACAAGATGATCAGCCAATAGAAAAATTCAAAGGTTTATTAGTAGAGTTAAACCCAAAGAGAAATATTTAAAAACCTACAAAGAGCATTTTTCAGTGTCAAGAGATTTTGCAAGGGAGAAAGGAGACTATATGGGCAATGAGGGAAAAAAGAATATTTTTCAGACTGTTTAAAAATGAATTACAAGTCATTAATTCTCTTCTCACTCCTCTCAAATTAGAATAGTCTTAAAAGAATACTGTCATGATTTCAGGCATGACAATTCTAAAACTCATTTAACAAAAACTTGCTTAATTAAAATATATTTCCATATTATTTTTCTTTAAAAAAGAGATCTCTATTTTTAAAGTATGTTGCCTACTAAATTAAATGAATCAGATTTTTAAAAAACTTATAAATAAAATAATGGTTAAAAGACAGCTTAAATTTGAGAGTAAAAAGCTAGATCCTTATATATCACCCTGCACCAGAATCAACTCCAAATGGATCAAAGACCTCAGAGTCAAAGCAGACACCCTGAAAACATTACATGAAGGAATAGGAGAAACCCTAGGTTTCATTGGCACAGGCTGAAATTTTCTTAATAGAGACCCAGAAACACAACAAATCAAAGAAAGGTTGGACAAATGGGATTGCAAGAAATTGCAGAGCTTCTGCATGGCAAAGGACATAGCTAGCAAGATCAATAGAAAGCCCACGGATTGGGAGAAGATCTTACTAGCCCTACAACAGACAAGGGTCTCATATCTAAAATATACCTGGAGGGGCTGGGAAGGTGGCTCAGTGGTAGAGCGCTTGCCTTGCATGAATGAGGCCCTGGGTTCGATTCCTCAGCACCACATAAGTAAAATATACCTGGAACTCAAAAAATTAAATCCCCCAACACAAATCCTCAAAAAAACAACTCCCCAATAAATAAGTGAGCAATAAATAAGACTTAAAGAGAAACTTCTCTGAAGAAGCAAGAAGGATGGCCAATAGACACATGAAGAAATGCTCAACCTCTCTAGCCATAAAAGAAATGCAAATCAAAACAACATTGAGATACCACCTCACCCCAGTTAGAATGGCTATAATCAAGAACTCTAATAACAACAGATGCTGGAGGGGATGTGGACAGAAGGGAACCCTACTGCATTGTTGGTGGGAGTGTAAACTTGTTCAACCATGTTGGAAAGCAGTATGGAGGTTCCTCAAAAGACTCCACATAGAGCTCCCTTATGACCCAGCAATCCCACTTTGGGGCATTTACCCAAATGATCTCAAACAAGACAATACTACCAGCACAACTATGTTTATTGCAGCATTATTTACCATAGCTAAGATATGGAACCAACCCAGATGCCCCTCAGTAAATGAATGGATCAAGAAAATGTGATACACACACACACACACACACACACACACACACACATATGTATATATGATGGAATTCTATGCCTCTATCAGAAAGAATGACATTGCCCCATTTGTTAAGAAATGGAAAGACTTGGGAAAAATTATAGTAAGTGAAGTAAGCCAGACCCAAAGAAACATAGGTCCCATGGTTTCTCTTATTTGCAATAACTAGTATATGTCTGAGACAAATAGAAAAGGTCAAAAGCTATGTACATATGACCAGATAAGAGGAAATTAAGTGAAATGAACTTCAAGTAGGGACACAAGTGATATTTCCTTTCTTGCTATTGTTTCTAACATATTTATAAGGTACCATGTGATTTTTTTGTTATTTCTTTTATGTTCCTCCCCCACGGTATAACCCCTGTTTTCATTCTATTTGATGTTGGTATACTTTGGGGAGGGGAAGGGAAAAAAACAAAATGTTTAAATAGGGATACAGGTTGATTCGTAACAATGAGATATACAAGACACTATGCTGAAAAACAAACTTTACAATTTCGGCGGGGGGAGGGGGGAGGATGTAGTTGTGGAGGTGGGAGGGAAGGGATGGTAGGGGAAAAACCAAGGAAGAGGCAACAATGCTTGATAAGAAATGTACTCATTACCTTGCTCATTAACTGTAACCCCTCTGTGCAGTATTTTCACAATAAAAAACTTATTTAAAAATTTGAGAGTAATGAAAAGTTATGTAATTTATAGCTTGTGTTTTCTTAAATGTCAGTTGTGTATATATATATATATATATTAATAAACCTTTATTGTTTATTGCTTTGTGATATTGAGATTGAAACCAGGCCTTTAAGAGCACTAAGCTAACATCCCCAGTCATATTTGGGATTATAATTTCCCTGTTAAAATAACATTAGGACATGTGATGATACGTGAAGTGGAATTTCTCTACAAAGAGAATCTTTCGGCTTTTATTTTGTTTGTTCACTTATTTTGCCATTTGTCTTTGTTTTACATTGTTGTAACAGGATACTGAGGAATGAATAATTGATCAGGAAAAGGAATTTTTTCTTACCGTTTTAGAAAACAAAAGTATCCAGTATCAGGTACAGACCTCTTGTTTTGTCATCCTATGGTGGAAGGCAGAAGGGCAAGTGTCGGAGAGAGAAAACAGCAGACTAAGCACAGAGCCATGGCCTGTTTTTTCATTAACTCTTTTTTTGTGTGTGTGAAAATACAGTACAGAGGGGTTACAATTACATGAGCAAGATAATGAGTACATTTCTTATCAAGCATTGTAGCCTCCTCCTTTGTCTCCTCTTCCTATCCTTCCCCTGCCCCCTTACCCAACTCTCCTCCCCCCCATCAAAGTTGTAAAGTTCGTTTTCGACATAACGACTTGTACGTCTCATTGTTGCAATGGGTCCACCTGTATCCCTATTTAAACAATTTGTTTTTCCCTTCCCCTCCACAAATTATACCAACATCAAATACAGTGAAAGCAGGGGTTATACCGTGGGGGAGGGACATACAAAGCAACAAGGAAATAATCTTATAAATGTGTTAGAAACAATTGCATGAAAGAAAAAAAAACATTTGAATATATATCTTAGGGTTCATTTCCCTAACATCAACTTATCTGACCTTTTCTGCTTGACTCAGACATATACTAGTTATTGCAAATAAGGGAAACCATGGGACCTATGTTTCTTTGCAGCCATGGCCTTTCTATACCTGCTACTAATCACCTCGTGAAGGTGACCTAAACATCTGCCATTAGGCCACACCTCCCAGCATAATAGCATTGGAGATTAAGTTTTCAATAGTTTTTGAGTTAGGTACTGATTCAAATTATAGCCCCATTCAATAGCACCATGCTAATCAATCACTATTTTCCCACAGTGGCTGCTTGTACTAGACCAATTTTGGAAGTCCATTAATGGTCATTTAAAAATGAGAACCTTAGCTACTTCTAGGGCACAGGCATTTAGATTCAAGTTGCATTACCCAAATCTGAGTTTAGTTTAAACAGTATTTAAAGAAAGTGAAATTTAAAAGAATAAAATATATTTGAATATCCACAACCTGTTAAACATTCAAATGGCCAATTGCCAACTTGCTCCTTGTTTGAAATAGATCCACAAGTAGAGATGACATTCTAGAGTTCTACATGAAACAGTGAACTAATCTGGAGCTTGCCTTATTCTTTTCTGTTTTTTTTTTTCTCTTGTTTGTTTTCCAACACTAAGGATCAAACAGCACCTTCACATGTTAGATGTTCTAATGATGAGCTATATTCCAATCCTCTATGTGTTTTTCTTCCTCCGTCCCTCCCTCCTTGCTTCCCTTCCTTCCTTCATTCTTTCCTTCCTTCCCTCCTTTCTTCCTTCCTACCTTCCTTCCTTCCCCCCTCCTTCCTTCTCTCCCTTCTTCCTTCCTTCTTTACTTTCTTCTCTCCCTTCTTCCTTCTTTCTTTCTCCTCACTTTTTTCTGTTCTCCCTTTTTTCTTTGTCTTTTTTTGTTTCTTTTAGCAGAATCCAGCTTTTATTAAATTAAATATATTACAACAAGGTTTAGCCAATAAACCAAAGCCCATATCCTCATCAGACTCCCCTGCTTCTCCCTGCTGTACGTCCACTTCCTTTTCCTCAGCCTGGCAAGGGGGGGGCAGGACCCACTGTTGATGTTGAACCAGCACCAGAGCAGGACCAGGGCCCCTACTTTGCACACACGTGAGGATCTCTATCTTCACATTGGCTAGAGCCATTACAAACAGACCTGGCTAAAAGTATTTGGAATTTATGCCAACTACTTTGATGAAGGCACTGCTCGTGTCCTCCGTGTTGGTAAGCTGACTATTGTGCAGGCTGAGGGCAGAGTAGATATGGGTGAGCCTAGAGATGGAGGCCATGGTGCAGATTGCCACAGCAGGTGCGGGTTGTCAGGTGAAACTTGCAACTCAGCCTTAGCTTCTTTCTCAGAAGAACAGAGCATCGTGGCTGAGGCTGAGTAGAACCTTGACCTATTCTGACCAAACAACACACACAAACTCAGGGTATGGCTCTTTCAAATACAAACGTCTCTATACTAGTACACAAGGGAGTCTTTTCCTTCTGCAAACTCTGTTGAGTCTAGGAAAAAGATATTTTTTTCTTTCTTAGTGCATAGAACATAGTTCCAGGTGTGCATTAAACATATGATCTCATTGAATCATCCTTTATGTACTTCCAACTGGTCATTATCCCTGTTACTCAGAGCAAATTGATAAAAAAAAAGTTATTTGTCAATACCTGTTTAAATTCTAAAATAAATTTCAAGGATTGGTTTTGATCATGGGGAATGTTTTGCATTCTTAAAGGAGAATTGATTGGGTGATAGCAGGATAAACTTCATTTTTTCTTACTAAATAGATCAGCCCTTTGACTTCTCACTAGAAGTCTGTCTGTTCCTCACTTTTATAGTTATAAGTATGGACCACCAGTCATATGTGGGTTCACTGTAAAAACTGTGGCTCCAAAGTATCAAATAAATATCAAAAGACTGATTCTAGTTGCCATAGGTGGGAGAAAGAAAACAAAAGAAAGAAGACCCTCTGGTTATTTCTTTCAATTTGACAGGATGAAGAATGTAGCTGAGAAGATCACAGGAAGGCGGGGCAGGTGTGTGGGAGGGGACAAAGTTTCATGAAGACAGGTGAGTTATTTTGTATTGTTGGGAAGAAAGGAGTCAAGATAGAAATCATGAGTGCTGTAAGATCCAATTGTAATAATTTTGTTGACTTGGCCAAAATCCCTCGTTGTCTCTTCCAAATGGATGCATTTTCATCTTTGTTTGATGAGCTTGTCTGTGGAGTTTACAAAAAGTGTGTTATAACAACACTGTGTGGGTCAGGGTGAAGGCTGAGTAGCAGGCCAGCAGGCTAGGGGAAAGGATCAAATCAGTGAGTAGTTAGCTTGGTGAACCTTGAAGAGCTCTTAAACTACTTCTGGATCTTACTTTTCCATAAAACCCATCTTGTGACATTTTATGACCCTAGTAGCCTGATTGACTTGTCACCTGTAATTGGAAAAGTAACACGTAATTACAGTGCTTTCTTTCAGAGAACCCCTTGTAGTTTTTATTTTCCATTCTCCTCTAAGATCCCTTGTATTTCCCATCATTCATGGCTAACTGCTATCTATCATAACTATCTATTATTGGGAGGAAATGTGAGCTCATTTCCAGTGCAGTCTAAATGATAGAGTTTTCTGCTTTTTCCAACCAAGATTCCTCAGTGGGTGGTGAAAACTAGAAAATGGAAAGCATTCAATGTTGATTATAAGTTTAATTCAACCTCTTGGACTTCATCGCAAGACTGTGAGGACACATGTCGAGGAAATAGAAGCTCAGCTCAGAGTCAACTGGAAAACGGAGGTGCCAGCTGTTTGACAATGGAAAAGCAATGGCTACTCAGAGAAGAGAGCCTCTGGTAGATGAGACACTCTAAGTACCACACCACGGGCCCTCCCTTCTATTATACACAAACCAACCAAGCAGATTTATTTACTACAGTTACATTTGCTTTCTCATATTAATGGCTATAAAGAAAAATGCATTGCTAATCATTCTTTCATACTGCCTTTAAGAACTACAAAATTTAAAGAGAAAGAGAACACTGTGAAATCTCTTCTCTTATCCTGGAGGATGGGTTAAATGTGCCCTGGAAAATCTTAAAAATAATCCCCATTAGAGAGACACCCAAAATGAATGGGGTCAGGCCCATCAGACATGCCTTTGGGAATTAGCTCAGCTCAACTGTATTCGTTTTCCTCACTGTTTCAGAGAAATCTGACCAGAAGATTTATTTTTCTCCAACAAGAGGGCGAAAGACAACAATCCTAGCGAGGGTAGCACTAGGAAAGCCTTTAATACTTTCATTTATACTAAATTGGTCACAAAGAAGAAAATGTTGCTTTAAAAGCTTTTCATAGAGCTTCCTATCCTGGGGCTACCTCATAGATGAAGATAATCACCTCCAGCTGACCCCTAATTACCTCGTTTGGATTGGATCCACACCGATTATGTACCGCCAAATGGATTTCACTGAAATTCAGATTTTCTAAAAATAAAACAGCCAACAACCCAGCACAAGTAACAGTCTCTAGATGATTCATCCTAAAGACTAAACTTAGCAGGATTACGATGTGTGCTTGCCAGAGCATTTGCTGTCTTGTTTTTGTGGATATGATATTTTTCGTCTTCCTCTAAAATCCTTTAAAATCAGCAATCGTACTGAAAGTCGCATGTGCTTGGTAAACTGAAAGATAGCTTCTGCACGAAACCAGGCCTTCTAGCCAGGGGCTATTGCCATGATGGTAGAAAGCAAAGCCAATGGCAGATGAAATAGCTCAATGGCACTCTACCGAGATAGAATAACACTATCACTAATGCACACAAGATTACTACCCACCAGACAGATGACACTGCCTACTGACTTGTCACTGTGCAAGTCAGTCGAAGACACTGGGAGAGGAAGTCACACTGTTGAAGGTACAGGGCTCACCTGATGCCCTTATTCTAATGATAATCAGAGGGACACAGGAGAGTGAAAGGAAGCATTCCTACAAAGTGAGAGCTCCTGGGACATTCACCACACCACTTGCTCACTGGGTAAGTTTAAGGCGATTTACCTAACATCTCTGAGCCACAGCCTTTTCGTGGACCGAATGGAATATTAGAATAATAGCGTTGTTGAATGAGATATTTTGTAAACTGAAAAGCATTCTACAAATATTTGTTTCCCTGTTGCCTTTGTATTAAGTAGTCTCAAATTAAGCTAACTAGAATAAGAAGCAGTGAAAGTCAACTACGAAAACAGAAACAGTTGAACTTATTTATTCAACAAAATTCATCCTGTGTATCAGTTCAAAAAGCGTCTAACTAGGTCTTAGGCATAGCAAAACAGACAGACAGACAGACAAATACATATGGAGCTTACATTCCCATAGAGAAAGAAGATTAGTTCAAGTTTCATAGATACAATGAGACAAATCAAGGTGCAATGTATTTTAAAAATGTGGTGTATGGGGTGCAAGAACCTAACATTTTAAAAATAGTCCTCTTGGACATAATAGTTGACTTAATCTTAACGGTATGAAGTTGATAGTTCTCACTGTAACACATTGGGAAAAGATGGGTTGTTGTAGGTGTCATATAGAAAACAGAAATGTTTAGTGAGTGTTTGAAGTCTCTTATGTTTGACTTCCTCTTTATTGGAATTAACACTGTGTGTTCTTCAAGGATGTCAACTGCCATTCTTTTATTCATGCTAAAAACTTCTTGGAGTAAGGGCAAATGGACAGATTTGATAAACAGGTGCTTACATTGGAGTAAGAAGAAAGAGAAGACTCTCAGTTTGGTACACTGCCATTGTGCTAATTGAACACCCTATGTATGTGCTCACTGACCCAAATATGTCCCTCTAAGGATGTCTATCCTTCTTAGCTATTTTCTCCTTTGCTGTGGAACCATGGTAGGGTGAGCTAGCCACTCAACTTACTAGCTGTCAGAAATAATGAGATGATATCTACAAATCTCATGATAAAGTTCTAGAAAAATTGAATCAACAAAGTTAGTGCAAGAATATTTATCTCAGCTCAGCTCATTGTCTATTTCCATATATGATCTCAGTGTTTAGGCCAACACATGAAAAAAAATCCTGTTTGATCCCCAGCACTGCAAATAAAGGAAAAAATAATGAAATGGATTCTAAGGGAATTAGCCACATCCTAGTTGGCCTTGGATTCCAATGTCTAGAGAAATAAATTTCCAGTGAAGAATAATTCTCTTCCACGTTTGGCACGTGTTTATGTCTGAGTATCCAGTAAGGTTTACAAATACACATTTTTGAATCTGGTTATTTGAAGCCTAACCAAGAGCAAAAATATGGAGCTGAAAAACAAATTTTATTGACTGAACTGTTTGAGATATCAAGTCAACTTTGAATGACCTCGGGCAGAACGCTGACCTTCCCTAAGCCTCAGCTGCACATGTGAGTGAAGGCAATATGTAGTATTTGCTCAATCCTTTTTCCTCCAGGAACTGTCATATAGACATACAGAAGAAGATTTGAGAACATCATGCGCTTTGGAATAAGTATTCCAACTAGCCATTTTAAAAAAGATTTTTAGTGCTGGAATACATGTGTGAGAAGTGGAGCAAGTACCTTAGCTGATCCTAGACTTGATTTTTCCAGTGTCATGCTTCTAATGGAGTGTGGAGGAATGCTTTAAAAATACTAAGCTTTTCTCCCATGGCTCTGAAGAATAAACCAAAGGCTATATGACCTTTCAGCCTTTATAATAGTATGAAGAAAGGCCATTTAATAAGGCAGAAAAAAGTGTCACAAGTTTATGAGTAATGAGAGAAGCCAAGGACATTCCATTTTCAAGGAGAGCACTGTGTTCTATCTCTGCTTTGGCAATGGCTTACCACTTATCACTCTAGTAGAATAAGTGAATAATTCTCTAAGATGGACCTTCACAATGACATTTCCAAGAAGCAACAAAAATACACTAGACGGAATACTGTCTGAGGTGCTGTGTTAACATAATTCACTGTCGTATTTACTCCCTATCCCGTTAACCAATACAGAGTTATATGTCAAGCATTTGCAGCTACCATATGCCCTATTCTGTTTGCGAACCATCAGTACAATGCTAGAGTATAGTACCTAGTCAATTAAAATTCTCTAATACTCTCTTATGCTTCTTGTGTTGAACATCCATTCAGAACGATTAAATTCCATTGTTCATTCAGACAAATTTTCTTTAGATAGAAAAAAGCACTAAGCTGGGAATGTGGCTCAGTGGTAGAATGCTTGCCTAGCATACATAAAGCCCTGGGTTAATTCCTCTGTACCACATACACAGAAAAAGCTGGAAGTGGCACTGTGTCTTAAGTGGTAGATTGCTAGCCTTGAGCACAACAAGGCTAGAACAGTACCCAGGCCCTGAGTTATTTGCCAGGACTGGCAAATAACAAAATAAAAATAAAATAATAAAAAAATTAAAAATTACATATTAAAAAAGAAGAAATAACACTAGAAATGTTTAAACACACTAGAAATGTTCTAAGAAATGAATATGTAGAAAGAACATTTTAAGAAATTGGATATGGTTTGAGTGTGTCCCTCCAACAATTCAGGAATTGAAAGCTTGGTTACTAGTGTAAGAGTATTGAAGTAGTGGATTTCGAACAGGTAGTTACATCACCCACAGAAACTATTAATGTACTTTGTGCAGAACTGAGCTAGAGTGTATGAGAATTGTCATAACATGAATCAACTCACTGTGTTATATCTCTTCTAAATGCATCCACGTTCTTTCTGCTTTTCACTATTATAACACAGACTTGGAGGCCCTCATTAGATACTTACACCTTCTCTTTGGCCTTTTGAACCACTAGAGTAATGAGACAAATAAAACTTTTCTTTATACATTACCCAGCATAAAGTATTTTGTTATAGCAGCACGAACAGGTATAAAAGACAGATATAAAATAAGAGAGGTATAAAATCAACAGACACACATATAGACATTATCTATGTTATGGAAAGGAGAGCTGTAAACAAGTCACTTAATCCCTGCTATGCTTCAAATGCACATGAAGAACAGGTGCCATGGATCTAAAAGAATAACCAAGAAATACTGTAACTGTCATTGCTAATCAGTGCTCTTAGGTCACAGCTCCTGACCACCCAATGATTAGTGGTGATGGAGGACCAGCTCTGATGACAGTCCAGAAAGAAAAGGCAAATACCTCTGGGAGGGTGAAAAGATCTAATTCTCTTTTAATTATCCCTAGCCCAACTTGCCTTCAGTTTCATTTGTACTTTCATTTAGTTTAACTTTTAGCTAACTATTACTTTAACTATTCAGCTTTTAAAATGTAAATCTTGGTTTCATTTTGAGGTTTTTTTTATTTTGTTGAGTTGTATCCTAAGTGCCTTCTCTTATAAAAATGAAATACCCATCTTTGTTTGGATGACATCTTTCATTTTTTATTACCATTTATGATTGTATTATTTTGAGCTTTTAGTATCTAGTTATTATTTTTATTATTTTATTAGTTTGAGTTTTGTGGCACAAATAAACATCAAAAGTAGAAAGACTTATTTCATGAAACATAAAACTTCATGAAAACAAAGTTGTTGTTGTTTTTTAATCTTGATGGTGACAGAGGAGAATGATTCCCCAAATCTACCATGGCATTTTGTTTGTTATGAAGTATGAGAGTACCATCCCAAACTTGAGATAAATAAAGCACCAAAATGCCACTTCACGGTAGTCAAGATTCATTTGCAATGCACCATTGGCTGAACTGACATTAGATGACCTTTCTGTACTGGTCATCTAGAGCCCAGAAGCATTTCTCAGTGTCAAGATCAGATTAATAAAAATCACAGAGAAAACAAGAAACTAGAAATAATCCTCGCCATTGCATCATAGTGTTTTCTCACATAAACAAAAAGCAACAGCACCCTGTCCAATTTTAGCAGTTGCTTCAGTGTGAGCAGTGGCCATGAACCTGCACTTCTCAAAAATTCATATAAAGAGGTAGGAAGATTTGAACCAATTCCTCAGTATTTCAAAGGCTGGAGAAGTGAAGTCTGGCTTAAAAATTTATTTACAAAGAAACTGTATTCCCAATTTACTAACATTACATTTTTGGACTCATATTTCCAACTTAAACTATTATAACTTAGGGAGACAGCAAACAGAACCCATTGACTAACGAAAGGAAGATAGAGACTCCAGGATACTTCACGATTTTAACCTTGAGGTTGACCAGCTATCCATACTTTTCCTACCATTTTCATTCTTTTCATTTTTCTTCTTCTTTTTTTAATTTTTTTTAATTTTATATGTTTTTATTGTAAAAATACCATACAGAGGGGTTGCAGTTACATGAACAAGGTAATGAGTACATTTCTTAACAAGCTTTGTTACCTCCTCCTTTGTTTTTCCCTTACCACCCTCTCCCTCCCACCTCCACAACTACATCTCCCCCCTGCCTAAATTGCAAAGTTCATTTTTCAACATAGTGTCTTGTACATCTCATTGTTACAATGGTTCAACCTGTACCCCTATTTAAACATTTTGTTTTTACCCTTTCTTCCTTGAATTAGAGCAGTGTATATACAAGATGCAGGGCACTGACATCAAATACAGTGAAAACAGGGTTATACCTTGGGGGAGGAACATACAAAGAAACAAAAAATCACATGGTGCCTTATAAATATGTTAGAAACAATAGCAAGAAAGAAAAAACCATGTGTATCCCTACTTGAAGTTCATTTCACTTAACATCATCGTATCTGGTCATATGTACATAGCTTTTGACCTTTTATGCTCTTCAGACATATACTAGTTATTGCAAATAAGGGAAACCATGGGACCTATGTTTCCTTGGGCCTGGCTTACTTTACTTTACTTAATATAATTTTTCCAAGTCTTTCCATTTCCTAACAAATGGGGTGATATCATTCTTTCTCATGGAGACATAGAATTCCATCTCATATATATGTATATATGTGTGTATATATATATATATATATCACATTTTCTTGATCCATTCATCTACTGAGGGGCATCTGGGTTGGTTCCATATCTTAGCTATGGTAAATAATGCTGCAATAAACATAGTTGTACTAGTAGCTTTAGTATGGCCTTATTTGTGATCATTTGGGTAAATGCCCAAAAGTGGGATTGCTGGGTCATAGGGGAGTTCTATGTGAAGTCTTTTGAGGAACCTCCATACTGCTTTCCAAAGTGGCTGAACAAGTTTACACTCCCACCAACAATGCAGTAGGGTTCCCTTCTGTCCACATCCCCTCCAGCATCTGTTGTTGTTAGAGTTCTTGATTGTAGCCATTCTAACTGGGGTGAGGTGGAATTTCAATGTTGTTTTGATTTGTCTTGCTTTTATGGCTAGAGAGATTGAGCATTTCTTCATGTGTCTATTGACCATTCTTATTTCCAATTCAGAGAAGTTTCTCTTTAAGTCTTTAGCCCACTTATTTATCAGGCAGTTGTTTCTTTGAGGATTTGTGTTGGGGGATTTATTTTTTTGAGTTCCAGGTATATTTTAGATATGAGACCCTTGTCCGTTGTATGGCTAGTGCAGATCTTCTCCCAATCTGTGGGCTTTCTATTGATCTTGCTAGCTATGTACTTTGACATGCAGAAGCTCTGCATCTTCATGCAATCCCATTTGTCCAACCTTTCTGTGATTTGTTTTGTTTCTGGGTCTCTATTAAGAAAATTTCAGCCTGTGCCAAGGAGACCTAGGGTTTCTCCTATTAGTTCCTGACCTTGGAGTAGTTCTCTCTCTCTCTTTTTTTTATCCTACCTTATCTTCTGGCCTACTTTTGCAAATATCTGACCCTTTCAGATTCCTTGATTTTCCCTTTCTTTAGATGGCTAACCAATCACTTACTATTTGTCAAACATTGTGTTAGGTTCTGGGGCCTAGAAAGGTACAAAGTCTATGACCTCAAGGAGATGCCCTCGTTCTGCCTTCAGTTTCACTGTACTTCCAAACCTTCTGTTTTCTGATTCCTAACCATTTCCCTTAAGAGAAGGAAACGTTTTTAATCAATCAAAGCCCCACTGATTTTCAACCAAAATATTGACATTTCTATGGAAAGAGTCAGATGTGCTTGTCCATCTTTTTAAGGGATGTTCATGAACACCAGACTTCAAAAGAATATAGAGAAATTTACACTTATTTCTTAAAGGACTGATGCCTGATTTTCTTCAGATTCCTGTGATCCTTATGAAATATATGGATATCCAATAAGGGATTAGAGGCTCATTCTTCACTCAGTCTGAGGGATCTTGCCTTACAGGTTTTCTTCTTAAAAGAACAAGAAACATATTACAGTTGTATTGTCAATATATATACATATATGTATATATGTACATATATATGTATCATTGGCTTTCACTTTATTACACATTCTGAGTGTGAATTCCAGTAAGTATATATAGTTAATTATCCAAGTTATTCCTTGCTGTTATGACATGATTGCATCTACCAAGAACTAAGATGAAGTAGGTAAAAGTTAAAATTAACCAGAGTATAAGACTGGATTCCAGGAAGGCTTGAGTACTCTCTTACAAAGCATTTCCTCTGGGGCCCATGAGAGTTTGGGCCACCCTCCCCCATTCTTTGTTTTGTCTTCAAATTAAGAACGATTTTCTACAAGAGAACAATGGGAAGAAGACAGAAATATTAATTCATTCCCACCCAGTTACTGAAATAAATAAGTAGATACAAAACAATAAAGTAATATAAAATCAAAATATGATTCCAGAGGAAGGACAGGGGAAAGAAATCAATCTCTTTAAATCCAGCTATTGGAAAGGAATCCAGCTGGAAACAAACAGGCATTGGGTAGAAATTGATCACTTGGAAAACAAGACAGAAGAGCACAACAAAAACTAGCAAAGCTTACAGAGTAATGAAACGAAAAGTGCAGGGTTAACATTCACATAATCAATAACTAACATTCAGATTAATGATCCCCCTGGCAAGAGTGACTAACTTTCCCATAAGACACCTTTGAAGGGGATATGAATATCAATCCAACTAAGTGGACAATAAAAAGAACTCAAATTTACCTACTTGTCATTAAATAAAAGGAGATTGTACAGAGAAACCTGGTGTCTGTCCACTTTATTCTTCAGAAAGAAAGTAAAAGGAAAGTGAATGACTAAGAATAAACCTATCAATTTTCAGGAACCACATTATAAATAAAACTTTCCAGCTAGAAGAACAGAAGACTAGAGGTAGAATAAAAGCCAAAACAACAAGAATCAAATATTATTTCTAACTCAATCAGCAGCTTAATAAACCATATAAATAGAATACTTCTAATAACAGTTTGCAAGGTTTCCCCATGATGCATAGCTTCTGAAAAATCATTACTTTTTTGGAAAACACTCTAATCTGATTATATATCTTTTAACTTGCTTCTAGTTGCATTTATCCTAATTATATATATAAACAAACATGAATCAATTTATTTCATTGTGACAATTAATTGGACTATTTAGGACTGATTCAGGATTTTTAATAATTTTACAACCAAAATAAATATTTAGTTAGTAGAATTTGTAGGAAATTACATTTGGAGAGGAAGGAGCACTTTATCTCCATCAAAAAATAGAAGCACATCCATTTGTTATTTTTTAAGTGGTGACAGTAAAATCAATTCTAAGGGGAGGGAAGGAAAATGAGATTTTGAGTTCCTCACCAAAACTCTCGGTCCCACTTGACACACAAATTAGTCTCCCATCCTCTTTATATTTTTTGTATGCCTTACAGGATGTGTGCCTGGAAGAAAAAGAAAACTGGTAACACATAAGACTGACAGTGACTAATGAAAAGGACAGCAGAGAAGTGACAATTCCTTTGAATGGAGCCATTAGCTACAAGCTGTTAGGCTGTTTTCTCAGCTCTAGGCCTCAATATTGTAGCATCTTCAATTGTTTACAGAGAGTCCTATGGAGAGCTACAGAGAGTCCCTTGTTTGTCTCTGATCATTAGGTACTTGCACAATTAAGGTAGGTATGTCTTCTCTGTCTTTCTCTTCCTATTGTTGCTTTCCTCTTGAGCCTAAAGAGGAGTTATAAGAGTATTTCCTTACCCTATCATCTTGCAACATTTAGAAGACATATTGTTTAAAGTTTTGAATATCAAATATAAGTGAGAGCTAAAATCCCAGAATCCATTGCAAAATGGCCATCTGCATTGTTCCCATACCCCAAAAATTAATTTAAAAAAATAATGAGTCTAAAACAATGAGGCTTATTTTAGCACTTGTAATTTTAGGGGGTCCTTGACACAACACAGAATTATATTGGTACTTAACCAGAAATCACCCATCTCAAGTCAAAGCATGTGACTTAATCAAAGTCATTAAGAAATGGTAATGCACTCAAGCATAAGAGACCATCAGTATTACTGCACTTGGTCAGGCAAAACAGAGCAGATCTAAGGGGAAAAACAACAATCACAAAGCATCTTTCAGCTCTTTATTCTTATCTTGTTATATCTTCTACAATTTACTGCAGAACTAATTTTTTTCTGATTAAATTGAGGCCTGAGATTATTTATTCCTAATAGAATTATTTAAAAAAAATGTAACTTACACAAGTGATCACTAAGACCTCGTTTTAAAATTTTAGAGTGAATGCAGCAAATTGACATTTAGGGCTCAACCTGAAGTGTGTGTTGTGGGTAGGGGGAGGAGATCCTGTTGCTGTGGAAACCAGCATGTGTATGGCATTTGTATAACGTCTGCTTTTTTGTATCAAAGGGCTTGTTTTCAATGCATAGATGCTCACAGACAGACTGATCATGCTGACACTCTCACTTTTTTAACTATTCTCTGCACACATGTACATATACACACCCACACACCCACACACCTCATTGAAGTTTAGAGTACAAATAATCTGGCTTTGTCAACATCCTAAGAGAAGTCCCTTATCTATTTGCTACATTCAAGGCTGGCTCTCACTAGCTGACAAAGTGGAATGAACTCTAGCATCCAGTTCATTCTTTCAGAGAACATCTTACATATGAACACGTCTGTCTCTTGCATTTCTGTCTACTTCATGGGCTTCTCTTGGGCACTTCCTTCCAGGGACTATTAACTGCTCATAGTTAAGCAAATTCCAAGCAGGCAGAAGGAAAGCCAGGATTACCTCCAAACTTCTATGAAGGTAAAAACTGACAAATGTTTCAAACAACTCGCCTTCCCAGTTGCTTCCAATATGAATAGACACTTGTTCTCAGTACCTAATTTTTTTAATTTGATTTTATTATCAAGGTGATATACAGAGGGGTTACAGTTACAGTTGTAAGGTCGTGAGCACATTTCTTGGTGAACTTGTTAATTTTTCTGTGCACAAATTTTGAGGAACCTTGAGAGAAGTGAGTAAAGAAATTTCTAATAGAACACAGATTGTTTGTTAATATCCAATACTTGTAACATTTGATTCAGCCATTGAACAAAGCTGCTGAGCATGAAGGCCTTCCTCATTTAATGCAAAACCTACACAGATGTCCTTCAAATTCCCACGTTGCCTAATTACTGTGAATGAGTAGATTTTATTTTGACCTGTGGTAAATGGCTAGCTATTTATAGTCACAGAGAATTTGGTGCTTAGTTTTCATTGCTTCCTTTAATGAAAGAGTGTGGTTTTCAGTAAAAATTTCAATCAAATGAAGTCTTGCATTCTTGATTTCTTTAGTGGGATGAAGGAGAAAATCCAGCATCAAGTATTTCGATCTAGTCTTACTATGCATTTCTATTTAGCCCCTTTCCTCTTTGGAACCTCAATGATCATTTATTTATTCATTTATTTAAGCAGTGTGCTTGATCAGAACAGGAATGGAACTTCCCAGCCTTTGGGGATCTTGAAGGTATAAATAAACAACAGTAAAAGAAATGAAGGGAAGGAATGGGGTAATAGACTGGAGAGAGTGTTATGTCTTTGCTGGGAATGGGTCTAGATTTTCAGAGAATTTGGGTACTACCTTTTATACACTCCTTTTATGGTGAGCCTTAATTATCCTTTAATTCCTACCATGTCTTTCTTTATCAAGGCAAAAAAGTGAACTAGAATAAGATATGCTAATAGATAGATGGCGAGCAGATGGATGTAACAAGCTAGCAGTAGTCATATAACTATATATATATATATCCTTCCAGCTACAGACATCAGCTTCAGGTTAACTAAGAAGAATTGGGATAGAGAATGAGAAATGTATGCATAGGTAAAACAGTCCCAAATCACTATCCCAGACTGGCTGACCATTGTCTCAGTCCTTGGAAAAGTTCTGGAGAAGTTATCATTTGATCACTGGCACGGTTCAGGAACAAGTTGCCTGGTTGGTGAGGGGTTCTGACTTTTCATCTGTTTTATGATGATGAGAAGAAGGCATTGTCTGTCTGAGAGGTAGCTTGCCTTCCACCTATGATGTGTATTAGTGAACTCTGTCTTTCCTGAAGCCAGGGATGATTGCAAAGGGACTACAACAGAGAATATCTCAGATATTGTGGACATGGGAGGGAAAGGATGGTAGGGGAAAAACAAAGGAGGAGGTAACAATGCTTGATAAAAAATGTACTCCTTACCTTGCGTGTAATTTTAACTCCTCTGTACAGTATTTTCACAATAAAAACTTATTTAGAAAAGAACAAATATTCAAGTGAATTGCAGTGTCTATTATTAATATATAGCTAACATAATAGCAAAATAAAATCCTATATCTTAGCTTTTTAGGCTTCTTCATGTGCATATTAAGTAAAAATAACTAAAGAGAAATAATTTAATCATAGCTGGATTTGATAGTATCATAATATATCTATTTAAAAATAGTTCCCCAAATCTCTTTGGTAACATATATTTGGAGTCTCACTAAGTTAAATACAGTAATGAATATCTAATGAATATCTACACCATTTCCAAAGAAGATAAAAAATACTGAAATTTAATTGCTGAACATTTTTTCCACTTCTTATTACAGTTTCTTATTGCAGACTAACTGAATATAATTCATCTTGGTGTCAAACATGTTTTCATATTATGTTGAAAAATTGTCCCTGGGAAGTTCGTACTTCTAACAATTAAATTTACTGAATATTAAGAATTCTAACATTGGAGATGTGACTCAACTGGTAGAGAAAGTACAAGGCTCTGAGTTCAAACCTTAGCCCCCCCCCCAATAAAAAGAATTGTAATAAACATAGGACAATTTAAACTAGAAATAATAAGAGGAATGACCCATCTCAATATATAAGTGAAGACATAACTTTTACAATGTAGATTTTCAGGTTTAATAAAGAGAGCAGCTGGCCATGAGGGAAAAAGCAATGGGAACCTAGAATGAAGAGTGAGATCACAAAGTTTCTGTGAGAAAATATTGTCATCAGACTTGATGAGTTATAGAAAGTCCTTAGCCTTGCAGACTGGACCTAGGAAGAAGAATTTGTCAGAAGCACTCTCAGTAAGTCCTCAAATTCCAAAGGCTAAGGACATGGTTCTTACCCTAGAGACAATCTGCCTTCAATCCACTGAAACTCTATCTGTAACAGGTATTTAAATTGTTTATCCAACAACAGCTTAATTAAACATTGGAGAAAAGCCTGGCATCTCTGCTTCCATTTGGTGAGTGTCATGGTTCTAAGTCCTTCCTTCCACAATCACTTTGCAGTCACTTTGGTACCAGGAAAGACCGGACTGATGGATAGAGGTGGGACTAGACCCCCCTCTAAGGAACAGCAAAAAAGTCTTGTAAGGTGGCTAGTCCCCAAATAAGGATAATTACCAATAATGACCAAGAAGAACCTGGGAGCCAGGAAAATCATCTCATGAGAACCCAAAGGCTCCCTTCAGGCGATGACAGTGATAAACAACTTCTCTGGAACCTGGGAGAAGGAGAACTGAAACATTGACTAAGGTAGGCCATACCAGTAACTTGGACTCTTAAACTATGCATACCTTTGCTCCTAATTCTTCCTCTGTTTAAACCTAACACTCATATCTGTACTCAAAGATGACTGAAAATGAACTAACCATCTTCCCACACTATTGTGCCTCATAATCTTTCTCTGCCATACCCTGTCCTAATAATCTTTTCCAGCACTTTCAGTGTATTTGCCTGAATTCTTCGCCTGCCAGACGCAAAGGCCAAGTTTGATTTGTTGTGCTGACTTTCTGGAAGCAAAGTTTCAAAATTGGCTATCTGTAAATAAAAGGTGGTTTTGTTTTCTGAATAGAAGGATTAGTTGTTCTACAATGGTAGAGGAAGAATATAGGAAAACTGAGCAAATATAAGAAAGCTGTAGACATTTTGTGAAAGAAATATTTTGGAAAATACACATGTGATCAAGCTGGCTAAGACTTGAGTAGATTCATTTATGCAGCTATAAACCACAATGGACTTTAATATTTTAAAAAGTTACCGGAAACCAGAGATTTGAGATAGAAAACTCCACCTCCAAGAGTCCCAACTGGATTAGGTTGGAACATCCATCCCTATCAGAGCCAGGACAGTGCAGGAAAATGTCCTAGAAAATGGCAGCTAGATATTCAGAGATAAGCACTGTGTTAACAAATAGCCGATTCAAAGCATGTAAAGAATTTCTTTGCTTTAAGCCTTAACTCCCTCAATAAGCTGCAACATTTAGAAAAAAAACCCACAAAGACAATTAGCTCTTCATCTCCGAACATTAGTATCTGCTCAGATGATTGGTGGGCTCTGCACTGAGCAAAGATTGCCTTAAAGAAAAACACTTGCCCTGGAACACGAGATTGAAAGGACCAGTCTCTCCAGTACTGAGTGTTTGCAATGAAACGTTCCTATTTGGGGAATGAAGACTTGTCTTCAGCATATGGCTGAATCTATCACTTATTTGAAGGTTTGCTTAAACATTGAAGACCCAAGTTCAAAGAATAGACCAACCTTGAGTCTTTGGACCAAATTGATAAAGATAAAATAACAACAAGAATAACTAAATATTTCAGGTGTCTGATCAAGGGGGAACATTTATTCTAAGGGAAATTTGAGCTGGATTTCCCAGCTCTGTTTTTTTTTTCTCTTTTCTTTTGTTGTGAAAATACCATACAGAGGGGTTTACAATTACATGGGCCAGGTAATGAGTACATTTCTTATCAAACATTGTTGCCTCCTCCTTTGTTTCCCCTTCCCATCTCCCCCACCCCGCCCCGTTGCGCCCCCCCCCACCAAAATTGTAAAGTTTGTTTTCACTGTATTTGATGTTGGTATAATTTGTGGAGGGGAAGGGAAAAAATAAATCGTTTAAATAAGGATACAGGTCGACCCATTGCAACAATGACATGTATAAGACGTTGTGTCGGAAATGAACTTTACAACCCAGCACTGTTTTTTTGTAACCATAAATGCCCCTTATATCCACCTACCTTAGGCATCTCATTCAGAGTGAAACTGAGCATCAGGGTGTCTCCCCACCCCCAACTCAAACTTCAGGAGTCTCACCTGCTGTGTTAGGTTCAGCCACTTGCTCCCATAAGCCAAACAAAGGAAGATGGTAAAGGGCAGAAAGAGGAGATTTATTAAGTGACAGCCACAGAAAACAGCACTTTTGTTCATCTTTAGCCAGCCTCAGAGGTAGAAATATTTACCTTACCTTTCAGTAGGAAACGAGGAGCTATGGGTGATAAAAGTATTCATAGTTAAAATAATTCCAGGTTGCAAGTATGGAATTTCTCAAATTAGTTATTTTCATTCCTTATGAAATAAGAGATACTAAACTAATTATACTTACCTTTATAGGAAGTATTTTTTATACACTACATGCTTTTATTACAAGACTACTAAGCATACAAGGGAAATTCACCATTCAGTATCTACAGTGAAAGCACAGATATTTGAAAAAAGAAAAAAAGATTCATTAACTTATGATATGATTAAACTATGACCAAATAGTAAATTTATATAATAAAGCCAGAAAAAGTTGTAAAATATAGTTCACAATAATTATTCACATTCACAGCTGTACATCAATACATACAACAATGGTGTCCCGAACATGGATTCAATCCAAATAATTCATCTAGTAGAATTTAAATCACACAGACTGAACTAGAGGCCAACCTTAGCCAGCAAATAACCTTACATAAGAATAAAAATACAAACGTGCATATTCTAGAATCACCACATTATTTATTTTCTTAAGTTTTAAAACAAATTTGCTTTGTGTGTACATCACAGTCACAGCTACGGACAAGGTAGAAAGTGTTGCACACGTTCTAACTGACTGCCACCAACTTAAACAACAGCAACATACTATCAATTCATCGGATTTCAGTTATGAACAAGTTGCAGCAGCTCAAAATACTGTTATGTTTAACTTGCCCACATCCAATCATAACAGAGTCATAACAGAGTTTCACACTGACATAATGACCTATGCATAGTAATTATGCCAGATAGCTAGACTAGGGAGGGCTGCAACCGTGCCCTTTGTAAAATGTTGTACTTTTTACAGACATTTGGTTTCTTCATATTGAAGAAATGAGTTGCAGGGAAATTTCAGGGCCATCCATGAATTCATTTGCCCTCCATCATCATCATCATAGGGACAGAATGTTTTTAATAAGAAATAATGTTTAGAAGCATGAATATTACTGAGTGTCCTGCATTTGTGTGGAATATCTAAAATCTAAGCCTTGATATAATACCTCTAGTTACAATCCAGGTTATTGTATTAAAATGTACATGTGTACCATGGAAAAAGTCAAATTACATTGTCAATCACATCATTATTATAATGTGTGCTCATGAGATCTTTAATCATAACCCTTCTAATACTTGTCATCCACAGAGTTCATTGTTTTATTCTGATATTCATTTAGCTTTTGCAAGTAGCTGCATCCTAAATTCTTTCATCTTCGAGGAGATTAGTAGATAAGACTCAGACAAGCGTAAGATTATAACTTCAAGAACAAACCATTGAATTGAGTAACAATATTCAAAACTCTAATGATGAAAGTGGCTTCAGACCTCTGCAAGCCCAAATAGAAGAAAAATCAAGTATATCAAACTGAATGAAGAGAAGATTAATTTTATAGTTTTAGTTCGAAACATTGCTGAATTTTTAGTCTTTTGAGAGTTAAGGAAATTTTTTTCCTCTCCCTTAAACTATCTATGGCCTGCAGAAATTGTAAAATATATACTTGTGAATAATGGTACAATTACTTTCCCTATATTATTTTTCTAGAAATGTAAAAGCACTAGTAAGTATTCTTGTTTTAGGATGATGTAATAGTATACATAAGCTGAAGAAGTTGATCTTTTGGCAACAGAATATAAATAAAAATATTAGTTATATTATTAATAATTTCAATGGAATATCCATTTTGAGAATGCTCTTATAATCAGATATGACCTGAAAGTTGAAAAAAGCTAAGACTGACTGTGGAACCAAAGAAATAACCTGTTACTTGGTTATAAGGGTTACCTGTCTTTATGATAAGGCAGGCCAAGACACTGAAAAAAAAAAAGTAAGGGGTAAACCTGTATAAGAATTAATCCTTCATATTGTCTTTCATCTTGTTTTTTTAGATCTGTATTCTGAATCTTGCTTCCAGAGCTGTTTTCTAATTCATTAAGTTTCTCTTCAGCTATTATTTGGTCTGCTTTAACTTATTCATATGAATTTTACTTTGCATATTTTTAATTTCCAGAGATTCCTTTGCATTGTCTTTTCAATAGTTTCTTGCTTGCTCGAATCTGCCAGTTTCATTTGAGTTTTTTGTTTTGTTTTGTTTTTAATAGTTTATTTTATTTTTTATTGTGAAAATACTGTACAGAGGGGTTACAATTACATGAGCAAGATAAGGAGTACATTTCTTATCAAGCATTGTTGCCTCCTCTTTTGTTTCCCCTTCCCATCCCTTCCCATGCCCCCCCCCCCCGCCAGCTAAAGTTGTAAAGTTCATTTTTTAACATAATATCTTGTACATCTCATTGTTGCAATGGGTACCTGTATCCCTATTCAAGCAATTTGTTTTTTCCTTTCCTCTCCACAAAGTATACCAACATGAAAAACAGAGAAAACAGGGGTTATACCGTGGGAGAGGGACATACAAAGCAACAAAGAAATCATCTTATACATATGTTAGAAACAATCGCAAGAAAGAAAAAACATTTGAATCCTTATCTTGGGGTTCGCCTAATATCAACTTATCTGACGCCTCCATCAGAAAGAATGACATTGCCCCATTTGTGAGGAAACGGAAAGACTTGGAAAAAATTATATTAAGTGAAGTAAGTCATTTGAGTTTTTTAAAAGACATAGGCTACCATCCACAGTTTATAGGTTACATTCAGTTTCTGATAATACCTGAAGTTTTTGTAGGGCTATATTAGTACGCCTTGCCTGACCTATTCTCAGCTTTCAGACCTTTGTGGTGCCTTTTGTTTGTTTGTTTACTGTGAGCTTCCCATCAGTGGGAATACTTTGAAGCCTGAATGAAGTTAATTCCCCTCAGAGGAAATTTGTATTTTACCTATGTCACCAGGCTAGATTTACTTCCAAATATGGATCAATTTAACTTTTGTGATTATGATTTTTTTTAGGACATGCAGAATAAAACAAGAAGATATATCCTGACAGAGGCTGGATTTATTTACAAATTCTCAGATGGGATCATTTTTTCCCCGCATCTCCACCTCAAGGTAAAGATAGTTAATGTGAAGAATATAATTATGTAATTCTCTGGAGTCTGAGTTCTATTTCTAAGTCTTCTGGAAGTTCTCCATTTATGTAATTCCGAGGCTTTGTATCCATCACTTCTGCAAGGTCTCAATGCCAAAAATACCTACTTGGCCTTCAGCATTCTTCCTTAACTTTGTGTTTGCTTCTGTCCGCATGTGTTTCAGGCTTTTTAAAGTATATTTTAATCTAGAATTTTATTTATTTCAATCAAAAACTGTCATCAAGGTGTCTAATTTGCTGTATTGATGGGAACAGAAATTCCTGGGAGAAAAAAAATTGGGGGTTTATTTTTAGATTTTGTTTTGACTTTATAAAGGAGTTACACAGCTCAGTTATGTAATTAGGAATAATATAATTCATGACCATCCTCCAGTAGCTTTGTATTGTATAGTGTATATGGACTGTTGCTTAATATGCAATAACATATAAAGTGAAAAATAGCCCAGGTATGGAGGAAAGCTCTGTCACTAGCTCTTCATCCAACACGAGGTAAGACTAGGACCACGACTGAGTCCATCTACAGCATTTGTCTGTCAGCCACAAATCTTCTAAAATTGCTGCAGCATTGGCTGGCACAAAATGATTCGAAGCTGAATATTTGAGAGGCCCGGTTGAACAGATGGTCTCTACAGCATGCCTATTTAATCTGTACTTTTCAACTCTATTATTGATCATTATTTGTAAAATTACTCCAATAAATTTTCTTTTGCTTTCCTAAATTTTTTGGATTGACAGCCAGTTTTTGTCACAAGTTAACTCAAAAATTTCCAACTCTATTTGTAAATATCACTGGAAAACATGTTTCCTATTTACTGCAGTGCTACTGTTTCCCTCCATTCTTTTTTTAAATTTAAATTTTCTTTTATTGTAAGGGTGTTGTACAGAGGGGTTCCAGTTACATAAGTAAGTAATGAGTACATTTCTTGTTAAACATTGTTACCCCCCCACTCTCATTTTCTCCCACTTTCCCTCCCCAACCAACTCCCTTTTCCCCTAACTTGTAAAGTTCATTTCCAACATAATGTCTTGTGAGTATTGTTATTGCATTGGTTCACCCTTTGTGCTTTGTCTCATCGTTTTGTTATTCTCCTTCCCTTCGCCAAATCAGATAAATGTATATACAAGACACAGTGACAACAGGGGAGAAACAAGAGGGGGGAAAATAAAAGAAAAAGAAATACCTTTACACGGTATATTACAAAACAAAATCCCAAAAGGAAAACAGAAAAAAAAACCCTGTTGTTTCCATATCTTGGATGTCATTTCAATTAGCATAATTTTATATAGTCATATGCACATAGTTATTGAGCTATTCTGATCCTCTGCTAAGACTATCCTAAACATATACTGATTATTATGAATGAGGAAAACCATAGAGTCTATGTTTCTTGAGATCCCTCCTAACCCCTGTTAGAATGGCCATCAAGAAAACAAGTAACAGATGCTGGACTGTTGATGCTGTACTGTTGATGAGAACATAAACTGTTTCACCTGAAAAGCAGTATAGAGGTTCTTCAAAAGACTAAACAGAGAGCTCCCCTGTGATCCAGCAATCCCACTTCAGTGCATTTACCCAATCACAAACTAGACCACACTAAAGCTACCAGCACAATTATGTTCATTACAGCATTATTTACGTTGCTAAGATACGGAATCAACCATTCATCAATAGATGAATGGATCAAGAAAAGGTGGTATATATACACAATGGAATTCCATCAGAAAGAATGGCATTGCACCATTCATAAAGAAATGGGAAGACTTGAAAAAAATCATATTAAGTGATATAAGCCAGACCGAAAGAAACGTAGGCTCCATGGTTTCCTCCATTCTTTAGAGTCAGCCTCACTAGGAGCAACTACAGAGCATTGTTAAGCCCTTTTTTCCCCAAATGTCAGGATGCTAAGATTAAACACCCTTTCAGATTCTTTTAACATGAAAGAAAATTAGCTCTCTCTTGCTAGTCTACTAGTAAGTTGGCTCATAATTTCGTCTTTTTGTTTTGGTATTTAGGCTTTTTAATCTTTTCACTCATAGCTGGTAATTTACCATTTGAGCCAAACTTCACGTGCATAGCATTTTGATGGCTAATTGGAGATAATAGTCTCACACTTGTCTTCAAACCAAGATCCTCAGATCTCAGCCCCTGTGTAGCTAGGACTATCGGTATGAGCTACTAGTGTCTGGCTTATTATATTTATAAGCCAAAATAGAATTGATAGCTTTGTCTAAGTAAGACTTTGTATTATGACTTCTCTTCTATAATCTTAACAGTGATTCATGGATTCTCCAATATCAGGTTAAAAAAATCTTTAAAAGAAGTTTAAGAAATCTAAAAGTTAGAAAAGAAGGCAAAAAAAAAATCAAGAGTGGTTTGAAAATGTTGGTACATATGACAAGAAATCAGAGGGAACCATTAATGAAGATAAGGAAATCAAGAACATAAAATGACTTTATTTAAAAAAAAGAAGAAATTTATTTTTGACTTATTAACTTAATTTGACAAATGAAGAAAAATTTTGACCTAAATATCAAAAAAGAAAACTAGTACTCTAGAACAAAGATAATTCAAAACCAGAAGCCAAAGAGAATGACTACAAAGAAATGAAAGATACCATGCTTTTTGCAAATCACAAGATTACAATGAAATAAGCAAAGAAAAAAATGACTCACAACCTGCCTTTCAAAGAGGCCTTGTGTTGTCTTTATGGATGGATTATATATTTTTTTGGTCGGTTGTGGGGCTTGAACTCTGGGCTTGGGTGCTGTCCCTGTGCTCTTCAGCAATCTACCACTTGAGTCACAGAAGACCCATTGTAACAATGAGATGTATAAGTCGTTATGTTGAAAAACAAACTTTACAACTTTGGCCAGGCTGCGGGGGGGGGGGGGGGCAATGGAAAGGGGAAACAAAAGAGGAAGCACCGATGTACGCATTACCTTGCCCATGTAATTGTAACTCCTCTGTATGGTATTTTCACAATAATAAATTTTTTAAAAAAGAAAGCATTTCATTCATCACCAGTGAGGATTACTGAGGATATCAACTAATCATTTCAAAAATTCATAAAGAAAATAAGATAATTTTGCATACTGTCTCTTTTCTCTATGAATTATATTAGAGGATAAGAAAATAGATGATCAAGAAATTTCCTTAGAGTAATTCCAAGTAAATAGAAATAAAATAATGATTTTTCCAACTTTTCATAAAATAATGTATCTAGACAAAAACTGTCAAAGTCATCCAGTTTGATGGAAACTTAGCAGTGATCTCATGGAGAGCAACAACCTAATGACCAATAAGAAGAGACAAAATATTATGTGCTTAAATAGGTGATTTGCTAGAAAATACATGGCATTATCTATGTATAATAAATTCTTGTCTAAAAATAATCCAACCTAGACCTGGCATATATGAAACAAGATTATAAAAATATTGGCAGCTTTTAAGTTAGGCAATGGAAACCTGGGTAGATATTGCATTATTCTTTCTACTTTGTATACATATGAAAATCTCCATGGAAACAGTTTTTAACAAAGGAAATTACAGAAATACATGGAATAGAAACTTAAAGCTGGGAACAAATATAGAAGCTATCTAAACAAAAATAAAGCAAAGAGAATTGAGGGGTTCCTTAAAGAGGTTAAGAAAAGAAGGAAGGTTTTTGTTTTTATTTTTTAAAGAAGAAGAAGAAGAAATCCCAGGGGAAAATCCATATTAAGGTGTGTCAGGAGAAAAACAACCAAGGAAGGGAGCCCAGAAATATCTAAAAGCACGACTGATACAACCAGGAACAAAAGGTATATACCACTCTTGGGGGGAAAGGAATAAATTCTGATTCAAAAAAGACATAAAGAATTGTGGTCAGTATTAAAGTTGGTCAATATTAATGATGGGAAAAGATGATATTCAAGTTTGAAAAACACAACCCTTTCAATCAACAGGAATCAGAAACATTGTTTGAGATTGGATGGCTTCGGGGGGAAAATTGTTCTAATTCATCAAAAAATTTTTCTATTTGTCTGTCTGGGAGCCAAGAAATGGGTAGTTTCATGGACACTGATGTGCGGGTATAAATATTCAGAAGATGAAAGTAAATTTCATTTGACATGGCAATAAAAGATATATTACGGCATAGAAATCCATGTAATGAAAGATTTTTTTAATCTCTGGTAAGCAGATCTGGAAGCTACAAGAGGAAAGGTTGATGGTTTTAAAATAGCTTGATGGGGATATGATTTCTGCATGAAGGGAATATCGTTTCTCATTATTCTATACTATGAGAAGTACAATGAATATCCACTGTGCTCCTTAACAGAGCCATGTAACCTAATGCATGCAATGGTTTTCATTAGATTCCAGAGGATGTTGGCTTTTTACAGTACCGTACCCAGGAGTAAGTTGGGTATAGTACTATAAAAATGTGGT
Organism: Dipodomys ordii; assembly: GCF_000151885.1. Classification (NCBI taxonomy): domain Eukaryota; kingdom Metazoa; phylum Chordata; class Mammalia; order Rodentia; family Heteromyidae; genus Dipodomys; species Dipodomys ordii. The sequence continues at coordinate 8,126,651 of NW_012267314.1, forward strand.
TATAATAAATCATTTTTAAAATATTTTCCTCCTTGCCCCATTCAGTTTCCCCAGAAACAAGCAGCCTGTCCTCAACACATTCCACTTAGATAATATCCTTTATCCAACCTCCCTGAAATAAAATCCAGGCTGCTTACTGCTGAAACCGACAAGAAAAATTAATCCAAACGTATTGTCACATCTACAACATCTGGGGAGGCACGGTACCCATGGCCACAGGGAAATTTTGGCAGGATTTTTTCCTAATACACCATTAGCATCTGCAAATGAAGAGAGCATATGTATTTATAATTAGAGAAAATCTCATGAGATGACATCATCTACACATGAACTGAAGTGTACACTTCCATAAAATGAAACCAAATATTGTATTTCTGGCAGCAATCTAGCTCACAAAGATTCATAAATCCAGTCGCCTAGAAAATGTGAAAAAAAATTTAAAAAATTGGCATTAGTTTTCAGCTTTACCCCCTTCCCTTGAAGCACTATACAGTACAGGAGTTTTTGATAAGCTTTGAAGTACCTTAATAAACTCTTGAATGGGCTTGAATTACTGGAGTGTGATTTTATATATTTCAAGATATGTTTTATGGATTAAGATTGAGGGTGTTTGACGGGATAAACTGAGATAAAAGTGGAGAAAACAATTCTAAAGATAAAATAGATGACTGGAGTAAATTTGTAATCCAAGTACATTTATGCATGTTATAACAAATGAAGGTATATTTTACTAAGTATAAGTTTTAGGAAGACTTATTTCAACAGCATGGTTGCTAAAGCCTGTAATTCTGGTTATTTAAGAAACTAAGATTGGGGATGGTAGTTTGAAGCTAGCCTGGATATAGAAGTTTACACGTGAGTTCACCACCCTTGATGACTGAGCACAGAGATGTGTACCATTCCCAGAAACACAGGGAAGCACAAGAAAGAGGATCAAAGCCCCTGCTGACATGGGCATACAACGAATTGTCTCATGATTATGAGGACCAAACTGTCCCAAGATCTACATACTAGAGGCTGATGAAAGCTAATGATTCAATTCTAGTATGATGGCTGGCCTGAGAACCAAGGAAGCTTATGGTATAAGTTCTAGTATGAATTTAAAGGCAGGAAATCAATGTTTCATTTCAAATACAGTCAGGCAGAGTGTGTATTGTCTTTTGTTCTATTCAGGCTTCCAGTGCAAAGACTGATTCCAATAGACATGAAAAGGAGAATCTGTTTTATTAAGTTTGCTACATTAAATATTCATCACATAAAGAAACATACATACACACAAGCACAAACACAAATGTTTAGCCAATTATGTGAGCATCTATGCTTCAGTCATGGACACATAGAATTAATCAGGTACTTCAACTCAATATTATTTCTTAATCTTTAAGAAATACTACTTATTACTCAGTGCTTAGAGTGCTGGGCCTTCTTCTCTTCTTCATTCTGTCCCCTATGCTCTGCGAATGAGAGCTACACATGTACATATACATGAACATATATGTGTATCTATGTGTACACATACATAGGTACACATACTTGTAGGTATATATATTTTATAATATATCTGTGTATGGATCAGAATTAGCAGTTTTATAAAATAATAGCTTGAGGATCTATGGTTCTTTCCCATACTTTGTATTCTATTTTACTATACTTTTATTCATTTTGAAATGTTGGTCTTAACCCTTTAAACTGATGTAATATCACTAATAGATTATGACTCATACTGCTCTGCTTATGACTTTAAACAATATCTATATGCTGAGGATCCTCAAATCTCTCTCTCTCTCTCTCTCTTCTTAGTTCTGGATTTGTAAATCCAACTGCCTACTTGCAACACTATAAGAAGATACAATATGACCTCATAAAAACTAAAATCTCTAGATTGCTCACAAATCTCTATTTTTTTCAATTAATGAATGATACTGCTACTTTGTACCCAGTTTGTCAAATTTGCAAACACTGGGCTGTTCTTGTTTTTCCTTAGCTTTAGTACCCTCCCTTCATCACACAAAGAAACAGTCTGGTTTTATCAGTTCTATGAGAATAGATAATAGGGTTTGAGATTACAATCGATATCATTATAAAAACTGAGGTCTAAAGGCAAACTATAACTTTTTACCTGGAGTTCACCAAAGCCATTCATACTTCCCTGTTTAGAGATAGCTGTGTACAGCCAGATTTGTACAGGTAGGCCCTACCAACTTTCTCATGGAAGAGTGAGTATGTTAGTATGTTAGTATGAGTCCAGTTCTTCTACCATTATCTCAACATGAATGAGGAAATGCAACCAAAATCTGTATTTCAAACCCATGCATTTAACATATTCCCTCTTTCTCAGTTCCAATGCAAGCATATGGATGATGACAAGAAAGAGCGTTGTAATGGGCTTAGAGATTCTCACTGGTCATTAGCTAATTGACTAAGAGGCAAGACACTAAAAGATCAATCATCAAATGATCAGTTTTTCACATTCACTTATCCAGTGACTACTTTATAATGTCTACAGTATTCTTCTGGAGCCTCATAGTCGCTATTTGCAATTCCTCTTTCTCTGCTCTTAGTCTTCCCCTCTCTTGGGACTGGCGACCTCCATCTTTGCACTGGCAGGAAGCTCCCTCACTTTGCCCACCTTCCAGTCCCTGTGGCAGCAGGGAGTCGGGACAGATGCAAACTGAATGTTTGCAACTCACCTACAAGGCAGATAGAGATCAGAAGTTCATTGTGGAGTGGACGGGCGGGGGGGGGGGCATTTTCTAGCATATTGGAGAATTCCAAAGGTGCATACATATTCTAAAATCCATTGAGCTCTACCCTAAATGTTATATACTTTTCTATGCCCATGTTGCACCTCAATAGAAAGTAATAATACCAAGCGTCATGAAAAATGTTATAAATATCTCATGCTATACTAAATTTGATAAACGTCTCAAATTTAAAATAATTATATTTTGTTAATTTGGTAAATGTAGTAATGACTACGTTTTTGTAGTCACGTCAAATGTAATAATGACTCACACAGCCAAGCCTAAACAAAAAAAGTCAATGTTTTTATAAAACAGAATGTGATTTCAAAGGATTTGCAAAAAAAATAAAAAGAATGGGTTGACATTGAAAAGCTCAAAGTGAAATGCTAAGTGTTGGAATATTTCCCTGAGACTAATATATTTAATATATTCAAAATATTTTTATGGAGCTATTTAAAAGAAGGATATATTCTTGTGGTTAGATTGCTCTTAATTTTGAACTAAGCATACCTTAAATTTGAATAAACCATATATTCTTGCAATATGTACTGCAATTGAAAATGTTCAAGAAGAACATCTGTATTAGCATATTCAGAAGGATATATTCCTATCCACCGCATACATTTAAGAAAAGGTTTCTATTTTTTGAAGTCTTGCATAAATAAGTTATTTGCATATTTAAAGAATTGTCGTTTCAAGCGATTCTTAGTAAAGAATTGATCTGCTCTTAGATGAGAGTGGGACTAGCTTTTTAAATCCAGAAAGTGCTGGAGTTGGCCACACATGAAAGCTACATTGGAGTAAGCAAGTAGCCAAAAGTAATGGCAAAGTCAGTGCCCCTCTTGGTAGGAACTGGAGAGACTCCGGAGGAGCACTGCGGGCTTGGCCTCCTCTGGCAAAGTCAGTGCCCCTCTTGGTAGGAACTGGAGAGACTCCGGAGGAGCACTGCGGGCTTGGCCTCCTCTGGCAAAGTCAGTGCCCCTCTTGGTAGGAACTGGAGAGACTCCGGAGGAACACTGCGGGCTTTGCCTCCTCTGGTGCTGCCGGCCAGGCTTCCGTCTGTGTTCTTCCCTTCACAGGAGCAAATAAGCCGCTGCTTCCAGTTCTAGAGTCCTCTTTTGCCCTCCTCATGCCTTTGCTGCTCAGTTTTCACTTGCCTTGGAAGTCTTTTAACATAGTATAATTCCGGATGCTTCATCTGGAATTTGTGTTTCTGTTTCATGTTCTCCTTGTGATGTTGGTATGGTTTTCAAGAAAAGAGAAGAGGGAAAATGCTAAGCTCACAAACCAAACAAGGATGACTGGCTGGTATATATATATTTTTTTGGTGGAGGGAGGGTCTGGTTGTGGGGCCTGAACTCTGGGCCTGGGCGCTGTCCCTCAGCTCTTCAGCTCAAGGCTAGCACTCTACCACTTGAGCTACAGTGCCACTTCTGGCTTTTTTTTCTTTTTGCTTATGTGGTGCTGAGGAATCAAACCCAGTGCCTCATGCATGCATGCAAGGCAAGTGCTCTACCACTGAGCCACCTTCCCAGCCCCTGGCTGGTATATTTTTAAAGCAAGTGAAGTGTTAGGGAGTCGGTTTTGATCAGAACCAAACAAAAGATTACTTTTGATTAAACTATTTTCTGGGTGAAAACAATCTCATTTTTAAATAATTCAGCAAGCCAAAAACCTTTTGGAGATAGAATAGAGGAAAATCTACAAGAGGAAAAAAAGCTGAATTGGGCAGCTAGGTCTCAGAGTCTTCTGAATCTCCTTCGTTACTTCAACCATGCCCATCAGGTCAAGAAGCTCTCCAAACCTCACTCCATCAGACCAAACAGGACAGAAAACAGCTGGTTGATGGGTTTCAGCTCTCTGAAGATGTGCTGTGATCCATGACCCTGGAAACATTTCAAAGACCTTTCAGAAGTACAGAGCAGGGATAGGCTGATAAAACTGACTTGGCATCCTTACAGAGGGCTTGCTGTGTCTCACTAGCAGGTGAGGAATCTGAAGGCTGGGCCGCACTGGAATGAAATCTCAGTCCCAGGTTTCCAGAAACTCTACATCACAGACCCTCAGCCACAAATTTCATCTCCTTACTTCAAAGTTTTAACTGTTTGCGTGAGGCCCGGTAACCTATCACACAACCCATCCACCCCACTGGTTTAAAAGCTCCCAAATCAAAATTCCATCTCTTCATTTCCTGCAACACAAATGAGACAAATCTTTTCCCCATGTCAATCTCATTTTAAAAATTAAGGCACTCTTGATTAAAAATACAGAGAAAGAGAAAAAATATTATAAAAACCCATAAAAAAGAACATGCACATTTTCTACCCTGCAGTCATGAATTTGCTAACATTATATATTCATGAGTAATAAACTGCCCTCCCTCCTCACACATAGGTCAACTCTCATTTTTTTTATTGTGAGAATACCGTACTGAGGAGTTACAATTACATGGGCAAGATAACAAGTACATTTCTTATCAAGCATTGTTGCCTCCTCTTTGTTACCCCTTCCCATCCCTTCCCAGCCTCCCCCAACCCTTTCCTCCTCCCACCCCCCACCAAAGTTGCAAAGTTCGTTTTTCAACATAACAACTTGTAATAGGTCCACCTGTATCCCTAGTTAAACGTTGTTTTTTCCTTTCCCTCCACAAATTATACCAACATCAAATACAGTGAAAGCAGGGGTTATACCGAGGGGGAGGGACATACAAAGCAACATAGAAATCATCTTATAAATATGTTAGAAACAATTGCATGAAAGGAAAAAAAAACAAAAACGCATTTGAATACTTATCTTGGGGTTCATTCCCCTAGCATCAACTTATCTGATCTTTTCTGCTTGACTCAGACATATACTAGTTATTGCAAATAAGGGAAACCATGGGACCTATGTTTCTTTGGTCCTGTCTTACTTCACTTAATATAATTTTTTCCAAGTCTTTCCATTTCCTAACAAATGGGGCATTACAGGATGGAATAGGAGAAACCCTAGGTCAACTCTCATTTTATATAAACTTTGTGGCCAGCCTCCTTCAATTTCACGTTTCTTTGTTCCAAATCCTACTCTTTCATCTGATCTGCTTTTTGACCTCTTGTTTGTCTCCTTCCTCCGGCCTGTGTCACATTATGGACCCCACCCACTGATTGTACTTCCCTTATCAAAAGTGATTGCAATGTATCCTTCCTACAATGGCCGTCTCAGAACTGCGGAAGCCCCTGGAACTATTCCATGGCATTAACATGGCTTCCAATTTGACCTGAATAGCTTTTCATTTTTATTTAACTGGCAGTATGGGATTTGAACTCAGGGCCTCACAGGTAGGTATTTTTCACATGAAGTCACTATGTTAGCCCTATTTTTTGCTGGTTAGCTTTGAGATAAGATCTCATTTCCAGCCTGGACACAATCTGCCTAAAAGTCAAATGGCACAAAATCTACCTCTCCATTGAGTAGGAATTATCTCCAGCTCTCCTGCTTGGGATGACCTCAAACCATGATGCTCATAACAGTTTCCTAAGTAACTAGGACCAACAGACATGAGCCATTGGGTGCCATCTCTGTAAACCATGAGATTAAGTGGAACACAATTCACCTCTCTGAAAAAAAAAATCTCAATTCTAAAATGTTATTGCCTGTCTGCTTCTCTTTCTACTACCTCATTCACATCTTTCCCTTTGAACCCTTCCAGATTTCCTGCCTTCCCAGAAAAAGCAGTGGTTAACAGGTGAACCATTCTACTGTCTTCCTTGGAAAGAAACAGTCAATGCATAGAAGAATCTTTGTTTCTTTCCCTAGCCTTCTGCGGATCTCTCCTCTCTCCCACTGCAGAGACAAGGAACAATTCCTTCCCTGGTGCACAGTTACAATAGCAAAATGTCATATACACATTGGAGAAATCCCCCAAGTCCTGTATTTGTTATGAATTTCCATTTATTCCTGTGGTTTGTGAAAATAGAAAGGTGGTCCTTGACTTACCATGGAGCTATAGTTAAAAATATCTCGAGTTCAAAGGCAACCTGATCATCTAGCCTACCAAACACCAGAGCTTAGCAACACTGTGCAGTGTAGATTATTGGTTGCTTCCATGTGGCTAACTAGAAGCTGTAGGTTAATTGCAACACAACACTGCAAGCATACTGCCAGTCAGAGAAAAGATCGAAATTCAAAATATGAACTGCAGTGTCCACTGAATGATACTGCTTTCACACCACCATGAACTCAAAAATACTTAAGCTGAACTCATAAGTGGGAACATTCAGTATGTCAACTAGAATAAATACATAATTCCCAGTGTCTATAGGTAAAGTACCAATGGCTCACATCTATAATCCCAGCTATTTGAAAGGTAGAGGTCAAAAGGATCACTGTTGTAGGTCATCCTGTGGGGAAAAAAGTTCATAAGACCTCCTTATCTCAAACAATACCTAGATGTGGCAGTGTACCCCTATCATCTAGCTACCTGTGAAGCATAATTAGGAAGATTGCAGTTTGGGCCAGCTGGGCATAAATGTGAGACCCTGTCTCAAAAACAATGAAAACAAAATAGCACTGGAGGGTGTAGTGTAAAGGTGGAGCACATGCCTAGTAAACTTAGGCCCTGGGTTCAACCTCCAGTAACACCAAAAAAGAAAAAGTGTATGTAAACACTTTTTTTTCCCCTAGCACTGATTATTTCTAGTAGATATCAAGAAATTTTAAGTACTACAAAGTCAAATATGAATAAGAAAAATTACTAGTATTCGAATAAAGGAAAGTTAAGAAATTAATTTAAATTTTAATTATTGTAGTACACAGGTAATTAAAATAAATATGATAAGCATTATGGGATTTGGGAAGACAGAAAAGCTAATTTGGGTATATTAGAGTAAGAATAGCAAGGATTATTTGATCTTAGAACTATGCCTTGGAGGTAGGCTAGAAATTGCATAAAATTTTATACAAGTAATTATTTTTGTGAACAAGTTCTGCTTGACTTTGGCTCTTCAAAAATCATAAATTTATACATACACACACATATATAATAGCAAAAAGCTTAAAATTGCATTACCCGGAGAATGTACTGAAAAGGAGAGTTTAAGGACAGCAGTAAATCCACGTAAATAGCCACAGCATCAGGACATACATTTGTTTGGTTAAAGAGATCTATCTACTTCCCTTCATGGCAAGATAAGAAATAGTGACCAGAGGGATCTATTACATCAGATGCTGGCCAAGGAATTAGCTGACATCCTATGCTCAGCTCTGCAACAAATGCACTTCTTGACCTTGAATAAATCTCCTAATTTCCTCTTGTTTACAGAATTACTATCTAATCCATTGGCATTTGGTTTATTTTCTACTTTATGGGTAGCCACCATTACAATTTTATCCTCCACATGTTCCTACTTTTCTGACTAAAGGGAAAAATACACATTCAAATGGTTTTGCCCATATTCACATATCAAGTTCAGAAGGTTCTAAGCCAGAATCTGTAAAGGCGGATGCACTGATCAGTTACTGGTTCCATCAGAATTGATTTTAAATTTCTATGATGAAATTGTTGAAAAACTAATTCTATTTGAAGTTATGGATTTTGATACATAAGTGCTTTCATGACAAGTGTCTTCAAAGTCAACACAACTTGGAAAGAAAGCAGAGGAAGAATAAGTTAGAATTAAATGGCACCTCGTTGTTGTTGTTGTTATTGTTGTGTCGGTCCTGGAGCTTGAACTATGAGCCTGGGCACTGTCCCTGAGCTCTTTCTCTCAAGAGAACGCTCTACCACTTGAGCCACAGCACCATTTCTGGTTTTCTGGTGGTTAATTGAAGATGAGTCTCCTGCCGGGGCTGTCTTTGAACCATGATCATCAGATCTCAGCCTCCTGAGTAACTAGGATTACAGGCGTGAGCCACCAGTGCCCAGCCAATGGCACCTCTTTTTAAGAAACCTTTCTTAAAAGACATCTCTATATCAACAAAGAGAGATATACATGAAAAACAAATGTAGTACACCAGGCCAACTCTAGTTTACCTAAGAACCACATGGAGCTAAAGAAAACTATGACACCTGCCCAGTGACAACCCTATCTGATTACAAAAGAGTTAAAAATGACTCATTAGTGTCATATATATGTGTGTGTGTGTGTGTGTGTGAGAGAGAGAGAGAGAGAGAGAGAGAGTTTTCCTATAGTAAGTAAAAAATGTCCTGTAGATATCAAGATCCTCAGGGAACAAAGAGAAATTCCACCAGGCTTAGTACAAATAATGCTCTAGCAACTAATCTCTTGGTATATCCCTTACCACTTGAACACTATCCTGATCAACTCATCCTCCTAGGATTAGCTACAATCCAAGTAATACATTAATATTCTGAGTAGTGAATCCTGACACCAGGGGCTGATAACATGAAGTCTCTGGAGGCTGAAGCAGGAGGTTCATGAGTTTGATCTTTTTACCTGGGCCACACAGAGAGTTCAAGATTCAAGAGTAGCCTGAATTATGGACAGACAAAGAGAGAGATTCTGTCTCAAACAAAATTGGTGGCAGTGCTCAGCTGCCAATTCAAGACTAAGTTACTTTGGAACACACATTTTTGTTTTCTTCAGAAAAAAAAAAAACCAACCAGAATCACCCATAGCTATGTAATTAAGAATTTAATAGTCACTTAGTCGTACTGGAGAAGAGAGTGGAGTAACTCGAACGCACACGCCCCAGACCGTAACAGTAAGTATTGTGTGTGTCATGGAAGGCCTCTCAGACAGACGAGGGTGTCTCTAAAAACAGAGCGGATGGAGAGGGGGCCCTTTCTCTCCCCCTGGAAACCTCCTGATATAAAGCAGCCCCAAGAGCATATGTCTTCCACCCATGTAACCACAGTGTGGGACATAAGATTCTTAACTACAGCCTGTCTTGATGAGAGAGAAAATAGAATCTTCAGCAACAGTGTAAGTGAAGAGACTCAGCCCTGGGAAATGGAAAGACAGCTGGCAGAGGAGATAAGTGGCCGTTATGACTGGCATTTGTTCCCTTGCAGACAGTTTCAAGGGTTAGGCCTATGGATTTTGTTCCTGTGATTTTGTATTCTTCTTCCTAGGTTGTAGTTTTACCTGACAAGGTAGGAAGATGAATGCAAACATAAAACCAGAACCTTTTTTCTTGAGTATTTGTTATATGTTGCAAGAGTCATTGTATTTTAAAGAATAGGATATGTAATACATAGAGTTATTGCCTCCTTCCTTTTTTAAAATAAACAAGGCAATCATGATTATGTGGATAAAAGATTCTATGTGCTGCCAGGATGTTGAGGTAGTTATAGAATATCAATTAAAAATAAATGCTAAAGAGTAAGCATCCTGGATAACAGAACCAGAAGAGAACCCTGCAAAAAAAAAAAGACAACCCACAATGATTTAATAAATACTTTCATTCCTCATTTTAGAGGGGAGGAAGTGAGCTCAGAGGGGTTCATATCTTGTGCTACCTCTCTGAAAACAGACTGTGTTGTCTTGATACCGAACCTCAGCCTTTTAATCATTATGTTCAAAATCTATTCACTTGTGTTAGGGCAAAATAACATATTCACAGTGCTGTCGTTGAGGAAAGGCTGGGGTAGTCTTTTGAAAAAATAATCTCAGCGTCATCTCCTCAGGATGCTCCATCACACTGCTTGCTTGGTCCAGGGGGTAAGGCCAAAAACAAGGACCAGAATCAATTAGGAAGTCCCTGATACAATTCCCATCTCTCTGCAACCTTTTATTTATAGTTAAAGTTGTTAAGATGATCATTAATGAAAAACAATCGTTTATATCTTTCTTACTGTTTCCAATTCACAAAATGTTTTCCCAGACATGGTCTCCTCTGTGATTTGATTTGGTATCTATTCTAAGGAATCTATCAGTTCTGTTTTGATCTGCATCATTCCAAATATTGGGCCGAGCAGTGATGGTTTGTGGGAGTGTGAAAATTCAGCCATGCCGGGATGCTTTTGTATGCTTAACATAAATATCCATGCCATTGATCGATTTTTTTCCCCATTCCATCAGGCTGTATTGCTATAAGCCACAATCTAACCCTTGGAAAAAGAAAAGGAGACTTAAAAAATATGCCCAGTATTTCTTGTTTGGCAGGTTTCCCAGATATTTTATGTATAGTTTATTTACTAACATCAGAAAGTTCAAGTAGATCGTTGTGCAGTGCTATCCTTTCAACCACTGCTTTTTTTCTCCTTCTGTTTCTATCTGACTTTGAAAACTTCAGTGCTCCATTTCCTCAGATTCATGTCACTAAACTTACGAACACATACATACATATACAGACCCCTAACATGCAAAGACATTTCTAAAAACGTTTCTTCAGTGTCATTCTGTATGATCCATCCACAAGTACTCATACAGAAATTATGAGCTGTACCTTATTCAAGAGAAAGTCTCTAATTGACGTCTCATTAATCAAAATGCAGCAACTCATCACTGAAATTAAGCATATATTGATGGGTTTTGGTTATCAGAATTTTGCAATTAAGTGTCTGAAAAATAAAGACGACACAATCTGTCCCCTAGCCTTCAGCAAGATGACTCTTAATCACTCTATCCACATTGATTTAAACATCAAAGATTGTGTTGCCTGAGTCTTACAAGGTTATTCATAATAACCAAAGCTCTTTTTGTAAATTGTTAGGAACTAAGCACATTGAGAATGAAGTGTTAGAAAAATACTTATTTCACAAACTGCCATGCTTCTTTTGTTACTGTCTTTAGTGTTATGGTAGACAGGGAGTGATGACAGCCATTGCTGATTGTTTGTTTTGGTTGTTTGTTGTTGTTTTGCTCTTGATTTCGAGGGGAATCGGAGCTATGTTGTCTTTATTAGCACTCAGCAGCATCAGTGACACCGGCATTAAACTAGATTCTTTGATTATGTATCCTCTACTCAAGGCCCTTTTTTATAGAACTTTTTATTGTTATTATAGAGTTGATCTACGGAGGCGTTACAGTTACATGAATCAGGCAATGAGTACAATTCTTTTTGAACCATGTCTCCCCTTCCGCCACTCTCTCTCCTTTTTCCCTCCTGTCCCCACCCACAGCATATCCAGTTCATCTAGGTTCTTTATGTGTTCCTCTTCTCTTCTTTTTTGTTCAGATCCTATTTTGTGTTGTAAGAAAATGCAGTTCAAATTTTTAAAAAATATTCCTGTATTTCCTGAGTGAATCTATGTCCCCGTTGTTTCCTGATAGATAGAACATCCTGAATTTCCACAACTGTTCCAAACTCCTTTATGAGTCACCATTGTATTCTTCCATGGAGTGTCTGTTCACCTGTGCATGGCACTCACTGCTGGGGCAGGGCTGCCTCAACCGGGCTGCTAGAGATGATGGTGGATTATGGGAACAGATCTACAGGTGCCCTCGCCAAGTTCTTCTTGGAGAAGAGCATCTCCCTCAACCCACGCATGGCCTCTGATATGCTTGTAGCAAGAGGCTGGTTCAAAAACTGATCAGCTCAGAAAATTGGCCCAACCAGTCACTGTACAAACACTGTATAAATACAGCAGTGGCTGTACCTTCACTTAGGGTACGCAGACTGGGTGCCCACAGCACGGAGCTCTTCAAAGCGCTGTGTTTCCTTTGCCTGCAGATGAATTCAGACATTCTCTGCCACCCAGAGCTGGTGTCTTTTCTTCCTGGTGTAGTGCCTTTGGAAGTTATAACTTCCCAAACCTGTTGCTTTGATTGTCGATTGAAGTCTTGCTATCTCCCTACCTTTCTGTATTAGGCATTAAATCACCATTGCCATTATTACCTGAGGGTTTTAGTACAAACTCAGTCCACTCTAAGCCGAAGGCTTCCTCTCAAGGGTGTCCACCTACCAAAGCACTGGTACAGTATTATTAAGAGGGCCACTGGCACAGGGAGATTTTGAAAATCAGTCCCATAAAAAACATAGGAGAGAGGACAGGTTTGGCCTGCAAGATACCATTTCTAGAAGTCCATTTGATAATTCAGATCATCTGAAGTAATGGATATCTAAAGCAATAAGTCTACTCATCTATTCTAGTAAATGATAGATGGGTATTCTCCAGGTAGTCATGTCCAGATCTTGGAAACCAGAAGAAGTCAATTTGTATTCTTTGTTTTCTCTCTGGTACTGTGTTATTGCGATTCCCCATACCCCAACAGTAGCATCAAGATACATTAAAAAGATGAAGGCATTTTGTTTCCTGAATAAGAGAATTGAAACCAAGGCTTATTCATTCAAGGCAAGAGTGCTATCACTGAGCTATACTCCCAGCCCAGATGATGACTTTTGAATGAAAGATCATCTTTTGAATAGAAATCTGAAAATAAAAACCCTGTACAACAGAAAGCCAAAATTTTGTCTTATGCAAGGATCTTACAAATAACCCCCAGAGCAAATAATTGCTCTATAGAGATGCTTTGTAGCATGTCAAATAATTTGCAAATACATTAAAGTCAGAAACTATTTTATTTATAAAGATTACAAAGCAAACAGCATTACTGCGTCAATGACTCTGAAAAATTCACAAGACTGAACTGACATAGTATCACTGCCAAGGGAAGAAAGTTCTTAATTTTAAATAGAGGTCACTGTGTGCCTACATTTACTAATTATTTTATGAGCTAATTAGAATAACTGGCGATTAGAAAGAGATTGTAAAAATCAATGTAAGAGATTATAAGATAGAAAAAGGAAGGAAAATGTATTTAAATTTGCATGACTCTATAAAAGACACATTTGCTGTTATGAGTATAACATCAAATACATTTTGCTTAGTGCAAAAGCTCTGCTTTTTTTTTAAAAAAAGCTGCCACTTTGCTTTAATTCTTACATTTTTCACATAGTAGTGTTAAAGGAAACCTTGCTCTAATTGTTTATAGCCTTTCTATTTCCAGCTCATGAAGTCTGTGGCATAGCATTCACAGTTGTATAATTCTCAGATTTTCCCAGAAATGAGCAAGCAAAATCAAGCCAGCAGAAACAAGCAACTGAGGTTCTATTTTACATCTCATCTTTGATGAAGTCCAACATGTCTTTGTTCTAATTTCTTTTCCAGAGTATCCTTATCTATTTCTTATAGAGAAGCCTGGCGTTAGCAGTTATTTTGTATCTAATGCCAAATTTGGTAGTGAGGATATAGGTACTGGGATCACAAAGACCTGAGTTCATAACCCACCTCTGCCACTAAAATGGTGAGTCTAGGCAAATTCTTTAACACTTAGAGGTCTGGTGCTCTGATTTCATGGTAGATTACCCACAACTCCTTGGTAAGAAATTGACTTTCAGAAACCTGTTGACTGTTCAATGTGTCTGCTTCTAGCACTTCACATAGAGATGGTCCCTCCCACCAAAAAATGGTCGCTTGTGATATTTAAAACAAAATAGAAGCAGACTTTTCCAGTAAATTTACCTAATTCCTTCACTCTAATTCCCTAAATTTATGTAGTACATAAACAACTATTTTCAAGCAATCTCCCTCTTGGTATGATCTTACTTCTTGAAACAAACTAATGATAACTTATAAACCTTGGCAGGGAGGAAATAAAAGATAATGCTCCAGCAATGATAAGATACGTGCGTTCTCAACATCCTTTCTCAAATTATTTGTCTCTGTGTCCTTCCCCTCCTCTTTTCATTTGGCTATCCTCATTTAGAGAAAGGATGTGGTCCCCCATTACTAAATTACTTACCTTCCATATGAGTGCAAAAACATGTTTTTCTTAGGCCTGAACTACATTTTTAAATTCATACTGTGATTCTCAGTGATTTTTGGTTGTATTAGATCTCCCAGCAGTGTACTAATAAATGTAAATGTCCAGGAAAGCATGACATAGACAAGAAACTTGGATCAAATTGAACCAAGAACCTTCCTCATGTTTCCTACCCCAACTTGCTACACAAAGTGTGGTTACAAGGACACATTTCTGGCTTATACCGCCTCCAAACATGGACAGGAGATCTACAGATTCTGGGTCAAAGTCTTATACTAATGGAGCACAGAATCCAGTTTTGTTTTGTTTTTATTTAAAAAAAAAAGCATTCAAGTCAGGCCTCCAGGGCTCACACCTGTAACCCTAGCTGAGATCTGAAGATTGCCATTCAAAACCAGCCTAGGCTGGAAATTCCTCGAAACTTATCTAATCACCAAAAAGCCAGAGACGGAGCTGTGACTCAAGGGTAGAACACTAACTTTGAGAAGAAAAAAGAAATAAACAAAAGCTCAGGAACAGAGCCTGGACTCAGTTCAAGCCTAAAAACAAAACAAAACCACAACCTAGAAAAACTTTCTAGTACAAATTTATTAAATAGTTTAGTACCATTTAAACTAAAATTTCTTCACTTATTTTTACTGACAAAAAAGATAAATAAATAGAAAAATCACTTCTGTCCCAGATGGAAAGAAAAATCATCTGTTGTTTTATTCAGTTCAAAACCCTAAGAACAGATTCCCTCTATTCCATCACTGCCCAGTAGAGACCCCATGTCTCCCATGCCAGTCTTGAGGATGCCAGAGAGAAACTAAAGGAAGCTGTAGTCTTCAACTAAAGTAGTCAAGAGAACATGGGTAGAAAGATAAGGCAAAGAATTTCCAGACCAGTTGAAATGAGCCAGGTGCTCTACGAAGGCCTGTCGATACCTTTGACAAGGTAGCAGAGCCCCTGCCCTCTCTCCTAGGCCCTCAGTTCCCAGCCACATGAAACCCCTGTATAGGAAATCAAACTATGACATTTCCTAACATCACTGGAGCTGATAACAATATTACCCTCTGTTCAATAAATTAAACGGCTTGTTCTTGGGGTTCCTTTCCCTTAACTAACACTGCCAAATAGTATTTTTAAATATATAGTATATTAAATATAGTACATTTGTATTTATTTACAATATATTAATAGAGTATATTTAATATAAATAGTATGCTTAATATTACTATTTGTGGTATATTTTAATGTGCTATTTGACATGGTAAAAATATTGAATAGCTATTTAACGTTGTAAAATATATTTTAGAAGAACTTGTCTAGAGTCAACCCAACAACTGTACAAAGAAGCTATTTTGGGGGCTAGCTAGCAGATAGAAAGTTATAACAATGCTTACAATGAAGTTTTCATTCAATGGCAGTTCCCAATGAATCAATATAAGAAACACTTCCTGACTTTTTCCAAGTCATTCTCTATAATGAAGACAAGTTTTCTTGCTTTTGACTTTATTTATTGCAAGCGTAATATTGTCATAACAGAAAAAAAAACATATCCAATTTCCCTTTGTGGTGAGTCTATATCTGAGTTTTCACAAAGGTCATGATATGCACTTTGTGGATGACTTAGAGAAGCAACTGTTGGAAGGAGGAGGGGAAGTGATAAATCATCTCCAAGAAAGAAGAGAATGAAATCGAGGAATGTCTCGGAGGAGGGCTGTGAGGAAATAGCTTCCCTATCACATTCTGGAATGTAAGTTGCTTTAAAATCTTTATTTCTTGGTAGTGCAAGGGAGGTTATCCAATATGAAGTTAACTTTTTTAATGTTCATGAAAGGGAACAGTAGCATCACTTTTGTAAATGTTCATGCCTGGGAAGAACATTATATTTGTATCCTTAAACCTTTATCATCATCATCATTATTATTATTATTAATCGTGGCAGTGCTAGAGTTTGACCCAACGCCTGCCTAGATTCCTAGTCAGGAAATGTCCACTTAAGCTAAACTTCCTGTCCTTTATGCTCTGGCTATTTTTGAACTAGTGTCTGTCTTTTTGCCCATGCTGGCCTCGACCACCATGATTCTATTTATGGTTTCCATAGTACCTATGGGGACAAGCACATGCCACCAGGCCCAATTTTTTCTGCAGAGATTGTGTCTATCAAGTTTTTGTCCAGAATGGACTCAAACCATAATCCTCCTTCCTCCATCCTCCCTATCCCCAATCTACATTTCCCTAGTAACTAGGATTACTGAACTAAGCCACCACTGCCTAGCACTTTGAATCTTTAAATAAACATCTATTGAGCTTGCTGTGTGCTAAGCATTAAAGTCCCTATGAACACATCATATTCAAAGGATATGCAAAGACTGAGAGCAAACTACACTATGGGCAATGAAAGAGGTACATGCAAGGGAATTGTGGAGACGTAAGATTTTCCAAAGTAGTCAGAAAAGATGTCATTGGAGGTTTTGATTCAGTGCTTTTCTTCTTTGACACATTACCAGGCTGATGTGAACTGATCAAGTTCTTCACCTCTATCCCATTCTGTTCTCTTGTACCCACCCATACTAGTTCTACAGTGGCCATTGGGGTCCATTCTTCGCTGACCTTCCTTTTCCTTGGGCTCAGCAGTCCTCACCATCCTAGTAAGTAAATATCTAGCTCTCTGGTATGTTTTGAGGTCTCAAGAGAAGGGCCAAGGAGGTCACTAAACTGCTTTTAGTACAGGCCAGAGGCTGTCAATACGTTTTTGCAGTTCATTTGTGGCCTAGCCTGGACTCTTGCAATCTGGGACTGAAATATTTTATTGGTTCTTTCAAAAGATATTTATTGAGCTCTACCAGTGCTAGGCTGAGGGTAAAGTAGTGAAAACTAACAGAGAAAACTCCTTATGTTTATATGAAGTAGAGGTAGAAAGAGGTGAAGTTATTTGGTAAGGGTCAAATTGAAAGCCACTAATAGAGTCAGGTCTAGCCTCTCAGGACCCTAGGTTCTAAAAATTATGGGGCACATTTCCGGTCACAGTTTTATTACTTACATTTTGACCTTGACTATTCAGGATTCTAAAAGTGTGTGTGTGTGTGTGTGTGTGTGTGTGTGTGTGTGTGTGTGTGTGTGTGTGTGTGTGTGTGTCTATGTGTGGGGGGGAGGAAAGGTGGAACGAAAGGAGGGAAGAAAGGAGGGTAGGAGAAGGAAGAAAGGAAGTAAACAGCACAAGTATACATGGTTTATGCCCAGTGTAGCAAAATTGGTTAATTATTCAATATGTTTACCCCATTATTTAATATGTCCTAGTGTACGACATAGTCCATATACTCAATAGTTGTACTGAATCAGATAAATTTTATCTTGTGTCATTAAATACTTTACGTCCTCCATACACACTTGTAGAATGAACAATGAACACATGAAACACAAAATGGCATCCCCCATAGTATCCCATAAAAAACATGAACTCACAAATGTAAAAGAATCCCCAAGTGAACGAGGAGAATCTGAGCAGGTCCACCTTCCAGTCTGTAAACATTCTGTTTTCATCACGGGCTCCCTTCTAGTTTCTTCGCCAGCTATTGAAATGATTTTGCATCCATTGATATTGTTTCCAAGTCCATTTTCCCTTTGAGCCAGGACTTCTGAAAGCCTGTCCATGGTCATTTCACACAGCCAGCACTCTCCCCCAAGTACCTGCACAGTTGCTCAACAAGGGATATAATCACTTCAGCTGTTCAGCAATTGATGTGAATTAATCTCTGCATGGGGGTTGACTGGGAAAGGGGCCAGATGACCACTTTCACTCACACATGCACTTTGCTTCACATTTGTGTATATTTTCCCTATCAAGCAACCTCTCAAAGCATCTTTATCATCAATAATCTGCCTTTATTGAAACCTGAGAGACTCCTTGTAAGAAAGAGAATTAATACCATTTGCTACAATGAGTGCTCTTTAGAATTCCTTATATAGTCTCTATCGTATTGACTCTTTCCTTGTTATGAATCCATAGTTACATTATCTTTAGGGTATCTTATTTCCCAAGGATTTCCTTTACTAGTAAAGGAGGTAAACTTTAACTTTTGACATCTACAGTGTATAGTCATGCCGCAGTGAACATTTGCTTCTAACGTATTCTCAGGAATGTAGAAAGCAATATTGAGGAAGAAGCTAGAAATTAAAAAGAAATAAAGTTTGAAACACAGTCCTATCCCAGCTGTCAAGATGCTGACATCTCTGTTTTAATCAGTCATTCTAAAGTTGGAAAAATGAAAAAGACAAAAGAATGATCCTCTACTTGGCTTCCCAAGTGACTGCAAGGAGCATCTAAGAAAGAGACACATTGAGGCTTCAGTGCTAAGAACAAAGGTACCTGTGTCATTTGAGATCAATCTCATTGTTAAGCCTGAGGATCTGAACCTTCCACTACCTATTTCCCTAATAGCCCAAGGCCCTCACTAGGAGCATGGAAAGACAGACTTACATACATTTTCCTGTGATGGAAAATACCTGGAGCCAGACATCTTATACATTCTGATGAGACAATTCACACTGAAGCATTTCTATGAACCTGAAAAATGTCTAACTGTGCAAAGATCAGTAGTAGTGCCTTTTAATTTAACTTTATTATATGTACTGATGAATCATCTGTGTTTTAAGTTTTATGCTTACTTCATTGCATGCTTTATTTATCTTATGGTTATTTAATGTATACATTAATATCAGAGTTATTATGTTGTATTATGATATAAGAAATACTTTGGGTGGAATAAGCCTTTTTACATTGGACTCCCTGGGGCAGAAGTATAGATAGAGATTTAAACATAAATATGTTGTTTTCAGGGTGATTCTAAGAAGCATGAGCAAAAGAGATGAGAAAGAAACTGAGATAGTGAGGAAATCAGGAAGAATGGTTTGTAGCAAGGCACTGGTGGCTCACATCTGTAATCCTAGCTACTCAGGAAGCTGAGATATGAGGATTATGGTTCAAAGCCAGCTGGGGCAGAAAAGTCCCCATGAGACTTTTATCTCCAACTAACCACTCAAAAACCAGAAGTGGAGCTGTGGCTCCAAGTGCTAGCCTTAATTAAGCATAAAAAAGCTCAGGGACACTGCCCAAGCCCTGAGTTCAAACCCCACAACCACTCAAAAGCAAACAAAAAAAGGAATGGTTTGTGACAAGGTAACAAACACTAGAGGTATCTAGTGCACCATCCTTCTAGAAGCATATAAACAACCTTGTACAACATCACTCAGTTCTCCAATCCAAAAGGTAGAAGCTGGACTCTTTATCCACCCAAATCTATTCATTCTCGCCTGGGGGCTACTGCCAAAGGTATTAAAACCAAGAAAATTTAGGCCTGGATTTCTTATAAAACTGAAATCACCACTGTAGTTGGAAAAGCAGAAAGTTAAAAGATGCTGGCAAAAAGATGGTGTGTGTACACATCAAAGCCCTAAGTTCTGGGGGATGATGGGAAGATCCTCAGTATTATCTGTGATGATGGGCCAGGGCCAGCTCCAGTGTAGGTAGAATCATTTTTAAAGAATATGACATATCTGGAACGTAAAGCATCATCAAGTCACAGTATTCTGAGACCTGGAAAATTGTGACCATTCTTGACCAGTCTTCCAAAGTGATTGTAAAGACTATTCTCAGACAGAGAGGAGAGAGAGAAAGAGAGAGACAGACAGACAGACAGACAGACAGACAGACACAGAGAGAGCTAACACAAATAACAGAAATGTAAAATATTCTCCCTCTGCAGGCAACCCATATTTGTGTCACTTTACCAGTTTTGTCCAGATCATAGCAGTAGTAATTTATTGTTTTTTTTTATCATTTCACTTTTCAAAGTGCTCTTACTCTTATTAACTTCCTTGACCTTGAGGGAACAGGCTGACCGTTCTCATTTGCATTCTCACAGGAGAAAGCTAAAAGCACTAAGATATTAAATGAATTGCTCCATAAAGCCAGGGTGAAAACCTCTGTCTTAATAAATATGTATTGAACATCTATATTCCAGAAACTATGGGGAGTTCAGAGATAGGGATTTAGTGCAACATAGATGTCATTGCTGAGGAACCCACAGGATCCTGAGGAGAAGGCTTGTGTCAAAGTATTCAATAATAATGGGGCATTGGTTGAAACAGATGTTTAACACAATGCTGTGACATTTAAGAAGAATTAGCAGGTGAATCTTCCAGAAGGAGCAAGGTCAAAATGGGGTGATTGTGGTATGGGAACAGACAAGTCCAAATACGTATGGCCTTGCCAAAACAGAAAATTATTCCACACTTACTTAAATTTTGCTGTGTGCAGTCTGGCAACTCATCTGGGCAACTTTTCCATATGAAGTAACACACAGTCCATGGCTAAGTGATGATTAGCTACCAGGTGGTCTGGTTCATCATCCTCAATACAAGGCTGCTTTCTCCAGTTTACAAGCAGAGAAAAACCTAGACAGAGTCATTTACAGATTCTTGAACATCTCCATGTAGAAGTGACAAGTAATACCCCCAAACACGTTGGCCAAACCTAAATTTTCTGAAGGAGCTGAGAGTGTAATCCTGTATAGAATAAGAAAAGAAGCAAAAAAGTTGGTTGAGCAGCATAATGGATTTCCAAAAGGAAGACATTTTAAACAGATATAAAATCATAAATTGAGGAATAGCATTTTTAGCAGAAAAAGAAACCAATATAAAGGTCCACAGATATGACCTGGCTTGATATGTTCAGAAATTCTAAGTTCAAGAAGTTAGTGGAGGAAGTGACACTGTGGCTCAAGTGGTAGAATACTAACTTTAAGGACAAAGAGGCCCAGAGACAGTACCCAGGCCCTTAGTTCAGGCCCCAGGACCAGCAAAAGCTATGCACATATGACCAGATAAAACGATATTAAGATAAGGACACAAGTGGTTTTTTTCTTTCTTGCTATTGTTTCTAAGGTATTTATAATGTACCATGTGATTTTTGTTTTGTTTTGTTGTACGTTCCTCCCCCACAGTTTAACCTCTGTTTTCACTGTATTTGATGTCGGTGCCCTATATCCTGTATCTACACTTCTCTAATTTGGGGAGGGGAAGGGTAAAAACAAAATGCTTTTGACCCATTGTAACAATGAGATGCACAAAACACTATGTTGAAAAACGAACTTTGCAATTTAGGCTGAGGGGGGAGGAAGGAGGGGGAAGTGGAGTTGTGGAGGGAAGGTAGGGGAAAAACAAAAGATGCTTGCTAGGAAATGTACTCATTATTTTGCTCATGTAACTGTAACCCCTCTGTACAGCATTTTTGCAATTAAAAAAAGGTATATGAAAAAAAGAAAATCTCCCTCCTGTGTCTAAAATGTTTCCTCTCCACCACACTTTAAAAAAATTATCAATAAGTTTTTTTATTGTGAAAATACTATACAGAGGAGTTACAATTACATGAGCCAGGTAATGAGTATATTTCTTATCAAGTATTGTTGCCTCACAATGAGACATACAAGTCGTTATGTTGAAAACGAACTTTACAACTTTGGTGGTGGGGGGGAGGGTTGGGTGGGGGGTGGGGAGAGGATGGGAAGGGATGGGAAGGGGAAACAAAGGAGGCTACAATGCTTGATAAGAAATGTACTCATGATCTTGCCCATGTAATTTTAACCCCTCTGAACAGTATTTTCACAATAAAAAAAGTATTGTTGCCTCCTCCTTTGTTTCCCCTTCCCATCCCTGCCCTCCCATCTCCCAACCCCCCCCCCAGCCGCCACACCACTCTTATATTTTTTTAAATCCTCTTTCTCTGATTAGCTCCTTCTCTTCCTTCTGATTTCATATCAAATTCTACTTCTTTGGGAATGTCTCTCCTGTCCACTTGTGCTCATCCTCAGTGTAATTCATGTCCCACTGTGGAAGGATGTCCCAGCTCCCTGCACCTTTTCTTCCCAGCTGTCAGGACTATTTTTTTCTGATTGTGTGGCATGATTAGAATGTTTCACTCATTATTATACACTCAGCACCATCCATGACGCCTAGCACATAGCAGATCTGCCAGGCAGAGTTGACTCATGTCTAATGAATGGAAAGGGCAAAATGGGGTGAGAGGTTTATGTACTTCAGAGAGTCTGCCTTATATAAGAAACATCTCGGGGCTGGGAAGGTGGCTCAGTGGTAGAGCTCTTGCCTTGCATGCATGAGGCCCTGGGTTCCATTCCTCAGCACCACATAAGCAAAAAGAAAAAAAAAGCCGGAAGTGGCGCTGTGGCTCAAGTGGTAGAGCGCTAGCCTTGAGCTGAAGAGCTGAGGGACAGCGCCCAGGCCCAGAGTTCAGGCCTCACGACCGGACCCAAAAAAAAAAAGAAAAGAAACATCTCTACTTTCCAGTGCTGGTGGCTCACACCTGTAATCCTAGCTACCCAGGAAGCTGAGATCTGAGGATTGCAGTTCAAGGCCAGCCTGGGCAGGAAAGTCTATAAGATTCTTATCTCCAATTAACCACCAGAAAACCGGAAGTGGCACTGTGGCTCAAGTGGTAGAGGACTAGCTTTGAGTGAAAAAGCTCAGGGACAGTGCCCAGGCCCTGAGTTTAAGCCCCTGACCAATCAAAAATATAATAATAAACATTTCTATCAAGTTACTTTTAGTCCAAATTGTTATACTTTGTCTAGATATTAAATTATATTATTTTAAATATTTAAATTTATTTTACATATGTAGTCTCACTCTTAGTTTTCCTTAAGAGGTACTTTTTCTTCAGTTGTTACATTTAAAAGAAAAATAAAAGCTTATAAAAGCTAGTACTATGACCTAGTAGTAGAATGCTTACCTAGCACAAGCAAGGCCCAGAATTGTAATAATCAAAACTGCAAACCTTTTTAAAAAATACTGTATATCTATTTACCTTCCCTTTCTCATCCATGACCCACATTTGTTGGTTTTAGATTTTTTTCTTGTAGAAACATAGATCCTTTGCTATTTCCTTGCTAAGGATACCAACAACTACCAAATTGCCTGATACATTCAACTTGCTTTAGTCTTTGTCACTGTTGAGCTCAGCACTTCCTCCCTCCTCCTCCTCCTCCTCCTCCTCCTCCTCCTCTTCCTCTTCCTCCCTTTCCTCCTCCTCCTCCTTCATCACCATTAGCTCAACAAAACAGCTTATAAGTACTATGCATCTTGGTCAATATCACGCCACTATGAGCCTTTTGCTCACCTCCCATTGTCTGATCTTTCTCTTGTGACCTTGATTCCATTCACCTAATGATAACCTTTACCCAGCCTTGACCTTTAAGTTCAGTAAAGAAGGAACAGGAATTAAATCTATAAACTTCTGCAAACACACATACTTCTGGAACTGCAAAGCTATGTCTCTATGTCTCCTTCCGGTGCTTCTCTTCTCCTATTTCCCTCCCTGGAAACTTTATTTCTGCCTTGCCTTGGTAATGAGGCATGCCCTGGATGCCCAGATTCCCAGGCATTCCAGTTCTCCCTGAACAGGGCTCCCACCGCATGTTGTCTGCACCCCGAAAGTCATTTCTTCATTGTTTGTTCACTCTCATCCTCGAGCTACATGGGGGAAAAAACTGTGCTTTTCATCTGTACATCACAGGCTTAGAATCATGTCTAGTAAGTGTTGAGGACTTCACAGAATCATCTGGCAAATACTGGAGATGGAGTCTATTTTTGCCTCTCTTCAAAATTATGATTCCTATAAGTGGACACATTTGGAGAGTTTACAGGATCAGAACATGATTATCCCTGAAGCCAAGGCTAGAAAAACATGAGTAACCTCAACTACCATGTGTGAGGTCTGTGACTCAACACTATGTTTCCATGCACTTTCTAATTGATGAGGAAGTGACAATTACCACTTCTAGTACTCTGCGAAGAAGTTACCCATACCATTTGGTCAGTCGCGAAGTTTCTATTTAATTCCTAAGGTTGTTCTCAGGTGGTAAATGGTTTGATGAGATGACTTGTATTTCTGCTATGCAAGAACATGTGCCTTCGATCAGCTCTTCCACTGAGAACATTTATAAAAACCAAATAAACTATTTTAGGAGGAGCTGTGTGAAACAAGTGGGAGGCTGATCAACTACAACAGTCAGGACTTGTTGGAAAAGAAAGATCCTGGAAAGACGGGAGACACATGGAGTTGCGTGATCTGCTCCATCATTTTTCCTTTCTAGGTATTTGCTAGTCCATATGAAATGCAGTAGTCAGAGGCTGTGCAGAAAATGGAGGTTCAAGCTTTAGTATTGAGAAGTCAAGAGTACTAAAACATCCAGAAGTTGAGAGGTCAAGATCCTTAAGATAACTTCATAGAAATAAGCACCCCCCCTGCCAATCAAATAAAGAAAAGTGAGTCTAATATTCTGCACCACATCTTTCCTCAAGGTATGTGCTTATTTCCATACTGGGTGTGATCAGGACAGAAATTAGGTCACACTTGAACTGAATGGTAATGGAAAGTAAAACATAGTTCGTGTTAGGGAGAAAATCCACCCTTAAAGAGGAAAAATGATTACCATAAATGTATGTATTAGAAAGTGAAATTTCTGACATCCCATAAATAGCTCTCTCAAGCAATTAGAGGAAGAACAGTTGGTAAATTAAATATGAAGAAATTATAGGAAAATGGTAATGATAAGAATAGAAATAATTAACCAATGAACGTCTTGACTTCCTGGAGAAAAGCTGTGGAAGGGCGGAAGTTGTAAAGGTGAAAAGTGAGAGTGAAAGGAGAGAAGAGAGCAGAAGAGCTCCATGGCCAGGAAGAGCAGCAGGAAGGAAGAATATGCACTGCCTGATGCTTAGGTTTGGAATTGGTAGCCCTGACTCAACCTACTGCTTTCTTGCTACTGTTCTGTCTTCCCAGTTCCTCATACTCTCAATGTTAGATTGAATATTTGAATCTTATGTGTAGCAAAAAGAAGAAAGCTTAAGTTCCTTCTGTGCCCTGATGCCTCGTAGACTAGTGAATTATTCCAGATTTGATAGGATTTGTCAGCTTATAGATGGCTCTGTGCTGCTTGACTTGTACACTTCTAAGTACACGGTGCAAGAACTTGTTTGTATTTCACAATTTTTATACTTTGAGGAGAAAAAAAGTCAAAACTGTAGTATGTAAGAAAAAAAGGTACTAAGTAAAAATAAATCCAAGCCTCATGAGGCTTACATACAAGCCCATGGAATAATGAATTGAATGAATGAATAATGGTTTTCCCCCTTTCCCTGCCCTCACCAATTGTTTTTATACAAGTGCTTTTGTAACTGAGAAGCCAGTGTTTTTGGTTAATGGTTGCTATGCTTTCTGAATTCTATCATTCTGTTTCTGTTTCTTGTTCTAAATGGAAAGGCAAGACTGTTGAGCTATGGAGAGACAGAGAGAAAGAGAATAGAAATTACTGAAATATGAACAAAAACATGTACTAGAAAAGGATGAAACCACAAATTTGATCTTTGAAAAGAATTTTTAAAATGGGTAAGCTTTTTTTCTTCCATAATATATTATTTCCATTGGTGTATATTAATTGTACAAAGTAAGGAATTTCATGTGATATTCCCATCCATTTATTCATGTTACTTTTACTTTTTTTAATCCTACCTCCACTTTTTTTCTTATTTTACAATCTGGGGTGGGTTTTATTATGACTTTTTTTGCGGAGGTCAGTTGTGGAGCTTGAACTCTGGGCCTGGGCGCTGTCCCTCAGCGCTTCACAAACTATTGTCAGTGACCAAATTCTGCCTAATACCTGCTTTTATAAAGTTTTATTGGTAAACAGCCTTTCCGCTCTGCTTACATATAGTCTCTGTTATTTTCCATCTGCAATAGTACAGTTCAGCCCTTGTGACAGAGATCATGTTAAACCCCCAAAATGTGAAGTATTTGATATCTCTTTCTTGACAGAAAAGATTTGCAAGCCCTTTTTCTAGATGCAGGCATGACCTTCCTTTTCTCAGAAGAAAAAAAAAATAGTCCTGTACAAATAAAGGTCAAAATAGGCACACTTTTATAGTAGAAGTGATTAAGATGATGTTGAGGAAGAGAGCTATTACAGACTTCTAGGGGAATCAGGAAGTGCTGGAAGGAACTTTTGTGAAGAGTATGCAAACCTGGGAGCCTCAATTGACTGGAAGTTCTGGTAGATTAAAAAGATATTATCAGATAGAACCACTTCCCCATGTTTTTTTTCCATTAAGTGTTTTAAATAGCATATTGAACATAATAACTAAATGCACTGTGTAATCTTTAAATAGATCTTGGATTGGTAATTGTTTTACAGTTTTGTAGGGGAAAGTTCTTTCTCCTCAAAGATAAGTCTTGAAATACACAGGAATGAAGTGTCAAGATGATCTACAAACTAATATTAGAAGGGATCCTGATGAGTTACTGGTGACTCACAACTGTAATCCTAATCACCCAAGAGAATGAGACCTGAATGATCTTGGCTAGAAGCTAACCTGGGCAGAGAAAACCCTAAAAACTCTATCTTCAGTCAGTTATCAAAATGCCAGTCTGGAGGCATGGCTCAAGTGAGACAATGCCAATTGTGAGCAAGAAAGCCAAAATGGAATAAAAAGCCTTGAGTCTAAGTCACAGTATCTGCATGAACAAAAAAGTGAGGAGTCATCAAATGGTTAGATAACAATGAGTGGGAAAGCAAAGGTGGCAAAGTACTGATAATGGTGAATCTGAGCTGGACAAGCACTTTCAAAGACACATCTTGAAATATTTGTCCCACTGAATGTGTAGAAAGGTGATCCTTTTCAATGGAGTAGCAATTTTGTTCAGCTATTCAGACATGGTTCTATTCCCTCTCTTCAACAGGTTTTATCTCAGATTTCCCTAGCTCTCTAAGTTCAGCTGTTTCCTACACATAAGAAAACCTTATGCTGAGTGTTTCCATGGGAAGACTATACATTACATTTGAGTATATCTTCAGCATGCATTCCAGCCATCTCTCCCTTCTATTAAGCACATTTGTTTTAAGATATTTTTTGGAAAAATTTCAAGTTATTTGATACAACAGATCTAA
This sequence comes from Dipodomys ordii, assembly GCF_000151885.1. Lineage (NCBI taxonomy): Eukaryota > Metazoa > Chordata > Mammalia > Rodentia > Heteromyidae > Dipodomys > Dipodomys ordii. The sequence goes on from NW_012267314.1 coordinate 8,154,107, forward strand.
AGTCTATATGAAACAGTCAGATCTAAAGGTAGGTCAAGCACATGTTTTTTTGCCTTATCTCAAATATATTGTACATGAAACTTTGCAAGAGTAACAGACATAACAATAGCAGGTGACCAAGGAGTGGTTTTGACATGGGATATAGCCACCATGAGCATCGTCATATATGCATGTTGTTGGTAACCGTGGACAAGTATTCCACATGTAGTTTAGATACTGAAGCTTGAGTGCTGATGTGTATTTGAAAGCTCTAGGAAAGAGCGCAGTTCTCCCAACATTCCCTAAAGCAATGTGTTCAGTAGCTTGTTGGATGTCCAAGGGCCAATGCTTGGTTGACTCCAATCTGATCTCTTTTTTACATGGTATGGAAAAACAAAAGAGGAGGCAACAAGTCTCAATGGGAATGTACTCATTACCTTACTCATGTAACTGTAACCCCTCTGTACTGTATTTTTACCATGAAAAACTTATATAAAAATCTAAAAAAAATTAAGAAATAAAAAAAGTGTGATAGAGTGCTTGTCTAGCATGCAGGAGGTTTTGAGTTCAATCCCTAGTACTGCTAATAAGTGAATAAGACTGATCTGTATCTTATAGGACAAGGAAATAAAATTGGCCATTATTCTGAAAGAAAGAAAGAAAGAGAAAGGAAGGAAGGAAGGAAGGAAGGAAGGAAGGAAGGAAGGAAGGAAGGAAGAAAGAAAGAAAGAAGAGGGAGAAAGAAAGAAAGAAAAAGAAAGAGAAAGAAAAAAAGAAAAGAGAGAGAGATTCCTAGATGGTAGTTCTCAGATCCACAGCCGATGTGAAAAACTAACATTGAAACCAGCATTTTAAGACCACAGAACCAAATTCCATGAGTTCCACATATCTAGTCTGACCATTTACCCCTATCCATCAAAAAAATAGACGGGATGAAAGGAAGGGGAAGATTTATATGGATGTTTCAGGCACTTTGGTACATCTTTAGCCAGTTATATGCTTAAATAGGGAAATAGAACTAATGTATGATATGTACGCATTAATGACTAAACATTTCCAGTCACAGATCTATGGCCTGCTCACCACTATCTGAATCTTTGTCTCTGGAAGGGTTGGGAAGAACTTGTTATTACTTCATCACTTTGAAGGAAGCAGAAACAAGTCAGTCACAGCTGTCTGGTGAAGGGTTTGTCCTGAGCTTGTTTCTGTTCTCTCCTTGTGGGGACAGCTTTGCTTTTTTTTGGGGGGGGGATCCGGTCTGGGCCTGGGTGCTGTCCCTCAGCTCTTCAGCTCAAGGCTAGAGGCTAGCGCTCTACCACTTGAGCCACAGTGCCACTTCCGGCTTTTTTTTCTGCTTATGTGGTGCTGAGGAATCGAACCCAGGGCCTCATGCATGCAAGGCAAGCACTCTACCACTGAGCCACCTTCCCAGCCCCAGCTTTGCCTTTTGTAACAATATGCTTATTAGTTAATGTTGTCCTTTGTAGAGTCCAATGATTGAAAAGCAAATGCAGAAGAGAATGGCTCAGGTGCAAAGTGAGGATCTGAGATCCCAGGTTTTAATCCTGCTTCTAAGGGCCCAGCAAAAGCAGCTTTTATGCACCTCTTGCAGTGTCTCTATCTAGATTCTAAATTTGAATTCATTTCTCTAGACAAGAAGATATCTACTTGACAATTTCTTTGGGGGTCTTCTTATAACTAATAATGTTTTCTTTTCATTTTTTAAATTTTAAGCTTCCCAATCAACAAGACTTTGACTCAGAGTTGACATTTGGACCAGAGCTACACAATAGCATTCATAGACAAGGTTAAGATCAATCATTATTGGTGGGAGGAAAAAAAAAAGATAGGAAGGGTTTTAAATAGAAGTGAGTATGTGATTACAGCTCTGTGTGAACCTAATATGGCTCAAATTGATAAGTTGCTTAGACATGTCAAGTGACCCAATTTTTCAAGAAGACAAACGCTGTCCTGTCTCTTGGTATGATTATAGTAGGGCCACAGGGTCATAAGGTTAAACCATCGTGATGACAAATAATGTCAAAGATCTGCCACCTCACAGTTCTTGTTCAAGTTCCCAATGTGAAATGAGCAACAATTCTTGTGATAAACATGACTTCTGCAAAGGGATCAACAATGCTGGGTCAAAGCAATGATAGCATTTCAAGGCAATTAACTTTTTGTTTTCAAACTAAATAAATCAGTGCATTGTCTTAAATATGAAGTTTGTGGAGCTTTTTATAAATTAGCTTTGTGAAATTACCTAAGTGTCAGAAATAAAGTCAGTGATGGTCTATTTTCAAGTACAGGCATTTGATAATTGGTGGGAAATTACTTTGCTTGCCTCAATGCCAACTTGCGGTCATTCCGATCCCTTTTTCTCATATATAACTTTATCCGATTACGGGAAGGTAAGGGGAAGCACAGAAATGGTGGACAAAGGGTGAACCAATTCAGCAGTGATACTCACTTGTGTTAGAAATGAACTTTACCACTTGGGAGAGGAACATCAGGAGTGAAAATACTGGGAGAAAATGAGGGAGGGGGGTGACATTGTTAAAAAAAATGTACTCATTACCTGACTTATGTAACTGTAAACCCTTTGTATATCACCTTTACAATAAAAAGGAATAGTTATAATCCATGCCCAGTAAAATAAAAAAGTGTATGCATTAGAAAGTCTATAGACAAACCATGTGGAATAGAAGGGATCAAGCACCATGTGGAAGAATGGAATGCAATATTTTTTTAAATGAAAGCACATAACAGCAAAGCCTTTCTGCCACAAAGAATAAAGGTGAGAGGAGACAGCCAGAAACCTATTCTCAAATTCAACCATACTCAGGTCGCATATATTCGAAATGCCCAGTAGAAAGTAACGTAACTTAAGTGCTGTCCAAGAGAGAATGTACACCCCTTAGTACTCAACCTATTGAATTGGGGCATAGACTCATGCACTAGGGACAAACTGCTTTCACTAATTGCCTAGTGTATGCCTGCCCATCACACACTGGATTTTTCAAGACTACCATGAAAGTCTCACCTTTGCTGCACTTGCTGTCTCTGAGGCTATCCTCTGAGTTTGAGCCAGAGAGGATATTTTCATACAAGGTAAGATATAAGTTCTTATTGTATGAATCTGGTCAGATAAAGATGAAAGGTGCCATCTACATGCAGACTGATACTGTAAGAAGAATAAACACAATGTTGGCTTTGGGGCTTGGGACTAGCTGACATAAGGCCGAAAGTATAAACATTCATAACATTATATTCATAATGTCTAATATTAAAACACTCTCTAAAATTCTCCACCACTTTTTTGTAAAGCCCATCAAATGATGGGTTTTATGATTTATGAGGGAGATTGATGAGATCAGGAAGTTAGTCTGAATGCTTCAGGAAAGCACAGGAAGAAAGCTATAAATACAATCATTATTTGTTATTTTAAAATGAATCTTCAGAAACAATTACCACTTCATTAAAAGAAATAAATATGGAAGGGTAAAATCTACATTAAAAATTTTAGCCACCGGGGCTGGGAAGATGGCTCAATGTTAGAGTGCTTGCCTTGCATGCATGAGGTCCTGGGTTCAATTCCTCAGCACCACATAAACAGAAAAAGCTGGAAGTGGGTGCTGTGGTTCAAGTGGTAGAGTGCTAGCCTTGAGCTGAAGAGCTGAGGGACAGCACCCAGGCCAAGTTCAAGCCCCATGACTGACCAAAACAAAAATTAGCCACCAACACCTGAAAGGCAAACTCTTGTCAAGTTGATGCAAGGTTAGATCAATGTCTACTTAGAATTGCTTGAAATGGATATATTTCTACCCCAAGATACTCATTCTCATAATTGGAGAGGAAAAGAATACCACCAAACTAAAGAAAAAGAAATTGGCAACAGAACTTGAAGTAAACTGACTAATTGATTTACTTGACAAAATAGTTTACTTAAGCTCAAGCTCATGGCAAACTTTCTTTTAATGGCTTGCCACATGGACAGCACTAGCCACAGAATTCGCCCATTCACAGTATTCATACCTCAATAGACTACAAAGTCCACATGGACAGATAACTTGTCTATTCATGCCTGGAGCCTTGTACATATAATGGGATCTTAATTTCAAACCAATGAAATTAAGATGAAAAGAAAGGAAGGTGTGAGTAAATGAAGAAACAAATGCAGAACTAATATGAAACATAATGACTTTAAAACATCATTCCCAGCTGGGTGCTAGTGGCCCACATCTGCAATCCTAGCTACTTGGGAGGCTGAGATCTGAGAATCAAATCCAGCCTGGCAGGAAAGTCTGTGAGACACTTATCTACAATTAACCACCAGAAAACCAGAAATTGTGCTGTGGATCAAAGTGGTAGAACACTATCCTTGAGCAAAAGAACTCAGGGACAGCACCCAGCCCCATGACCAACCATTAAAAAAATTATAATTCCCATTAGCAAATATGAGGGCTTCTTCATGACAATCTGTGGACCATACAGTCATTTATAACAGAAAGATTAATCCCACAAGGTAATATAAAAACATATTATGTCTGCAGTTTAGGGGGAAAAAAAGCTTAAAAAGTTATGTCTAGAGGTGGGAAGGTGGCTCAGTGGTAGAGTGCTTGCCTTGCATGCATGAGGTCCTGGGTTTGATTCCTCAGCATCCACTTAAGCAGAAAAAGTTGGGAGTGGAGCTGTGGCTCAAGTGGTAGAGCACTAGCCTTGAGCTGAAGAGCTGAAGGACAGCACCCAAGCCCAGAGTTCAGACCCCATGACCATCAAAAAAGAAAAAGAAAGGAAAAATGTTATGTCTATCACTGCTGTCAGTCCCACAACTGCCCTGGGCAAACTGAAAGAGAGTTTTCCCAAACATCATGAAAATTTTGGTTTGCATGAATAATTTGTCTCATCAGATCAGATTATTGCCCTTGCCATGCAGAAGAGATGCCGGGGGCACACACTCCTGAAGAGAGGGCCTCTCAGAAGAGAAAATGACCCGCCACCATTATCACACATTCTCCTTGCTTATAGGTTTATTGTTTCAGGGTGGGTTTTTATATGCTTGATTTGGTTGGATTTTTTGTTTTGTTGTTGTTTTTCTTTTTTAAGAAAAAAGTCTTTTGTTCTTTAGGATATCATGTGGATGTTTTTTTACCAGCATATTCTTAAGTAGTCTCCAGGATAAGATATTTGGGGGGAATAATTTGCATTTTTCAGCCTGAACATTCATTTCTTTTTTCTTTGCTTGGTGTTTTGAGTTCCTTTGACCAAGAAAGAATCTGCATATTCTGGGAAGACTTGTCCAGGTATCAGCAGCATTTTGTTTTAGAAAATATACAGGCTCTCTGTTATGTTTTTCTGTACAACCAAAAGGGGCACTTGCTTCCAGATGAAATCCAAAGGTAAAGTGACTTTCTGCTAGCTTCCTGATCTTGATTTATATCTTATTCTCTCTGAATCTGTTCTTTTAACTCTAAAAGTTTGGAATTGGGGAGAAGGGTTATAAGGAAGGCAGTCAGATTGCTATAATTCTTGTAGGGATCTCAATGCAGTAGCAGTAGAAAGGTTTTGGAGACAAGAAAAGATATTTTCAATCTCTGTGATGTATGTTTCCAGGCTTTACTTTTTGGTTGAGAGAAACCTGGTTCTCTATTGGCCAGGATTGCTTGCAGAAATGCAAAGCAAAGGCGTTTCCACTGCTCACCTTCCTTTGGCTTCTCTGCTTATACACAAAGCTGAAATTTCTCCAAATGTAGAATGTAACTTCTTACTGAGATCTAGATTTTTAAATGCCCTCCCCTTAAAAACAAACAAACAAAAAGGTCATCCATCGAATGTTCAGCCTTGGTGCAAAGTGTTCAGAGGCAGGGCTTCATAGAAGTGATTGGATCATGACTTTATCAATGGTTACCCATTGGTTATCCAATTTGAGTAGCTTTTCGGGAAGTGGTAGATTGTGGAAGGTGGGGCCTGCCTGGGGAAAGTAGATCCCTGAAGACTTGCTGTGGAAAATGCATGTCCACTTCCCCTTCCCGTCATACTCTCTGCTTCCTGACTGTCATGAGGTGAACTGTTTCACCAGGTGCCCCCTGCCATGAGCGTCAGCCTCACCTCGAGCTCCCAATGATTGTTATCAGCCGAACTAGGATGGAACCCTTGGAATCTATGGCCCCAAACTAACCCTTCCTCGTCTAAGAATCCTGAGTCAGGATTGTCTCATATTTACTAAAAATAATATATTTTCTCTGTCTCCTCACCTGTCTACCTTACCGTGCTCTCTCAGAGTATACTTTCTCAGTCTCTCCTGTGAAGACTGTGGCCACACAGTCAGGATCCTATGCAAGGAACAGTAATAGTGGTGACAACATCAATAGGAAACACTATCACTGGATGAACAACGCCTTTCCATCCAGCAGTGCTCCAAGTACTTCATTTATTTAACGAGGGCAGTCACCTTCCTTGGGAGAGAGTCCTTAACACTATCACCATTCCCATGTTGAAATATATTCCTTGTTAAGAGAGCTTGAGGATGGAGATTTTGGGAATAATTAGATCATGAGAGTGGATATGATGAAAAGGATTGCTCTGTGTCCTTCAAAGAGGTTCCAGAGAATCCCTCTCATTTTACTATATAAGGTTGCAATAAGGTGACAACTGTCCATGAGCCAGGAAGAGGATGTTCACCTTGAATCCGTAGGCTTTTCCTTGATCTTTGATTTTCAATCTCCTAGAGCTATGTTTAGTATATTTCTGTTGTATATGAGCCTCGTAATATCCCTGGCATGCTGTGGTTATACCTACCTAAGACTGAAAATTAAGACACAAATGGGCTAAAGCATACTCCAAAGTCACAAAACTACTTAGGTGAAAATGAATTTAGTTGTGACATGGTGGATCACAAATCCAGAATATTAACCATGCTGTCTCTGGGATGTACAGGTTCTTTTCCATCCCATTGCCTGCAGCTTGAGATAGAACTCTTCTTGACATGTAGGGCATACATACCCTTTTTCCTTAATGTTTTATCTGTAAAATGGGGGGGGAGTGATAAAAATAGACATCAGGCCCGTGTGTCATTTTTAGACATCAGGCCCGTGTGTCATTTTTAGGACTCAAAACATTTTAAACAAATCTTGCTATTTAGCAAAAGTTAAGTAAATGTCAGACACTTGATCTCAATAAGTTTATAAGAAATTATAACTTTTTTCTCCCCAAGCAGGCATCCAAAGAAAACAATGACAGAAAATTCCCTCCATATGGTGTTCACATTTATTTATAAAAACATAAGGCCATTAAGAATCATTTATGTGCACAGAACATTAAAACATATTAAGCCAAGGGAAATGCCCAGTCTGTTGCTATTGAGTAAAAGGAATGCTTCAATTGGCCAGTGGAATAATGCTTTCTTGGATAACTTAATTTAATACCCATAAAACCCTAAATATGGCCTCTGCACAAATCCTGCATATTCTAGGGACATAACTGACAGCAGAAAATAAGTTTTAACCAAAATTGAGCTCAATATATACTCTACTTGATAATAAATAATTCAACGGGCCTCCCAAACTTTGAGAAACTTGAGAAGCTTTATTATGAGTTTAGTAAGGCATAGTTAAGTGTGAGTGAAAGCCAGACAGACATATTTTCTCCATTGGCAGTGATGGAAATGTCCTGGGTTAATTACTTCAGAACATCTAAGGGTAAGTTTTTGTATTTGTGTACTAATTGATGCTTTAATTTCACTAACAGATTATATATTGAGAAAAGGAATAGTGTGCACTGAGCAGTGATAAGTACAGATACACATGGAAGATTAGTTCCTTAACCCCTATAGATACCAGAATCTATGACATTGAAGTCCCTTACATGAAATGTGTAATATGCATTGTAAGTCATTACTCTCCTCATGAATATTTAAAATTATCTTTAGATTGCTTGGGACACTTTACAAGGCATTAGTAGAAACCAAACCCTATGTGAGTAGTTATTATGCTGTACTGTTTATGGCCTGGTGCATAAAATCAAAAGTGTGTACCTGTTCAGTGCAGTCACAGTTTGTTCACAAGTGTCTTCCATTCTGGGATGGTTGAATTTGCACATAAGGGTATAGAGGGCCAAATGTACTGGACGAATTGTGCCAAGCAAAGAAAAATTCATCTCACCAAAAGCTAACAATACACTTTAAACAGTTGTTTGTTGTGGCTTCTCAAATGTCATGTTTAACGTTATCAGAAGCTGTAATACCGGAGGTTAGAAATGACTAGAAATTGCCTCATAGGGAAATATATTGTTTGAACTTCTGGCTTGGTGTGATTTTATCTGGAGTCTGGGACACAGACTATATATTTTGGCAAGTCTTCACCTGGCCTAAGCAGCTATACTTTCTTGATCATAAACCAAAGTTGGCACTTGAACAAGTGTCTTCACGGTTACTATGTAACCATGCTACATGCTACCTGGAGTTGGCCCTGGACTTAGATGACCGACTATTCTCAGCCCACCTGCCTTAGAACGCTCTCATTACTTCTCACTGCCAGTTTCATACTGGTCCAGAATCATATCCTGCTTTCAAATATCTAGCACAAGCACTGCTTGAGACCTGCCCTTGTACACCTGATGGTATGGCTGACAAAAGGTTGAGACACTGGGAGAAGACTTTCTCAAGGCCTCATCCATTACTAAAAGGGAAAAAACTATGTTCCTATAGCTGCACAATGGCATATACCCCTACTTAACAATTACCACTTGGCTGTTAGTGCTCACAGTGTCTAACTCGTCCTCTTTGTGGGTCCATTTCCATGCAACGGGTACCATCATATCCCCCAAGAACATAGATTTAGACACATTCTTCTGTTAAAAATAGAGAAGCAAGACTCAGAGAGACAGAAAATACTCTGTTCTCTGTACCTAAGACATGTATTCATAATCCTCAGTGACTATCTGAGAACCAGTTCCTATCATTGTGATTAACAACAGAAATTCCCTTTAGAAAAGCCACAGACATTGTACAAAGGCTATTTGTACAAGAGTCCCAACTAAGCAACCATGCTCTGTATGTGGTAACTTCTGCACAAGCTCAAGCACACTACTTTATTTCATCCTTAAACCACCCTTTTATTTTAATAATTGATCTCCTTTAACAAGTACAGTTTATCTTCTAGATGTTAAAAGCCTGACCACTTTAGAGTAAAAGAAAAAAAAAGCCTTGGGAAATTAATGTGAAAAGCATTTTACTACTTTTTATAAAAGTGATGTAACTAGAACTTCTTATTTGGTAGTAAAATCATACTACTATTCATATAACATTTAATAATAATAATATGAACTTAAAAACAGAAGTGTTTTCCCCAGGAATGTGGCAGTGCCGCAGGTTGCTAAGATCTTGATGGTTGGGAAAAAAATGGCAAACTTCTACTTTGCCGGCCTCATTGGCGATGAAAAATAGGAGAGTAGCTGAATGATGTATAATCTCACTATGCAGATGCTAAGCTCTTGGGGATCCCCATAGCTAAGGACAAATTCAAATGATGTATATGGAAGGAAGTTATAAAATCTAAATTATGAAGAGAAATAGGAATATTATTTGAATTTTTGACAATTCATGAATTCAGTTTCTAAATTTTGCTAGATCACCTATCAGTAAAATATTTGGGGTTAAAAACTGTAGTGGTTAAAGAAATATGACTTGGAAAGATACACTTCAGCTTAGTTCATAAACTTGGCACTTTTTTTTAGGATGGAGGTATTTTCACTACTTGTTAGCTATAATGAAAGGAAACTATACTGAAAATAACATACCATTATATGATTATTTATACAACAGGGAAAACTTGAAAAAATTCATGAGAGGGAGGAAAATGAATTCATAAGGTGCCTAGATGTTCTTCATAATGGAGATATATTATTAGCTAAATTGTAGTTTTCCATCGTTCCTTATTATGGCTTTTGATTCATTTACTTCTGGTTCATTTGCTTGTCATAAATTCCAGAGCCCCCAAGGTACTGCAAATGCATTGCTGAATTGCTTTTTGCCACAGTAACCTTTCATTTCACTGCTTACGGCATATACTTTATGATGCTGGTTTATCTGGGATAATACCAAAATAATTCGCATATAATGCAGGCTCAGTGAACGTTGTTGAACTTGAACAATTTCTATGACCTTTAGCCTAACTTTCTCTCTGAATGCACACATTTTATTTCAGCACCTTTGTCACCATCCCCTTCACCCTACACCCAAACTCTCTGGAGACAAAGAAAATTAATCTACAATGCACAAACAGAGAAGGAACCCTTCCTCCTCCCTTTCTTTCTTCTTTTATCCTTCTGTCTTCATGCAATAAACATTGAAACCAACTATGTGACAGATGCTGTGCTATCTCTAGTGAAATAGATATAACAGTGACATGATTCCTACCATAGGAATATAAAGTCAGTGATGGTCCACTTTCAAAACAAGGTATCTGATCCTTTGTGAAAAGTTACTAGAAGCTTGTCTACACAATAACTTAATGGCTTCCTGATGTAGCATCTTTAAAATTCATGTTCCTGGAAGGTCCCTAGATAAATAGAATAGGAACATTCAGACATAAGAAGAGAGCCAGTTAACAAGGAGAAAGGTGGCCTATAATGAAATGAGAAAGTAAGTAAAAAGTGTGTGCCTTTCAGAAAATACATACCCAGAAAAACCTTTCTTCGAGAATAAAATAGGAGTGGGAATGTGGAGATGAACAAGACCCACTTCTAAAATTTGACCAGTCCCCAAGAGTGCATATATCAAAGTTGCTCAATAGAAGTAATGAAGCTTAGGGGATATTTGGGAAAATTATAGCCCACATTCCACAGCCATTGAGGAATGGGGGAGGGATAATTAATAATAATAATAATAATAGGGGCTGGGAAGGTGGCTCAGTGATAGAGGCTTGCCTTGCATGCTCGAGGCCCTGGGTTCGATTCCTCAGCACCACATAAGCAAAAAGAAAAAAGCCAAAGTGGCGCTGTGGCTTAAGTGGTAGAGCGCTAGCCTTGAGCTGAAGAGCTGAGGGACAGCGCTCAGGCCCAGAGTTCATACCCTCCCCACAAAAAATAATAATAATAGGTTTGCTGAAACTGCTTTGGGTGTGTCTTCCCACCAGACACCCAATCTTTTAAGACCACTGTTAACCCTAAGCCTGGCTTTCACTGTACCCTGTGTCTCCAAGTCCACTCTTTCAACTTGGACAAGTGAATGTATTTCTCACGCTCACCATCAAAGATGTTGCCATATGATGGAGAAGATCCCTTGGGCTGAGAGTCAGGGTTGATTTCACAATATAGTTCCAGGTCTTATCATATTGGTTGGGATGACAATTGCTCTCTGGGATGAGAAGTCACTGGAGAATATGTTACACAAGTCAATTTACATATGTAATGTTTTAAGCAAAAAAAAAAACGGAAGGCATTGGAAACTACAAAAGTAACTTCCTTGGGGAAATCAGAGGTTCAAAGATGCATCGCTCTAACTAGCAAGTTAAAAATCAGTCAAGCAAGGAATAAAATTTAAAAAATTAAAATGACAACTTTTATCCACAAAATATTCAGCTAGGTTGTAATGGGAGTTACACTTGTACGCTCACCTCATGGAGCCTAGAGTGGACTTGATGGAAAAGATTACTCTGCAGAAGAAAGATGGCTGTCCAGACATGGGAGCGCATCTTCACATGTGAGGAGTGACAGGAGGAATCTCCCCTTCCTACCACTTGATTCTGGAGCAAAGGAAAGGCGAGTGCCTGCCCTGGCAGCCTTCGGTACCTCCTGACTGACAAAGAAAATATCTCTTGAAATGCCAGGGTTCTGTTTTCTGCCTTTGAACAAAATGAGCCAGATGCTCATCATTACGTGCCTGTCTATCACACTGTAAGAAATCCTGCCATTGGAGAGTCTGCTATTTTAGAAATGCATTAAATTATAAGCATCCTACCCTAGAAGAGGACTGAGCCTCCTTTATCTAACACCCTACTGAAGCTGTATTAGCTTTATAAAAGATTTATTAAGCCCCATCCCTGCTCCAAGTGCTGTTGCTAAGCCTCTGGGGACACAGGGAACATTAAAGGGTACAGGTGTAGATGAGAAATGAGTAACTTAGACTGTATAAGACACAAGACAGCTGCAGAAGACATGCATGCTTGTGTGCATTTGGATGGGTGTTCATATGTGTGCATGTGAGTGTATATGTGCGTGTTGGAGCAGGTTGGGGAGGTGACAAGGACTTTGAAAGTGAAGTAGAAACAAGTGCAGAAGGAGAAGGTTGGTGACAATTTTCTACCCCTTCACACTCTTACCTCAGGCTGTGCCTGTAAGACAACTTTTTATACCAGGTCACAAAGAAGTAACACTTCCTGTTCCTCCCATGCCTCACAAAACATGGGCATATTTCTTTCAGTTGTGTCCCCAGTTACCCAATTGTTGATTTTCCACCCAAAAGACACGCCCATTCTGACCACTGAAACGAGAAAATGATTCTTAGCAGAGCCACAGAGTCAGGCATCTTGATTGATAGCCACCAGGCTTCTTGTGGCCCAGCTGCCATTCCATAGCTCATGACTTTCATCATTCCTTTCCCACCTTTATTGATATGTTGCTCCATTTTTGATGTTAGGATGATGAAAACAAGCTGGTGCAAAAAGCAATGGCTTAGAGGATAGTATATACCTCTTCTGGAACAGAGACTTCAAAAACAAATTTGGTGTCAAATAAACTAGAGTGCACTTTAGTTAGGCTTTCCCCACTGTATCCATTCACATCTTGTCTTCGCTGTCCTGAGACATATAAGATGCATTCTCATTCCCAGTCTATTTCTTTGTTAGGAGTAAATCTGGTGTCATATTCCTAGCAGGTGCAGAGCATTAAGATTAGATTGTTTTTGAGATTATTTACCTGATGAATAACTTCCATTATGCCCTGGCAATAGAGCCAATCCTTTATATAATTGCATGATTACAAAGGGAGTAATTTCAAGTCTTTGCCAGCAAAAGAGATCATCCAGTTCAATGGCCAAATTTATTCTACTAATAAGGCATAGAGTGACACTTGGAAGTGTCATCTGGTCTTAAACCTTCGCACATATGATCAATTCTGATTAATTTGACATGGTCCATTGCCCCCCCCACACAAAAGATAACACAAAATTGTGATGACATTTATCTTTTTCGTGTAGTTGCTCTTAAGATATCATGGTTCCCAAAGTCTACATCACTAAACATTCATGTCTCAGAACCTGCTTCTATAATATTCAAAGCAATTTAGCCAATACTCTTAAGGAATCTCATATGGGCTAGATATTGGGGAAGGCCCTTCCAACCATTAGAAAGCATGAAAAAAAAAGAATGAGAAGTCTGATGGAACCTACCCAGGGGTTGTTGAATTACCTGTTTGTATCTTCTTCCTTCAGATCTATTCTCTGCTTTTTCCAACCCTCTGAAAGCTGATGTACGTGGTCATGGTGTATTAGGCAATTTTCTGTTTCAATTTTGAATAGGTTTTATTATCTGTTGTTCAGTCACATAGCAGTAGAGGTGTTGTGGCCCAGTGAAGGTATCTTTTTTAGATGAGATTAAAATTTTAATTAGTAGACTTTCAGTAAACCTATTGCTTACCATAGTATGAATAAGGATTCACTTTACCAGATAAAGGCTTTAGAGCAAAGAATGAAGTTTCCTGAAGAGAAAATAATTCTGTTTTAAGATTTTCTTTGATTTCAAGACTACGATATCAATCCTTCCCTGTAGTTGCTAAGTTGTAATGCAGATATGATTGTCTTTCTTACCACATGAGCCAATTCCTTATAAAGAAATCTCTCTCTATGTCTCTCTCTCTGTCTCTTTGTTTCTCTCTGTCTCTCTCTGTCTCTCTCAGTCTCTCTCTCACTCTTTTCTTGTTTACTTATACCAATAAATTTCCAGTATTCACAGGCTCTCTATATAGAAAAAGATTCGTGGAGGGCAGGGATGGAGGTATATACATAATGTATAACCTTGTCTGTTATAGACCATATAGTATCCATAGGCTCCCTATTATCTGCCTTTAGACTTTATTTGGCCAATAAGCACAAACAGAATAAAGAAATAGGATAGGAGAGTAAGGTATTCTCTTGGTTCCCTTCCTGTAGAGCCATGACTTGGCAATGATCGCATCCCTCCTGCTCCAGGCCATGCTACCTATGTCGCGATACTTCTACTAACATTATATGTCTCACTCTGGGTTCTAGTAACACTCTTACTCCTCAGGCCTAGAGAAAGGAACACTTCCTAATGTGGTTTATTTGGGGTGTTCATTTTACCTCTTAACTATCCTTCAATTCCACCTACACTTACATAAAGTTACTTCTCCTGAATTCTCCTACATGTGTCACCTGAGGGCACCAGCTATTTCCAATGGAAGCTGTGGCTCTGACTCAGAACCGTTCCATCCAACACTCTCTCCCTTCCTACTTCAATCAAAACTTGTTTGGAGTATACCTAGACCAGAATTCAATAAGCAGATCACTCTTTACTGGTGTCTATGAATTATTGAGAGATAATTTCTCTTTAGTGTGATTGGAACCTGTTTATAAAAAATTTTGGGTTTGTTTTGGAGATGGAAAAAAATTGATTAATTATTCAGTCCAGCCCTAACCCAGTTCAGTTTTCACACCGAAGAAACAAAATATAATAAGAAGATGAGATTACACAGAAAAATGATAGAACTGATTCTAGAACCTCAGTCTAACACTGTTACAGGGAATTTTATGTCTTAGCCTATATTTTTTTAAAAAAGAATTTTATGTCTTAGCTTATATTTTAAAAAAATCTTAGCTACAGAGAATCATTCTGAAATGATTGTAAAAGATACGATTGAAAAATAACTCTGCAAGGGCAGGGCATATGACTCAGTAATAGAGCTCTTGTGTAGCCTACACAGAATCCTGGAATCCATCCACAGCACAAAAAATGAAAAGGGGAAAAAGTATCATTCTCCTAACCAAAGGAGACCACACCAAAGATCTCCTGCTTACTGGATAACTCAGCATCACCTTTATTCTCAAGTTCTAACTGTGGCTATTCATTCCCAAAGAATTAGTAGCACACCATTTTAGCAGATGCTTACACTTATCTGCACACACACACACACATACACACACACACACACGCACCCTAGCCATCTGACCATATGCAAAGACTTGTTCAGTGATAAATACAATCAACAGATCATGACAGATCCATGCCTTAGGTAGCTGTTGAGGCTTAATGAATGAAACCACACTACTGGTTTCCATTTCAGCACAAGCTGACACCTTTGTGGTATTAATCTGGTCAGTTTCACTGGCTGTACTTATATTAATAATGGTCTCATACCTGATGAGTTGGGTAAGCTTATCCAGTGGGTCATACATAGCTATAATAGTTTACCCTTGGGAAATTCTCCTTGCCAATATTTTTTGGCATTATAAAAGAATCAAGAACCAAACTTGGACTTTTTTGGAAACTTGTAAACTATACATATACAAATATATATATATATATATATATATGTCTCAAAAGACAAATAGCTGTTCACATTCAAAGCTCATAAGCCAGTAACCAGCTGATAGACTCCCTGAGATGAGCTTTCTTACTTTGCCTAGATCCAAACCACTGGAAGCTGGAGCTGCTGGACTTCACTGCTAATCCCCTGAGCCCCGCAGCCAATCCCACAGTGCAGAAGAAGAGAGGCCCTTCCCGGCATCCTAACAGGCTCCAGGGGAGAAAAGTTCATTTGGATTTAGATAAGGCTGAGAATCCACCTGAGCCCCAGAGCCACAGGCACCTATCTCCAGCAAGGGCTCAGTAGTCAGCATTTCAGGACTGGTTGAAAAACAGGCTGAGGCTCCAGCTGAGCTGAAAATATTGGCTCTTCTCTCCTCTCCCTCCTCCAGGGCCCAAACCATTCCTGCCACGTACTTCTTCAATATAGATTAAAAGCTTGTACTTCTATTTTTAGTTAAACTGTGTTTTGTCAGCTCCAATGTGTTTTTTCTCTCAGACACCAGTGTGGAGGTGTGCTTGTGATTTATCATCAGAGTCACAGGATAGCAGCAGCTAGTTTCTTTGGCTGACCCCCTTCAGCACAGAATCTGGGAAGAAAATGCATGATCATTTAATATATAAGAAATGTCTCTTAGCCTTGGCTCCTTTACCCTTAGGCTTCCCAGAAAACCTACTGCCAAAGGAGAAAAATGCCTGGACTGTACTTAGCTGAACACATCTTCCAAATGGTCTCCATTCAGTAGGAAAAGAGGGAGGAAGTGAGAATGAAAAGGGAAGAAAAGAGAGAGGGAGAAAGGGCAGTTGTATTTTCATATGATACATTTGTCCAGTCTTTATAAAACGAATCAACCACTGTGGTAGAGCCAACCAACTTGATGGCACCACTTCAACCGATGGGAGGGGAAGGGAGTTTCCGAATGATAAGTTTCTGCCCTGTACTCTGTGCTTTGTGTTATCCCTAATAAGAATATCAGCTGACATTTGTTAAAGTTCTCTAGATAACATATTTTGTGTCTTATCCATGTTATGCCCATAGCCATCTGGGGGTTATTTTTGACTTCGTTTAAAGAAAGGAAATCTGAGATTGTCCTTGGACATCAAAAAACTAACTGAATTTTGAACATGGAAGACAGTTAAAATCGATCACACTTGTTAAATGTCCTCACTGAATCAAGGATTGTTGGTTTTAAAAATAGAAAGGCAAGATTAGATGTAATTCTACAACTTGTCCAAAATCCTATTTTCATTGAATGATGGGAAACAATTCTATTCAATCTCTACAGCCTAGCTTCCGTCCACAGCACCATGCAAACTCTAGGATTCTGACTGAAATCAATGTGTATTTATTATTCTCTTACTATATTTCCTCCAACCCCACTCCTTTTTGACTTTCTGCCCTTGCACATAGTTTGAGAGAAATTAAGCTCGCCACATATAATTCCCATTCCCATCCTCAGTCATTTTATAGCTTGATTACCAAGACTGAAGGAAAGAAGGTTCTGATCCCGTTGTTTAGCTTCCTTCCTGAAACTGAAACTCTACACAGGTAGCAAGCCTGGCATTTTTCATGCATTCATTCCACGAACATTTATTGACTTTCCTGTGTGAACCATGAAAAGTCTCAAGGCTATGGAGTTGTTTGCATTTCAATGAGAGTCCTTTGCTCATAAAAACCTCAACATCCAAGAGCGAATATGGATATTTCAACTCAACATTTATTAATAAATGTCTTAAGGACTTTAAGTTAATTTGGCAAAAACAAAGCACTTTTAAGTTTTTTAAGGAATCTCAGAGATGCTGAAGAATGACTTTTTCTTAAAGGAAAAACAAGGATATTAGTGCGGGCTTCTTAAGCACAGGCTCTAATTTCTTGTGCAGAGAAAAGCAAAACAGCAACAGATTCTGAAAAACACCTAAGTCTTTTTAATGGCAGTAGAAAGGTATACCTTGCTATTTTAAGTTTGAGCTATATCAAGTCATTAAGAAATCTGAACTCCTAGTTACAGTTTTGGTGTACTGAATTCACTGCTAACCCTCCTTGGGGGCTCGACTTCGGCTGTGTTAGACTAAAAGCTTGTTTCCCATGCCTACTCCATTCCCCTTCACATCTAAGCTCATAGACCAGGACCCATCCTTCTAACTACTTCTCTTCTACCATGACTGGAATGCCCCTGGCTAAAGCACTCACTGTCTAATACAAGCACTTTCAGCTCTTCTCTCCTCCCATGATTTGAATACATGATAAAACCATCTTCAGTTTCAGTGAATAATTGTAATTATGATGGCATTTCTAAGAGGTTTGTGTCTCTCGACTCTCCTTCTGCCCTGAGGAATCTCAGGGGACTAATAAACTCAGCAAATGTTACAAGATATGAAAACCAAATCATATAGCCAAAAGCTGACTAATGATGACACTTTGGAAAGCAACACTACTCAGGAAAAAAAAAAGAAATCAAAATGCCATGAGGCAGAAAAGGCAATGTTTCAAAATTTGCTCCTCTGATATGCAAAGTGACAAGAAATCCAGTAACTCAAGGGCAGGGGGCTAGAAGAACTGAGAGTTGTGTGTCTCTGCATGTTCTTTATCTTTCTAAAGGGTCATCTCTAGCACCTGGATCTCAAGGTGAGCTAACTTCTTCCATAACAAATAAGACTAAAAGCGAGAGTTCTATGAAAACCAAGCATAAATTGGAGGGTTTTTTCTGAAGTAACCTTTCTTTTTTATGGGATATTGTCAAGATCACATGGTGAACAAGTAGATGTGTAGGAAGCATCCATGGGATCATGTCTGCAAAATGAAATCTGCAACAGCACTCTTAGTCTACCCTATACATCCATATTTGTCTTCCACCATCTTCTCAACATTTAGTGTTGACATGATTATTCTCAGGTATTTTCCACAACTGTAGCCATAATCTATAATGGCTATATCACTGATCTTTATGTAGTTTTATTCTTCTGTAGTTAGCAATTATAACTCCTTCCTTCCTTCCATTTTCATGCAATTTCCATATGCTTATCAATAGTTTTTCATATCTTATAGAGAACTATAAACATCACCATTTATAGCATTAGGGAATCTGAAATGTCTGTTGTTTTCTTTCTAGGGACTTTTCCAGAGCATTTGTCCTCCTGCACCAGTATGTACCATTTGACACAGTTGCTCTCTCCTTCTGATAAAAAGCTACCAAAGATTTCTTCCCTCTATATATTAACCCTTACTCCTATGTTGAATTCAGTTTTGTGGATGGTATAACTTCCTTTCACTGGTTTATTTACTATTTTGTTAGTTTGATGCGAAGGGATATATGAGAAGTGATCTTTTTGAGATCTTGTCTACATGAAAAATAAACGTATTGTACATATATATTAGTTTTTCTATATATAAATTTCCAAGTCAAAAAGAATTACTCCTGCCCTTTTGAAGTCACTGTTTCCATTATTGTCTTTCTTCCATACATCATCAAAAAGCCTGGCGTCAATCTCCATATGTTTGCTGGCACCTTTTCTGTCCTATTCTTACTTCTTCATCTGTGTGGATTCACCCTTGTATTTACTTTTTTTGTATATACCTGTGGTTTGGAAGTACATATGTCCAATCTGTTTTATATTAGCTTAGAAACCCTGCTTTTCTGTTCTTTTAACTGACATAGATACTTAAAGCCCACTGAATCTGTGTTATTTTTCCAAACAACCATACCAACTGGTGGAATAGATTCAACTGATGATATTCTGGTTTCATTCTGAATTGGAGCCACATCTGATCATTTAGACTCACATCCAATTACATATTTCATATTTCTGAGGGCCATATGATAATTGTATTCTTTCTTACAGATATGTTTTCCAAGCTAATGAATTACAGACTCTTCCCGATGTAATGCACACAAAAGTCTTTCCTAAAATATAAGTCTTTCCTAAAATATGTTGTATTCCATGTATTCCTCAATTGATAGATGGAAATATGTTAAAATCAGACTTTAGGATTAACTATAAATAAAACATGTATACTAGGCCAGTGACAGTAAGTCTGTATCAACAAGGAGCTATTTATAATGACTTGACAAGTGCTGTGCTACCTTTTTTTAAAATTTTTTATTTAGTTCAAAAGGGTTTTTCCTTTTTCCATATTTGTTTTCACTTGATAGGTTTATGGGTACTTTTAGTTTTGGTTTATTTCCCCAGCCCAACACACAGTTTATTTTTAAACACTAGTTAGTAGAGATAGTTTTTGATTTGTCAGCTCAATGCACAGCTGTTCTGTCTAGAGATAAGAATGTGGTTGAATGGACAAAAGCATTGATATTGCACCTAAGTGGTGTTCTCATGCAATCATGATCACTGTTAATCAAACTAACAAAAAAAGTGTCTCTTAAAATAGGATTTTATTGTCTTTTGACTATGGTAAATACCATGTAGGGAAAGGGGGATGATATAATATGAAAGGCTTTAGACAATATTAGTTTTAAAGCATAGGAAATGTAGCAGCTGCAAAGAGTTTACCAACAGTGACTTGCAAACCAAGTTGTGTGGTTAGAGAGCCAACTGAATTCTATTCAATACTGAGTTTTGATATGATACAATTACTTCATTAAGATGAAGAAGTTGAGATGTTGAGAAACAGAGAACAAAGAATGGTGCAATAAAGTATTGTGTTTCTCCTTTGAGTTCTGGGGTATTTATGAGTTTTGAGAAGTTGTTTTTCTGAATTGTAATGCATATTCAAGTCTGCAAGTGGTAAAGTGGACTTTTCATCTGTAGACAGCTATGTAACCACAGCCTTGTCAACACAGAAAAAACTCCCAGAACCTAGAACATTGCCACGTCACCCTTCCCTATAAATACTGCCTTCAGAGGAAATCACTGTCTGATTTCTATTTTTATAGCTTAAATCTACATTTCTTGAGCTTCATAAAATTATTATTAGAGGTTGTCCTCTTTTGCTTATGTCTTTTTCCATTCCAATCTCTAGAAATTTTTCTATTCCATTATATGTACCTGTAGTTTTTACTTTTATGTTTCCTCTAATAATGTTCTATTATTTGAATACTTTACACTTTATTTTGGTCATTTTGGTGGTTGCTTCTATTGGGGCTGAGATAAATAAATCTATGATAGGCATTGGTACACATTTATTTTTGTGAGGGTATACTCATTTCTCTTGGGCACATAAGAGTAGATATATAGCTGGGTAATAGAATAGGCATATATTTAGTTTTAGTAGATACTATCAAGCCATTTGATGGGTGGCTTCTATGTTCTTTACATTTATGTATTTGTATGTTCCACCAATTGACATTGATTGATAAATTTAAATTATTAACAATTGACTGAAACAATCTAACTTTATGACTAGTATTACAACTTTTCCATAAAGTTATAGTCTGCTTTCTTACAGCTCAAATCATTTCCAGTTTATCCAACATAACTCTTCAGGCTTTTTCTATATTCTGGAACTTTCTACTCCCTCTAAATCCATTTCCAATTTTATTATTAATTCCCTGAAGTATCCTTGAAAATTTTCATTTTATGCTTTTTATAGAATCGCCTTTTGAGACTGACTTACAAGCACCAAATTGAAAATCATTATTTCTCAACAAGCAACTTCTTATTTACTTGGGCACTAAGACAAAATTTGAGTTTGATTCAATTACTTGAGAGAATTCAAAATAAATTTTAATTTATTGACCAAATCGGAGAGTGTAACTCAGATCCAAAATGCCCCATTCCACTCAATAGATTTTTTAAAAAATATTAAAAGAGAACCAGTCTTGTAAAAAGAATTCTGCACAATGAAGATCTATCTCTGATCTCAGAGAGTTTATGTATTTCATGTCCAAATGTGACTTGTATTTCCATCACGCAAATCTATAAACTTGAATTTGACTCCAGAACAAGCCTAATCTCTTCTTTATTTTCATTTAGGTTGAATGAGCTCATGAGGAGAAAGCAATTTATTTCATCAAATTGAAACTTTAAAGCTAATGCTTTAAAGAATTGTTAGATGTCAATTAGCTTACCATTTTTTTTTCAAAAAGTATGTCTGACAAATACATAATGTATCAAAAATGAATAGCATGAATAATCTTTCTTGAACCTAGTTAATAAGTGTAAATATGGAAATCTCATGGTAATGTCAAAACTTTATCAGTAAATGGGCCTGGCTGCATCGTTACAACTAATTTTAAAATGCCACAAGGCCCAGTTTGTAATCCTAGCTTCCAAGTTCAGTGACTTGACTTTGTCTTCATATAATGATACATATGTATAGACACATGATAAAAAAAGAGGAGGCAACAATGCTCAATAGGAAATGTGCTCATTACCTTGCTCATGTAACTGTAACCCCTCTGTACAGTATTTTTACAATTAAAAAAAATACGAAAAAGAACTATAGCTTATGAATTAAAAATAGGAAGAGTGACTTACTCAGTAAATTATCTTCCTATAGACACAAATTATCTTCTTAAGGATCTTTCATGATCATGGGAGTCTGTTAAGTATTGCAATGGTGTCAGGCATAGGGAATTCAACACATCCATTTCATGTCAACAGTGGTACTAATTAACCCTAGCCACACTCTTAGATGCAAATAAAAAACTAGCTAACTTAAGCATAAAGACTATTTATTGGGCTGGGAAGGTAGCTCAGTGGTAGAGTGCTTGCCTTGCATGCCTGAGGCCTTGTGTTCGATTCCTCAGCACCACATATGCAAAAAGGAAAAAAAAAGCCGGAAGTGGTACTGTGGCTCAAGTGGTAGAGCACTAGCCTTGAGCTGAAGAGCTGAGGGACAGCGCCCAGGCCCAGAGTTCAGGCTCCATGACCGGACCAAAAAAAAAAAAAAAAGACTATTTATTGAAGCGTGTTATCTAGTTTCCACAATTTTCTATGGGTCAAAGTCTTGGATGCAGGGAGCAAGAGCAACCTGGAATCACATGGTGGGAGAGCTCTGAGGATATCTTTGCTACTGCCCCTACCAGGCATAAACACTGCTCTTCCATTTGCTAATGCTGGGCCTGAAATTTTCCCACTGATTCTCAAGCCAACTCAATTGCCATTTGCAACAAAACCCTGTTGTCTGATCTATGCTACATTATTGTGATGCAATGTTACATGTGAATGAATATATTTGGCTGGTGAAGCTGAGCTCACTTAAACATGCTCTAACTAAGAAAGTGAATTTATGGCTTATACCTTGAGAAGATGAGTGTCACCAGGTAGAGAGTTTCCTAAACATTAGAAGGATGGACAATAAAAGTTGGACAGTTACAAATATAACAAATATCACCAGAGGGGCATTATTTGAGTCCTCTCATTATTTCTATTTCTATACCATATCTTTTCATTTTCTTTTGCTAATATCCCTTTCTTTTATGAGTTCTAGGGCTCAACCCCAGGACTTTGCACAACTGTACAATTTGGTTAATGTGGGGAAAGGCACCATTCTACTTAAGAGGCATAAGGCCCACTAAAAATAGTACATTGTAAATGAAACCAACAATAGCAATTTGGCTTTCAAGTTGTTTACCGAATTCCAAAGCACAAATAAGCAATTATCTCAAACACGCTAAGTGAAGGTTGTCTAAAAATATTTTGATGCTATTATCTCTGTCACAGATCATAAACACGGAAGGAGGAGGAGGAAGAGAAAACTTTTTATGTTAGCCAGTATTCTTAAAATCTTAAATGTCAAAATGTGCTAAGCAAAGTCATCATAGCAACATAGTTCACTTACCATTCTCTTACCTTACTCATTCCAGACAAGTTTGTAATCCTTGACATACCAGCTACAGGAGTTAGTAAGGAAAATCTAGCTTAATTTCAACTTCCTTAATATCAGTCATAATATCACTAGCAAGTATAAGCTACCTTTAAAAATAAATTGTTGACCAAGGTAAACAATACTATAATGAACATGGTTGTGCTAGTAGCTTTAGTATGGCCTTATTTGTGGAATCAGCCCAGATGCCTCTCATTGGATGAATGGATCAAGAAAATGTGATGTAATGTGTGTGTGTGTGTGTGTGTGTGCGCGCACGCGCGCGCGCGTGCACACGTGCACTCTTGCATGTGTGCATGCAATGGAATTCTATGCGCCCATCAGAAAGAATGGTATTGTACCATTTGTAAGAAAATGGGAAGATGTAGAAAAAATTATATTAAGCAAAATAAGCCAGACCCAAGTAAACAAAGGTTTCATGGTTTCCCTCATTTGTGGTAACTAGAATGTTATAAATCAGCAAGTAAACACACTGGATGTTAACAGACAAAAAAAAATACATTCAGACATGATAAATTATACAGGACCCTAGACATTCAACAGTGAGACCAAAGACAGATATTTTAGGAGATCACAAAGGCTCAATAGCTATGTGCATATAATCATATAAAATGATGTTTATTCCAATGAACTCCAGGAAATGGAAACAATACATTTCTTATTGTTTTGGTTTTTTGTCCTCTCTTTGTTGCTGTTTTTGTTTTCTACACCTTTTATCTTCTGTGTGAGTTGATCTGTTTGGGGCAGGGTAAAGGGAGCACAGAAATGGTGGGACAAATGGTCAACAAATGCAGCAATGATACTCACTAGACACTGTGTTGAAAATGAACTATGCAACTTATGGGGGGAGCTAGGAGGGGAAAAACTGGGAGAAAACAAGGGAAGAGGTGACACTGTTCGAAAAGAAATATACTCATTACCTAACTTATGTAACTGTAACCCCTCTGTACCTTAACATTAACAATAAAAATTAAATTTAAATTAAATATAAAGAAATAGTTTCACAACATTAATAGCCAGTCAGAGGATACAGCATTAGGTAAAGTTTGATTCAGGATCCCTGACACTTTTTACCAAGGATCTGTTCTCTCTGTCTCTTTCTTTCTCTCTCTCTCCCTTCCTCAGTTCCCTCTCCCATCTCATACACACCTGCATCTTTCATCTATCTGTTTCTCAAGCTCTGTCTCTATCCTTTTCCTCTACCATCAAATCTCTTTTACTGTAGCCTAACCCTGCCCACGTCCTCTCTACTCTGAGACACCTATTCTATCGTCTGGGAGCTACAACTTTTCTTTCTATGAAACCCAAAACTCAAACATACGGAGACAAAATGAAAACAAACAACAAAACAGACAATGATAATTAAAGACAGTATATTACTTCTAGACTTTATTGTCATTATCCAAAGTAGAGAGAAAGAGAAATTGTTGTTTTTCTCTCTTGAAGAAAATAGAAAAAGAGAAGACTTCTCTTTAGATATTGCCCCACCAAGCACTCACGTCTAATTTTTTTATATCCTTCATCTAAACACCCCCACGGAAGGAAAGAAACATACCAACAGACTTAACACAATAAAGACCAATCTCCAGAGATAGCATTGAGATTTTTTTCAAAGCACTGCTTGGGAATAAGATTAGTGGTCTAGGAAAAGGAAGAGGGAAATAAATGCAAAATAGAAACCATAGAGACACACTACCTATAGCTGTACCTACACATTTGCTTAGCTCCTATTCTCAAGAACTGTTACTATATTGCCAGGCTCTGGTGGCTCAAGCCTGTAATCCTAGCTACTCAGGAGGCTGAGATCTGGGGATCACAGGTGAAAGCCAGCTGAGGGAGAAAAGTCCCTGTGAGAGACTTACTTCCAATTTTAATCATCAGAAAACTGGAGGTGGGGCTGTGACGCAAAGTGGTAGAGTACTAGCTTTGAGCAAGTGTCAGGGACAGCTCTGAGTTCAAGCCCAATGACCACCCCCATTAGAAAAGATTAGAATCTCCAAATGAATGTTCAACCAGCCCTAATCAATACTTACTGTGATTTCATATAGAGCAGTCATAATATTATGATGTGTTTATGATTCGATATTCTGTCTCTCCTCTTCTACAAAACTGAGGACAGAAGACTTCCTAGCTATGAAGCCTTTAGATTTTTCTGTATGTGAAGGCCTCAGTCTCAAGCACTGTTGCCGGTATCCTACAAAGGCCTGAGAAGTAGAAGACAAGTAATTCAATGTAAAATCACCACCTATGACTGAAACCCAAACTCACAAACAGAAATGATCACCCTCCCTCCTACTTCTCATGAGAATATCATTCCTTGCAAATACTGAATTTGCTTTTCAACAAAAAAAATACAGGCTTACTCATATGCATCATTGATTACTACTTTTATTCAAATATTACTACCAACCATCCTTCTAGAAGAAGCTTTTTCTTCTGTGACAAAAATAATCTACTCCACTGTATTCACATAACTTGGTATTAGAAATGATCATGTCCCAAGAGATTATAAATCTGATTCAGATCTTCTCTCAACATCTTTCCCTGATCCATCAGTCTCCTGATAGTCAAAATTTGTTGACTATGTGCCATGAACATTCCATGTAGTCTGCAGGTATTTTTCAGTCCTTTCATGAATTTGAAATAGTCTTTTATAAGAATTTTAGTGCCTTGGAAAATTATACTCCACTCAGAGTGGGACAAATCAAGTGGAACTATATGTAATAGTTCACCTTTAACCATTAAGGAAACCTTCCAAAAACTTCCAGTGGAGATCTGAGACCAAGACAGTAGCAAACTTGGCCTTACAAGTTTTGTGATAATAGGACAGTTAACATGACAAGTAAATGATTAACAAGTGGATGTCATAAAATCATGGACACACTCGACAGGTTGGAGAAGGAAGGTATGAAATTCCATCATGTTCCTTAACACAGAACAGTTTCATATATGTAGATGATGTATTTCTGAAATTTATCATTTAAGATTTCCAACCACAGTTGACAATTGATAACTGAAACTATAGAAAGCAAACCTATAGAACAAACCTTGTCCCACAGAATATATCTCATATAAATGATTTCTCAGTAAGCTTTCTATCCAATTTTAATATATATACTCCATAAACACATGTATCATTCAAAGAAAAGAATATTTTATTAATAACAATGATAGAGAAAACAATATTGATTCCACCAAAACTCAGTACAATGTTATTAACAAAGGGTACAGATTTGGGTCTTAAATTACATTTAACATACACATCATCATAACATAACATAACATACACATCAGCATAAAGGGGAAATGAGTACTTCAATGATTGCTGGTGGCAAAGGCTTGGACCTTAAGAGAGAACCAGAGCACAATCCGTTATGCACAAGCATTATATCAGAACACTTCAGTGACATGATAACAATCGTTGAAAAACACTTGTTGAGGTCATCAGAGTCAGGGTTATTATTTTTCAGCATTTTTTTCATACTTAAGCCCTGACCAGCTATTTTGAAGATTGATCATGACCTTCTATTCTGGAGCCTGGAGCGTAGCTTTGGAAATAGCATGACTCTTCATCCATTCCTCTTATCGGAAGGTTTAGAATTGCCCTTCTGTTATTGCCGTGATCTGAATGCTTGTGCTCCCCCACATTCATGTTCACACGCTAGCTTCAAGGTGATGGTGTTGGGATGGGCGCCCTTTAGGAAGCTATTTGTTCATGAGGGAGAGCCCTTGCCAGTGGGATCTCTGTCCCTATGAGAAAGAAGAAAGATGCTAGACAAGATGCCTTGCCTTCTCCAATGCATGAAGACACTGTGGGAAGTTGTCAAGCATGATCCAGGAAACAGGCCCTCAGCACTGGCTGGAGCCTTCATCATGGACTGCTCAGCCTCTAGACCCATACACCCTGGTCCAGCCAAGTCCAGCTGTCCAGCCCCACCTTGTCCTCTCTCTACCTCCATCCACAGCCTTGACAGGAATCCACGCTGCCCCTTTCCCCTGATTCTGTTCTCAACGTTTTTTTCATGCTATAAATGACAAAGACTTTATTACAAGTTATTAACTTTTTATTATATGCTTTTATTGGCCTATTCCCATAATAACTTTGTTTATTGCTATATCCATTTCTATGCTCTATCCTAAGCAAAATATTTATGATATGCTGTAAACACTGTACACATTTCTATGCATAGAGTCATTGCTAATAGATTTCTTAATTGTTTGGGGAATCAGAAAATGATGCTTAACCTTTTTGCTTTCTAACGTGGTAGTACTTTAGACTACTATTTTACTGAGTTGTAGTTATGCTTTAAGAAATGATTGGGTATTGATGGTTGACATATACTGTGATTTTTTTCTTTTAAAAAGATGCTATACGGTTCTGATTAACAAAGGTTCTGTTTATGCAAAAAAGCCTCTTTTTGAGGAACAGATTCTTGCAAGTATTATTTTTATTACATTAAACTATAATGCTTAAACAATTGGAGCTAGGTGTTTCAGAGAGCCAAAATGGTCATTATATAATTTCTTCTTCAAACAGCCCAAGAATAGTAAGAGAGAAAAACATCACTAAGCCACAAAACAAATTCAATTGTGGTAAGCAATAATATAGAGGCTGAAAGACAGCTCTGTTGAGCACATATGCAAGCATTCTGATTGGAGCAAAGGACAGAGAACAATAAAGCCAAAATTCCAAACTTGATAAGCATTTGAAACTGTGCTGATACATAATAATTACACTATTGGTGCCTTAAAGAGAATAGTAAATGTGTCAAATCCTCTCTGATCCCAGCAGTCGGAGGTAAAATTCTGCATGGTTGGTGGATTAAGAAAAAAGGTAAGAAGAATAGAAATGGAACATCTATATCCAAAGCAAATAAATTACTCTGATCATTTTTAAATGATACCTTATTCATAGCACCTTTAGCAAAATCTTAAGTGCTCTTAGTGCCATCGTCCTCATCTATAGAGCTATAACTTGAGCTAAAAGATATCTATATGTAGGGGCTGGGAAGGTGGCTCAGTGGTAGAGTGCTTGCCTTGCATGTATGAAGTCCTGGGTTCCATTCCTCAGTACTACACAAACAGAAAAAACAGGAAGTAGCACTGTGGCTCAAGTGGTAGAGCGTTAGCCTTGAGCTGAAGAGCTGAGCGAGACTTCTCAGGCCCAGAATTCAGGCCCCACAACTGACCAAAAAAAAAAAAGATATCTATCTATATGTAGAAAATGATTTACTTATACCATATATAACGTTAAGAAAAGTTTACTTGAGTGTCTACCATGTATACAATGCCATGTGCATTGGAAAATAGAAATACTTTAATGGGACACAGTCTCTGACATCAAGCAAATTACTCTTTGTGTCAGGGTCTGTCAATATCAGGCAATATGTTTCTAAGTGGATGGCCCAAATAAGAGGCACTTAAGGAATGGAGAGGGGCTGGGAAGGTGGCTCAGTGGTAGAGCGCTTGCCTTGCATGCATGAGGCCCTGGGTTCGATTCCTCAGCACCACATAAGCAAAAAGAAAA